>NC_054596.1:40549799-40886882 GCF_004785595.1 Juglans microcarpa x Juglans regia
CGGTTCACTCACTCACCTAACCATAAGTGTCATATGTCTATGGTAGTTGACACATGACCATCATAAATAAATAGTACGTACATAAGATATCATGTCTATACATACATTATACATGATGATACACACATTATATATAATTCTCTTTTAAAGCTAGCATTATGTATTCATGGTCATCAGAATTAACCGTTAACCATTTCATTTCAAAACATATATATATATATATATATATATAATATCGTAATTAAGGTTTGCATTTAATCGATGGGCCTTGCAAAGAGTAATACTGATAATGAACTGAACCTGGTCAACAAAATTGTGGTCCAGGAATTGATCGAGCATATAATAGACTAATTATTAAATATTGCTGAATATTCATGTCATGTACGTAATGTGTTATTAACAAAACCATAATTAATAATCGTTGGTGCAAAATTGCATCATGTGGTAGCTCATGAATTTGATTGTCACTTCAGAGAGTTTGGGTGATGGATGTATGGATCAACACGGGATCGTAAACGTAATATTGCCCTCATTAATATTGATGTACGTGCGCTGCGTGGAAAAGTCACATTAATGTTATTATATATATATATATATATAAACACTCTCCCTCACGCGTGGGTTATATATATATATATATATATATATATATATATATATAAATATTCTCTTTCAATGGGTGGCCCAACACGTAAAATATTTAATTAAATGTGATAGAGTGTAGAGTTAGGGTTCGAACTCAGGACCTCTACTCTGATAACATGTGAAATCACCACTTATCTCAAAAGCTTATGCTAATGAGAAGAGGTAGATTTTATTATTTATTTTATATCTTAACTCAAAGCTGATTTGTAAACAAATTAAAGTTTAAATTAATTTTTCTATTTAATATATATGCAGTAAAAAATGAGTACTTTATTCAAATGAGTATTAATAATTAAGATCATTTAAACAAGCCTATAGCAGCATAGCTAGCTTAGATAGCTAGCATGACAAGCTATATATATAGCGCAATTAGAGTCTTAAGTATGTAAATTACTAGTTTCAGATTATTTATTATTAGTTGAATTTGATGAAATTGCTCATGATGAAATATTGCCCATATATCAAGATTATTAGCTTCACACCCCCACCAACAATTAATTCCTACTGATGATCTCTCGATCGATCACGATGATGCATACTTTTATTATTATTCAAACCCATCATTTCTGACTTTGAGACACATGCACTTGTTGATCTGTTAATTAGCTAGTACGTACTTGTCAATCCATCTAAAATCAATTAGACACATTTAAGTCTATATATTATATGGCGCCATTCAACAATATCGCATCCTACTGGTCTATTTTAATTAGAGTGAATATTGCAGGTAGCGTTACTACGGACACAACCGCGATCGAGCATATATAACAAATTAAATTCATTCATTCCGATCGATAAACAAAGAGATAGAATATTAATGCTCATGTTCTCTAAAGAAAAACCAACAATATTTTGCAAGCCCAACTTTTAGGTTTTGGTAACAGTTCCTTTTTGAGCTAATGGGGCAGGCTAGCAGCAGCTTGCAGGGTTTGCCGGTGCCGGTGTACGTACGTAACTAAGACAGACTCAATGCAACTTATGTCGACTGTTTCTTTGAATCCAAAGACATATCCACAAATCATAAACGATAGTACGTACACATGCACCAGGCCAAAAGCAACTCATAGCTAGGTAGTACTGATACGTATGCACATGACAAAAAAAAAAAAAAAAAAAAAAAACAATAATAATCAAAACAAAATAAATAAGTAGAAAATTTAAAGGACAATTAATAGAAATGTCACAATTGAGGCATGCTAGCTAGTACCAATATTCATGAAATAAAACCATACAGGCATTGATCTTTTGTGAACCCAGCTCATGACTAATCTTTGGATGGACCACTGACACACGAAAGGGTCTACTACCTTTCCTTTTTTCTCAACAACTAGATTGAATTAATCAAAGCACCAATAATGCCAACTTCACTTTATAACTATGCAACCCTTTGCTGACCCCACGCCATGGTATTTGTGGATCCTCTCCTGTTTGGAAAAAATGCTTTTGTTACGGGCTAATATGGTATATATGTCCTTGAAGAAACCCCACATTTTGGTAGCAAAAAGATCAACCATGACAAGGTGGTTCTCCAATTTTCATAAATCTTCAAGCTCCACATGATGATGACGTGACAGCTTTCTTTACCATGTTCAAGCTTAAGCTCGATTACTATTATGATCGAACTCACAACTAGTAGTACATCTTGGTTTCCTTTCTCTATTATTACAAGCATATGTTATGGTACTACTAGTACTAGTACTTCCTAGCTAGCTAGAGGGTTTTTTCTTCTTACGATAAGGAAGAAAGAAGGAAGATGAAACTGCACGCAATGAATATATAAGAAGTGATCACTTGATAAGGATCACAACTTTATGGGATATTAAATGGGGGGCGGGATTCCAGGCGTGCATGATTCATGAAACGTCATAGCAACGTACACACGTGTGAGTGTTAAATGTTGATGGTGAAATGTGGGCCTTCAACCACACGTGGGTTCAAGACTTTTGGACTTCTTGGATTTGGAGTACTACTACTCGGGATGGAAAAGCCCAAAAAACTACAAGGGGGAGTCCCCACGCACCAATTGCTTTCTTTCTTGTTTCCTATGCTTGATGCATGCTTTTGTGTCCTATATCTGGCCCTGCCACCCATGCCCATTAACATGCATGCATGATTAATATGCATCATACAATAATACAACATCGATCATCTGCAAACACATTCTAGTTCTCCAGTAGAGAAAACTGTGGGTGAAGTGAGCAAGTAATTCTAAAACCAATCCCCAACAACAACTCAAATTTATTGATTAGACATCACCTTGATCGATCAGTTCAGCAGACCACTAAAGATCAGGTCGACGTTTTTGAAGTGATCTTGTAGCGGCAAATTCCACAGCACTGGGGCCAATAATGTTAATTATAACCTCTTTTCGCAAATATCTAAGCTCCTTTATGTTAACTCATCATCAAGAAATTCATGTTACGTGAATGTTTTGAGGTATAGTACTTAGTTTTTTAAGAATGTAAACCATTTCTGGTTTATCGCTTCCTAAAGCTAACCCACGTGTGATTCGTGAAGTAGTAGAGTTCTCATGACTCGAGGGTGTCCTCTCTATGGCCAGAAATCAACCTGGGGTACGTACTATGTTGATCGATCGATCGATCCCTACACTACTGCTATCATATGAAGAGCCCAAGCTCGCTTATAAGCTCTTAGTTCAAGATTGTGTACTGTTTGGGCGCCTTTGCTTCACGTGGGAACAATCTCTGGTCCATATATACATTGATAAGAGAAAGTACTGGTGCAGAGAATATATATATATATATATATATATATATATGTATATATGTATATATATTTCCAGCAGCAACACGAAACACAAACTGCACGCCTTAATTATGATCACCATAGCTGGCCGGCTTAAACGCTTTTCCGGAGACTATCATTAGCAACCTTGAATAATCTCAGAATTCAAGTTTTCATGTTAATATATATTTTGCCATGCCACGTATTCATTAATCTTATTTATTTTGGCTGGGGTATATATGATAGAGTACGTATGAGAACTTGATCGACGATCATTCCATAATTCGAGTAAATTTAATGACATCCCAGCATCGAAATAAATGACAATATATATGAACAGAATTTTTGGGAAATAATCATTAAATATTCATCCCACAAATAAAACTCATAATTATAGAATCGATGCACCAATATTCATGCATGTAAGAGGAGAGGGCACATTCGTATATATGGAAACATTATTTATTATTGTGGGCAATTCTCACATCGTGGATGCCTTTCTTACCACTTGAAAGAACTTCCAAGCTAAAAATCTTTGACTATGTATATATAAGGGGTAGTTTATCAATCATAACTGAATCATCATGTTCATTTAAATAAAGAGATTTGATGAATTGCTTTGTTAATTAATCACACATGCATAACTTTAGGGCTTTGGAGTTGAAAGTTCATTAAAGCTGAGATTTGATGAATCTCCTTGTTCTTTAATCAGAGTACGTACATAATTTAAAGGACTATGTCCCAACAGCCAGACAACATAATTCTGATGGATGCAAGAAAAAATGCGTTCAGTACACTCGTATCGAGGTAGTATCAGGGTATATGTTAAATCAAACTCTGGTTTATATATATATATATGGCTAATTACTTTGTCACGATCCCTTATATATATAGATATATATATATATATATATCAAGTTCCAAAAATGAATGAGTAGTCCAACACCATGTCTACGACTGCTGGCTACAGCATGTGTTGACAGTAATATTTTCAAAGGATTCTCGAGCTAGCTAGCCGGGATATTTAACGCGTCAGCTACAGTGCTACAATACAGGTCAATACCTAGCTAGTGTCCATAGTGGGAGATCAAAATTTCAAGTGGATCTGTAGAAATGAAGCCCTTGATTCTGCAAAACGTGAGGTACTGGTGGATCATCATGATCTAATTGTAACGTGCTATTGCTAGAAAACCGAATCGATGTCATCGACCTAGGGCAAGTACTACTTAAGATTGTCATGTTTGAGGCTAGCTATATATATATATATATATATATATACTATGCATGGCAGCTGGCCGGAAGAAAAATGTGAATGGAAAAGACCGCAAAGATTCATGACTGTGAGTTCTGAAATTGCATATGGATGCGTGACTAGGAGTACCCCATTCAGTGACAGTTTTATCCATTATCTAATAAGTAAAAAGTTCCTTTCAAAAGGAAATACTATTAAGTACTCTTCTTTTCTTCTTTTGTAATTACCATTTCTTTATTATATAATATTCTGGTTCTTACATTTTTTCAACGCAAAAAATCATCAACTTTCTGCTAAAGTTAGTGTTAATACCAGTGCAGTGCAGTGCCACTTTTTGGGTTAGAGCTAGGGCAATTTTTTTGCACTTTTGTCATCAAGCACGATAAAAGTGCGCGCCTTATAATTGACTGCATTACTGAGATTCACAAAAAGGATCCGCTGATCTTGAAGCATTCAAATTTTTTTATGGGTTCGTCCCTAAGCATACCAGTACTTGATCAGACCATTTGACCTATATATATATATATATATATATATATATGTATATAGTTTTTACTTAATTTTAGTTAGTCTGCTGCATGACCAGTACCGTCCAATAATACATGCAGCAGCAGTATCTCTGATTGATAATCATTGAACTATTATTTCTAACAGAGAAGAAGATAGGAAAAAAATTGGTCGATCATTGGATAATAATGATTTCGATCTGACAACTTGATCAGTGTATATATAAATAGTATTTTATTGTTATTATTGTTATTATTGTTTCATTTGTTTTTGGGGAGGAAAGTGCAATGGGCATCATGCAAGCAACCGACCTCTGATTCTCTTTTATGGCAAACAAATGTCAAAATGTTAGAAAGGAGATCTTAGCACTCAAATTTGTAGATCTTCATTGGAGAATTGAGATCTCTTATAAGCCTCTGACTCATGAACGTACATGATGGTAAAGAATGCATATATACATACATGAGTGGGATGTTTTGACAGGATTTGTTTATTTATTTTGGAACATTTTGGATTGATTTAATCGATGTGTGTGTGGTTAATATACAAATAGATTTCACGAAGCAGAAAAATAAAGAAAGAGGTTAGGAAAGGTCAGTGGGGATGCCTGCAGCGGCGCACATGGAGCAGGGTTTGACATCAAGGTGACACAGCCAACAAGTTCACATGGCCACTTCCATGGGTCCGCACACAGCCCTCTCTGCCAATGAATCTCAGCACATGCCTTCTTACACTTAGGTCCCACCTTCTCCACTCATGTATCTCTCCTACTCAACCAACTAGGAACTATAACTAAAGATCAAGAGAGCCCGGTTTGAGTGCTCGATCGGTTTTGATATCAATTGCATATATGGTGACATTATTAATATCAACATTGTATAAGCAGAGGATATATATATATATATATATATATATATATATATTGGTAGCAAGCCTCTACTTGAGCATCCATTTTTAGTTTAATTTTATAAAGATGGAAGTTTAGAGGTTAATGTATAAATTAATAGGGCAATAAGGATTCATAATAATAATGAAAAACACATATAATTAATGTAACAAGTAATTTGCCATTCGTACTCAAGGGTACATGTTGGAGTGTGGCTTGAATCTTGTTGTGAAACAGGGCATATTCTTGCTTGAGCGAAGATTCAGACCTAGAGTTCGCTCATCAGTTGCTTGACAGTTAGCTTGAGCTGGACACAACCTGAGAGTTTGCTTGATACCCGCTCGACACTCAGCTTGAGCGGGATGGCAACCCTAACGTTCACCCGAGCTTTGCCCGATACTTCGCTTGAGCGAATGTTCGTAAATTAGGATTTTGTGCTGTTTAGTATAAATACATGATACATGTTGTTTTCATGTATTGTTGCGTTTTTGGTTCATTTGGAGCGGCCAGAACTCAGAGAGGATGCCAACAAGAGAGAGACCTCATTGTGAGTTCCATTTGTGAGCTTGAGAGCTCATTTGGGGGTATTGGGGTTTTGGGATTAAGGAGTGTTTTGTTATACCTCTCTTGTACTCCATCTTTGATAGTGAATTCCTGTGAAAATCGACTCTACCAGTGGACGTAGACTATGTTCTAAGACAAACCACTTAAATCTTGATATCTTTGTGTGATTGCTATTTCTTTTGTTTGCTTTCGCTATTATTTGCTTCAACTTAGCCTTTGTTAGACGGTCTATCCCCATGAAACAGTAGTACGTACGCGGATAGGAATTATTGAAAACTTTCATTTCTATGTTATAGAAGATTTCAATTGTTAAACTATATATAGTGAAGGAACTGAACTGTTTTCCCAAGGCATCCGATCGAGATCAGCTCTTAATTTGTAACTTTTTGTATATATATATAAATATTATTCTACCTTACGAAGATAATTAGGTGCAGTACCATTCATGCATGCAGTAAACTTCACAAATAAAGGCTGCATTGCCGGCCACTTGCCGCTTGATCTCTAATATATTCTTTCGGGATGATGGGAATCATGATGGCCGCCAACCCACAACTTGTGCCCTAAATTTCCATTTCGTTAAAGTTATTATTTTCATTTTTGTTTAAAGCTTTTAAGTAAATTAACAAGACATGGTTCTTGATCTGTAATGGAGTGAAAAATAAGAAGATTAGAAGTATTATTGGGGATTATCAACTAGGTCAGATTATTTATAAATAATCTTGTCAAAAGCTCTTTCGAAACCTAACATAATTGTAACTTTGACTCATTTTTCATACTCATAGAGAACAAATTAAAGTGATACACACAGACCATGCAAACTGCATGCGCGCGCGTTCCCTAGACCAAAATTACCTTTGTACGTATATATATATATATATGAGTACGTATATATCCCAAATTGGAGTACTACTGTGATTTAGTGGGACTAAATATTTTTTCTGAAACTGATCATTAATGTTTCTCATGTAGAGGTCGGAGAGCTGCATGCATATCGATCGATCGAGCGAGCGAGCTGCCATGCACTATCCCAAGACTCTGCCCCAATATTAGTTTTCATTCAAGTAAGTAACACGTATCTAGTAATTAGAAAGTCTTCGACGCAACATTAATGTTCAATATTTCCAATCTGATCATTTCGCATGCATTTGGTTGCATATAATATGCCCCCAAACAGTACTACTTCTCCTTGAGGGCATTAATTTTGAAGCAACGTACGTACATCATACAGATCATGATGATGATCGGCATGAGTACCATATATATATAAATATATATATATATATATATCTAATATACTTATTGCGTATCCTAATCAATAAGTATACGCAATAATATATACTTATTGATTAGGATAAAACCATATTGGATAAAACCATAAATATTAATATTATTTTATATCTGATCTGTAGCTAGCTAGCTAGCAATTGAACAAGCTGGGGTACATGTATGCACGCAGTAATATTAGATATAATATCGAGAAATCGAAATTACATATAATCACCAAATTATTAATGACTCGCAAAGTATGTACGTACGTAGGTACGTAGTCCGCACAAACTCAAGTCACTACAAGAAATATAAGTATTTGCAGAGTCAAAAATGGCCGCAATATGTAACTTTTTTTGCCGCAATGATTATTTCCATCGATTTTCGACGGCTGCAACATTGTCGTGAAAGAGGCGCCACAAAAGATTTCTTGTGGCGTTTTATTCTTATGGTCACAAATACTGAAGCCTTTAGCGGTAGTTAATGTTGTCGCTAAAACATATTATCTTGGCCGTAAATATTATAGATGATAGGCAATAACAACCTTTACTGATCAACGTGATGTCTTCGCAAAACATAAATTGAAGCCGCAAACGTCAAATGGAATTCTGACAAAAAAAAATTGGTCGCAAATATGCATTAGCGTCGACATAAGTGCAACCTTATTTACGACCAAAAAATGTGGTCTCATTTAGTTATTTTGGTTACACTTGTTATAGCAAAAGGTTTCCTAAACCACCCAATTTTTGCAAAAATATGCAATTTCCATTTTTTTCATCCACTTTCAAGAGCATTTTTGTTAACGTTTGTATTTGAAATTTTTTGAGCTTGACCAAAATTGGACACAAAAAAATTTCTAAATTAACAATTAATTATCCATCTAGTAATGAGTATATTTTGTAACCTGATTAGGAATAAGTTTGTCCATTTAGTGATGAATAAATCTACCAATAATATGAAAGGCAATGCTTAAGCATGAAATTGGGTAAAGATCATCTAATGAAAAATCACTCATATATATGACAAGAACTAGTACTATATATCATTTATATTTCAAGCATTCTATCCATATATACACAGCTTCTATATCAAAAGAGAAAGCTCATATCACATTTCAATAGTACCTTATCACAACATTTAGAGCCTTAGCAGAATAATTACATGGTGCTATTAGCATTCCTTGTGTCTCTTCATTAATCAGCTCTAAAACTCCACTTTCTTGCATCCAACAATGTGATGAACAATGAGGTAAGTATTAATGGATTAACATATAACCAAAAATGCCACAATTAGGTTTATCATATGATGTTCAACTAAAGACCTACCATATACATTAAGGTGACAAGTTGGATATATTCACCTAACTACCAGTTCTACTCTCATTTCTTTTTCTAACTATTGGTGCACATGGTCAATACTTAAGAGCCTTGGTTAGACAAAATAAAGTAAAATGTACCAAGCAGGAGAGAATAACCCTTGTGCATTAGAATATATATGATATTATATCAAAATATGACATTACATTAGAATATGATATCATATCACAAAATGATATAATATACATGATTATAGCAGAAGGGAAAAATCTGGCTGCAATCTGAGATCCAACCTAATTAAAATTTCCTGCAAATTTAAACTTAAGTTTTAACAACTATTTAGGCCAAGTACCTACTTTCTCCTCCTTAACAATTCCCTATAAACATAGTTTTTGCATATAGTAAAAGGGTAAGCAAAAATGTATTGTCTTGGAATGTAAGGTATTATATCAATCATGTACTACAAAAATAAAATGACAAATTGCAACCAGCAAAAGCAGTTTCAGATATATAAGCCTACCCAATCATGCATACCAATTTCAACTCCTGAAGCTAAGCCACCATAACAAGTTCTAATCATACCAAATTGAAATATTCACACAAAAAATATGATATGACCTGGCCATTATGCATGTTAAACTATATAAAAAAATAAATTGTGTAGGAATAGTACCTCTCAATATTTGGTGACACCATAATTGCAATATTGTTCCTCTTGTATGGAACTATATGGTTGAAGCAGCTAACCATGTTGAAATTACAAGTAAACTAATTCATTCCTCTCAAAATACTCTTTGTCTAGACATAGAGTGGACATTTTCAACAATAGTCTCTAAAAAAGCTAGGACCAGTTGAGGAGATCGGAGCCCTCTAAAAAGGGTAAGCAAAATGCCTTACACTTAAGCAACATTAGCCTCCTAACATGGTCATTCAAAAAATAAAAAGTCAAAAAAACCTCCTAAAAGCATTAGCATTGGTCTATGCATATGTATATGCAAAGTCATATTTGCATAATATGGCCCTAAAATCTTCCACATTGGCTTATACATATCCAAATATTTAGCTACCTATGAACAGTGCTTATCCAAATTTGGATAACTACTATTCACCCTACAAATCATATTTTACTCATTATTTCTCTCTCCTCCCACTCTCTCTCTCACAATCCTTTCCTTTTCTTCCTCCTTCAATAACACAACAAACCTTCACTTGCACATTCATTTTATTATTATAATATATTATATATATATTTTTTTCATTTTATTATATTTTTAATATAATATATAAAAAAATTATATTTTTTATTATTGCATTTGTATTATTAATGTCAAATGTATGTAGTGGATGCTAATTGTAAAATCATATAAAAAATTGATTTTAGCAAAAAATTAATAATAATAAAATAATAATATTTTATTATTATTTTGTCTCAAATATGCATAAGTCAATGTGAAAATTTTGCTTGAATGGCAAAATGGATATGCAAAAGATGTGATTTTGCATATGCATATGCATATGCATAGACCAATGCTAATGCTCTAACATGACCATTCAAAAAACAAATATTCAAAAAACTACCTAAATATTAGTCAGCTCCCTGAGTCTTGGAGACTCTCCCTGGGAATTCTGTTGTGACATTGAATACCTCATAAACATCTTATCAAATTCTGCTTGCTTCTCTAACACTACCTTCATATTTGCTTTTAATGCCTCAAGTTTAGACTTGTAATGTTGTGCATCTTGTGACAATTCCTCAACATTTTCATGGTTTTCCTGGGTTCCTGATGATTTATGCATTTGAATTTGGCCCATTCCCCTAACATACCTCGAGCTACATCTCATAACCTTTTTAAAGATCATGTCTGCTGCCTCATTGGTCCGATTCTTAGGTTCCAATTCATTTAGTTTTTGCACCATTCGATTCTTCACCAATAACAATCACCAGTTATATTCATCAATTTACATAATGAAAATAGTTTACAAGCAAAGATTTTTTTAGCTATGTGACTAAGGACACCAACAACAACATCATGTGTACTTTACTCACATAAAGTTCTTCATCATTCTCTGTTACGAACTGCCCTCACTCCCCTACTGCAAACATAACTTCCGCCATACCGCTTGATCCACCAAGGAGGTCCTTCCTACCAATGCCGCTTTATAGCTTTCATACCCATTGTAGATTTTGTGTAGCTTGTAGTGAAAGGAGTTGAATCTCCTTCTAAGCTGGTTTGTAACTGCTCGCCGATGATTATTCCTCTCCCATTTTATGATCATTTTATGATAAAATCAGCCTAAACACCATAGTATAGACATGACATATTATATTATTTAAACTAAATTGCAGAAGCAAAATGTATCACTACCAAAATGTGTTTGTGAGGCTTACGCGAACACGATTACATAGCTCCTCTTTCTCAACAGCCGCACATCACTCCATCGAGAATAACTCATGTTAGCATGATGTTTGACAATCCACAAAACCGTTCCAGTAAATAGGCTCGTATTTTCTCATGACGCCTTAATATCCCAATTCTTAATGGTCAAAGGTATCGGTCCAAGCTTTCATAGCTTGTCAAACATTGCGCACTTTGCAGGTCCACGACCAGATTTCTTACTCGCTAATCACCAAAAGTGCCATGTCACAACCAACACAAGAGCATAAACATAGATTCCTCGGTTTAATAAAAATAACTAAATGCACCTCTATATTATTGTGCATGAGTACTGTAGCACATAACACTCTACCTATGTCGATTATTGGGTCCGGAAACTCCGTTTCAAATACCACATCTGGTGGTTGAGTTGAATCATCAGATTGAGTGGTAATGTCGGTTCATTGGGTGGTGGTGATTGCAAATATTGGCTAGTTAACGATAGTCCAACCTATGTACTTCTAGCTCATCAAGGTGTTCTTCCTCTATAAATTATGACCATTCTGTGACAATCCAATTGGGTATACCAAGTGGCTAAACTGCATAAAGGCCAAGGAGAGTGCTGATGAATATCTAGCATTAAAGGTTTAAAAAAAGAGACATTAAATTTTTTTAAACCGAGAATGACTTTTGGGTTTTATAAAAGATATGATGCATGAATGCATGTAAATTTATAAATTTAGCTTCTAACCAAATGAATTTTGGATTTTTTAAATTAATATCTTCAACTTTTTAAATTTTTATATGTATATTTTTGGATTTCTTTAGTATCTTTAAGCATTTTTTTATTTTGGAGGCAAAATTTATGGACTTAGAAAGAAAATATACATTGTTTTTTTTCAAACTTTTATGCTTTCAAAAATTTTAGATGGAGTAAAATAAAATTCTCATATACTTTAAAAATTTCAAGAAGTTCTTGAATCATTTGGAACCAATGTTATTTCTTACCAAAAAAAAAAAAAAATTATAAGTATTTGTATTCAAATTTCTAATGAATTTGAATAAGAATTGTTAATTCTTTTTTGGGAGATTGGGGGCCATGGACCCTCTAGACTATATGTTTATGCTCCGATGATGCATAGCCTTGTAAGGCTAAATTTGTGGTATATCAAAATCGTGCTCTATTTGAAGCCAAGTACAAATTAAAACCTCTTTCACAAATAAGAAATAGGGCTAGAAAAGGAGGAATCATTGTGGAGGGCTAAAAAGAAAAGGCACTCCTTTATTATTCATGCATTACAGAGAGAATGCACATGTTTTAAGTAAGAAAACAAACTCAGATTCTAGTTATTGGCTACCGAATAAAACTCAACACAAAGCTAGTAAACCCCCATCACTATCGTTGATACACTAACCATTTAGAACTTGCATGTTCTGAAACTATCACATATATGAAATGTAAACAATTTACTCAAATCTATAATTGCAAATCACAACTCGGGCTTTGCAGAAAATCATACTTCATGTTCAAAGATAACAAAATAAGAAAATTGAAATGGATGTTTCCCACTCATTTTTCAACTTACTGAGAATGTTGTTTGTTGAAAGCTACGTTTAAGCAACCGTTGTCAACGCCAGTTACCGACCTTTCAAAATCTCATTTTTCAGCTTTGAGGTCTTTCTGTGCGATTGCGTGTTTATCTGCGTGTCTATTTGCCCAAGGTAAGAAAATAGAAGAAGATAAGATAAAGACTACAGAGGACACAAGGAAAAATTACATAAACGTCCCTCTGAATTTGAGCAAATCGTACCACATTTGCCCGCCTTCTCCACCATGTGTAATTTATTTAAACTAAATTACATGGTTAAAAAATTGCGGCCACTTATGTCCAATCATATATAAACCGAGATCTTTAGCGGCAGTATAAAGTCATTGCAAAAAACTTACTAAACAACACTTTAGATTTAGTCAGTGAACTTATTTTTGCGGCAAACTTTAATCAACCGAAAAATATATATATATATATATATATTTTGTCACAAATGAGTATTCCCTGGAAATAATGGAACAAAAATGCGATAATTTTGTTTTTGCGACCACTAACAAAGTTGCCGCAAAAATATTTGTCGCAAAAATTATACATGTTTGGTGATCTTTAGCAGCAACGTAAAGTCGACACAAAACACTCACTAAGCGACGCTTTCGAGTTACATTGGTCACTATGTTTTTTACGGCGAAATTTAGTCAACGCAAAAGATATTATTGACGTGACAAAACCTTATTCGCTGGAAAAGTGGGATGCTATTTATCTTTTGCGACCAATAACAACATGGTCGCAAAATATACAGCGGCTAAAACTTGATGTGTTGGGTGATCTTTAACGGCAAGTTGGGTGATCTTTAGTAGCAACGTAAAGTCGACGCAAAAAATTTACTAAGCGACGCTTTTGACTTACGTTGGTCACTTTGTTTTTACGGCGAAATTTAGTCAACGCAAAAAATATTATTTTCGTGACGAATGTGTATTCGCTGAAAATAGTGGGATGCTATTTATCTTTTGCGACTAGTAACGACATGGTTGCAAAATATATGACTGCTAAAACCTGATGTGTTGGGGTATTTTTTGCGGCAACGTAAAGTTGTTGGAAAAAACTCAATAAATGTCGTGTTAGAGTTTAGTTGGTCAATTTTTTTTGTGACAAAATCTAGTCACTGCAAAAAATATACATTTTGTGATGAATATGTATTCGTTGGAAATATCGGGACCGAAAGGCAAAAAAAATTGCCTTTAGCAACCAATAACAATGTGGCTGCAAAAGATTTGGCCGCAAAAGGTCTGATATGTTGTAGTGAATATTTTGCTAAGAAATAGATGATCTAGTAATTTCTTGATGACACTCAATATCTTTGGTTTTACATGTAGTAGCATGAGTTAGAAGAGATCAATGTCTGTTTCTTAAGTAATTTCTTTAGCTATTTCCCTCTAATTAAATAATTATAAGCAAGA
The DNA here is from genome assembly GCF_004785595.1 of Juglans microcarpa x Juglans regia. Classification (NCBI taxonomy): domain Eukaryota; kingdom Viridiplantae; phylum Streptophyta; class Magnoliopsida; order Fagales; family Juglandaceae; genus Juglans; species Juglans microcarpa x Juglans regia. The sequence goes on from NC_054596.1 coordinate 40,564,366, forward strand.
TCTCTTTTAGTATTTTCGGGAAGATTTGCAATACAGGTGCGGGAGAAGTGAGAATTGGTAATTACTCAATGATCAACACATACAGTTTTTTTTTTTTTTTTTTTTTTTTATCTATGTCGGCTGAATAAATAAAATAAAATAAAAAGAGTTATTTTAGTTTTAAGATGGTGTGTAGAGCACAAAATCCACATTACTTAAATAGTAAAATTTGATTCATAAGATTCAAATTTCAAAATTTATCTTCTAAATTTAATTATAATGACATAAAAATACATTATTATATCATATGTTTTAGGCTGCTTTTAGATGTTGAGTTGAGTTCTCTATGACTAGTAGTGAGTTGAAATAGTGGAGTGAGTTCTGTGAAACCCACATAAGATGAGTTTATATGTGTTTGGATGTTAAGATTAGTTTAGATGTAGTTATGAGAAGTTGAAAAAGGTTGTGGGTCTCGCGTGTAAATAAGTGTTGAGTTGAAAAAGATTGTAGATCCCATGTGTAAAGAGATTTTGAGTTGAGATCATAAGTTTAGTGATTTGATAATTGAGTGTTTAGATATTAGAATGAGTCTAAATTTTAACCGAACTTAACTGATGATCTGAGTGTAGTCAAGGAAGCAAATGAACCTTACACCATCATCATGATATATATATATATATATATATATATGTAGAATTTTTCAAATAAAAATGCTTTTATTTTAATCCTTTTGGCTAGCTCGTTAGGAAATCATTAGCTAGGTAAGTTGTCCAATTAGAAAGCAGCCAGATCGACACCAGTACTGCCTGATTAATGATGAAATCATGGTGGATTAATTGTATATGGCCCAAAAATCATGATGAAAATGAATATTTATAACAATGCAAAGACCTAACTTTTACAGCTACTTTTATATATATATATATACACGCGCGCATAATTATATATACAGTTCGAACTTCTAGGAATGCTCACAATTACTAGTGATAGGTACGTACGTACTCAGCCACAGTATGATTTTGATATGATTGGTACTTGATAAGTGACGTGTCCACGTCTGCATAAATTCATAATCGAATATAAATTTTGATTGCTATGATAGGCACATATCTACTCACCATTAGAGAATAATTCTATATTGATCATTAACTCTCTTGTTGAACATCAAGAATTGTCCCAAGCTTAATTACAAGATTTTCCACTAAATTAACGTTCAGATAAAAAATAATAATAATGGCTGAAATCACAAAGCACGAGGGTATAAAAAAAAAGAAATGAAGGAAAATTAGAAGAAAAACGAAGAGAGAGAGCAATATTGTTCTTTGAGAACTATTATATATCAAAAAAATTATATAAAAATAAATTTATAAATTGATATGGTGTTATGAGGTCTATTAGATCTACTTTACAATAAAAATAATTTTATAATCTGACGTATCATATTAAACTATATTAAATTTATTTTTATATAATTTTTTTGTTGTGTATAAAGAATTTTACTTCTTGTTATTAGAAAAAAAAAAACGCTCAAAGCAACGTAAAGCTGCTATTTTTGGTCTGGTTTACACCATGCAAGCTGCCACAATGGCGCGCGCTGTTCATGAAATGATTTAAGACGTCTTGCAGGTTTGACCTCGCACGCATCTTGGCTGTGATATTTAATTTAAGTCATTTTCTTAATTAGACCGATCCAATATATATATGATAAGTCCACTTGCTGATATAGTACTAATTATAATCATATCGAGTCGATGGATCCTATGACTAATGGAACTGATCGATCCATGGATCTAGGCAGTACTTATCTCCTACAAATACGTAGTTCCTCGTGTGTGTGTATATATATATATATACGAGGAACTACGAATGTAACTCATATATATATATATATATATATATATATATATATATATATATGAGCTTTCCTAATTAATTAATTAGCCTGACTATCATTAACTAAGTCATTATATATTAATGAAAAGTTAACCACGTGTACGTAGGGTTTAAAAGAAATTTTTGGTCTGGTTAATCAGATCAGTACGTACTCATGCATATATACAGGTAATTAAGATTATATGCATTTATATACACATACATATATATATATATATATATATCAAGATTCAATTGGTTAAAATTGAATCGGTAAGAAATCAAACCGATTTTAGTAACATTTTGAATCGTTCACTAAACCACACCTTTAATCAACGATTCAGACGAATTCTAGTTAATTTTAGACCAATTTAAATCGATTCTAACCGATTTAAAATTGTATTTATTTTTAAGTTATCTAACAACTGAGTTTTTTTTTTTTTAATTTTTTGTACAAAAATATGATAGAGCTAAATATATATTAACTTTTTCATCAAATTTCATTCAATAAGAATTGCAGAAAAATTGAAGGATAAAACATGTAGTTCTTTATATATTTTTTTAGTTGAACAAAAAATTAAGGAGATGAATGAGTACTTTGTATTAAATTTATGGTTGTGCATGAAATACTACATTTTTCATGTGTTTATAACTAATTAATAGTCTTTATATTTTTTGTATATGAGGCAAAAAAATGTAGATTGTTGAGGATAAATACATAAATTACATATTTATTGAAACTATTTAGATCCATACAATATTTTTATTGAAACTAGTCAATAATTTATATTTTATACTCTTTTATAAATGATATACAATAATTGAATTGCATCAAATATGATTTTTAATTTTATCAATATTGAAATATCCGATTTAAAATTTTCATGAATCGCCCAATTCAATGCAATTGAATCGGTCCTTACCCGATTGATCTGATTTTTCGAGCCTTGATATATATATATATATATATATATATATATTTCCTAATTAATCTCATTCATGTGATATGTCCAACCATGACCTTTTAGGCAATACATGAGTTGCTGCACTTTCAAATATATATCAATATTTGTTTGAAGGAGAAAGTCGAAACGTGTTTGCTGGTTCCTCATAAAAAGAGGAGAAATTGGTAGGCCAAGGTAGGCGCCTGATGATCAGTAGTAAAGTATTGGCATAAGATCAGCAGCAAATTAAACAGGTTGTCCTGCTCTTCACCACCTCGATCCCACACAACAATCATAGCTATGATGCCAACATCACCTTCTCGTCACCTATCCCAGCAAGGTTGGGAGAATCCAGCTCACACACCTTGCCACGTGTCACCATCACAGATCCCTTCAAAACTCCTAAAAAGACAGTGCAGCCCATCCATGCTTCTATTAATACCCACAAAACCCAAACGTATCCTCCTTCCCTCCCTGACGTCCCCCCCCCCCCCCCCCCCCCCACTATTATTCTCGCAAAGAAACAAAGCACTGAATGCTTAGAGAGAGAAAGAGATAGAGAGACAGAGAGTAGACAGATAGAGATAAGGGTTTTTAGAGAGTGAAAAATCAATGGAAGTTGAGTCAGAGAAGGTGAAGATGGCCTTCGAGGAGACTGAGCTGAGGCTCGGGTTGCCAGGAAATACTGAAGGAGAGGTGGTTAGGAAGAGAGGCTTCTCTGAGACTGAGAGTACTACAACTATGGATTTGAATCTTAAACTTTCTTCCAAGGAGGAAGAAATGGATCTGAATGAGAAGTCGAAGACGCTGCAGAAGGAGAACCTTCTCACTGCTGATCCAGCAAAGCATCCTGCTAAGTAAGCTAGCTGCATATAATATATATATATATATATGTATATATATATATATATACACACACTTTCTTTGTGATTTTATTAATTCTAAACTTCTTAGTTTGTTGTTTTTTTCTTTTTATTCTGGGGAGTATGTTAGTGCAGAGCCCTGGGATGATTAGGGTTAGGTAAAGTGCAGCACTTTACATGAGAGAGGAATAAAGAAAGAGATGAACAAGCAAAAGAAAGGCTTAATTATCGGTTCAAAACAAAAACTGAAAAAGAGAGAGGTCTTAGATCGTACTTGTGGAAGGAATTTGGAAAAACTTATAAATATGAAAAACAAAAAAAAAAAATAATTCATATCTATGAGGCTCAAAAGTTATCTTGCCCACCGGAAATTCCCAAGGTTCCCCAGCAGCCTAGGCCTGTATGAATTTTCTGTTGAAACTGAGAAAAAGTAATCATAATGATTATTGAGTAAATAATACTTTCGGGTGAGAATATTGAACTAATAAATTAATTTATACCAACTACAAAATCTTGTAAAAAGCTCTTTTGAAAGTTATCTAGTTGTATTTTGAAATCATTATCACCAGAAAGCTAGTGTTGATCTATAGATCCGGATCAGCTGATCAGACGGGAAAAACAAACAAATACTAGAAATATCTGACCTCAGTACTTTGTTCATAATATTTGCCTTTCTTTTTTCTTCTCTAATCATATATATATGTATATATAGACTAACCGTTCCCTCATTCCTAATAGTCTTCTCTTTTTATTTTCATTTGTCACTCCATTACAGATAATCACGAACTATAAATAGTGTTTTACTTAAAGCTCATCATGTAAATTACAGAAAATGAATAGAAATGGTACTATTGATCTAACCAAATGGAAATTTAGGGCACAAGTTGTGGGTTGGCCACCAGTCCGATCATTCCGAAAGAACATGTTAGAGAAGGCAAGTGGCAATGCAGCGTTTGTGAAGGTTAGCATGGATGGTGCACCTTATCTTCGTAAGGTAGATTTAAAGATGTACAAAAGTTACAAAGAGCTCTCGGATTCCTTAGGAAAAATGTTCAGTTCCTTCACTATTGGTAATAATTTTAAATTCCTCTTTACCGTTCGTACATATGTACTTAATTATCAAAGTGCCCCAATTATATATTGACATGTTTTCTTCACTAAAGGTAATTGTGGATCCCAAGGAATGAAGGATTTCATGAATGAGAGCAAGTTGATGGATCTTCTGAACAGTTCTGACTGCGTTCCAACGTATGAAGACAAGGACGGTGACTGGATGCTCGTTGGTGATGTCCCGTGGGAGTAAGCTATATATTGATCTTCAATCATCCCTCGCAAACACTCATCAACTAAATCAAACAAACATTTCAATAATATTGTAGCTTATATATTTATACTTTCTTTGTATTCAACGGCCAGGATGTTTGTTGATTCATGCAAGCGTCTGCGCATCATGAAGGGAAAGGAGGCGATTGGACTCGGTTTGTACTATATATAAATATATATATATATATATATATACACACACACACACACACATCTTTCAACAAATAATAGTACTATTAATCACTTGAAAGAAGTGAATTAAAAACGTCTTATGTTTGGTGATCTTCTTCTAATTAAATTCTTAAAGGCGGCATGCACCTAATTATAAATTAATTCACAAAATTCTTTCGTTTTTTTGGTGTACTTTTGGTTTATCTTTCCAAATGATCTGACTTTTCCATGGAACTTTTTCTTGGATCCAGCGCCAAGAGCCATGGAGAAATGCAGGAACAGAAGCTAAATCAGTAAGCTGATCCACAACCTGCTCCTTTGATCTGGTCGCAGTCAGTACTGCAAAAACCAAAACATCTATGTATCAATGCATGGTACCTAAAAATCAAGCGCGCAGATGGATTGAGCAGGATGTATGGGGTGGTGTTTTCTGTATCATTATTCGGTTTGATATAATATAATATTAGTGTGAGATATAATATTATTATATTTTGATCATGAGTATTTATATATTGTCGACAGAAACCATAAAACATGAGCTTTTATATGAGTTCCAAGGCTTGACTTTGTTCGTCTTGCTTTTTTTTAAGTAGTAGTGTCTGAATGGCTTGCAGCTTGCTTGATAATTACTATATATATATATATAACAATGTACCTGCTTGAAGTAGTTGTATTGTCTGCTCTTTATTCCTCAAATTGTTCCCTTCCTATTTCTTTATGATAATTCTAATTTGAATCATAAGCTTTTTTTTTTTTTTTTTGAAAAAAAAAGCAAGAAAAAAATGATGATCTGTATGGCTGTTATTTTATGGGTGGAGACCACGTCTTAAATGGAGATGTTTCATGGACAAGCTTAAAGAGGGAACAAGATCATGTGCATGTTGATGGAGCATTAATGCATGGCCATTTGTTTTGGTTAGCTAGATTTATTGTTCTGATATGGATGCATGCATGCATGGATGGGATTGCTAGCTAGCTGTGTTAATGCTCTATATTTGGGGCATCGATCCCACAATAATAATGAATATCGAAAAGGAAATTATATATATAGGGAAAGCAGCAAAAAAAAAACGAGTGTGCGAGGGGATGAATGGCCAAATGGGACTGTCACGTAATGAATTTGTACGTTTGACCATGGTTTATGGTCCCCTATGTTGATGGCATTTATGCTTGCATCTCTGTGATGGGTCAGGCTCTTTGCTGGCACTTGCAATTTGACATTGCTTTTTACTATATACAATAATAATAAATAAAATGAAAAAACGTGATCAAGTAAAATATTTAAACTCTCTCTTTCTCTCTCTCAAATCTTGGATGATCTGAATATTGCTGAACTATGCGTTTCCAGTATTAATGGAAAGTACTCATAAAGATCATAAAATTATTACAAAGACACAGAATTCTCTTGGCATTTTGAGTAGATTAGCATGCAGGGAGTATCAAGAAATGATCCGGATCTTCCTTTGCAAATTAGTAACATGATGCTGGGCAGAGAGAGAGAGAGAGAGAGATGCGTGTAATAATATTCTAAGAAATATACAAAGAAATATATATTATGTGCTGCAGCTTCAAGGAAGTGTCCCGGAAATTACATAGTTTGGTGAGTAACTTCTTGTTATCATCGATCGCCTCTGCATGTCCCTCGTGAAGCTGACACCCAAGCAAGAGCTTCGGAGGCCAAGTTGGTTTGGCTGGTTGCTTAACTGTGATCGATCCATGCTTCCTAACCTCTTTTTGAAGAACGTACGTGGATTATAGAAACGTACAAAATCAAGGAATATATAATTATGGGAAACTCTATTTTAATCTATTTAATGAGCAATCAATTGGGCCGGCCTAGTCATGACGAGATTGTATTTTCTAGGCAGAAATAAAGAATTTTTTAGAATATATAGTTTTGATATATGTTATTATATATGTAGACCCAAATTTTTAATTTAGATATAAGTCATGTTTCCAAGTATGTTTTTACTTTGGATTTTTGAAAAATGGGTAAGTAGATTTAAAGAATGAAAAAAGCTTGCTTTACATATAAATCTTGCATAATAAAATTTACTCACTGTCGTGATTAAATATGATCTATTAAATTGTAAAGTTTTTTTTTATTATAAAATAAATGTAACACATTATATTAAGTCACGTTAATACGTAAACATTCTTGTATAAGATTCCTGTCATGTAGTGCAAATATTCTTGTATTGAGAATTAATTACTTAAATATAATTTTTTAGAGAATTTTTATGGGTTTTTGTGAAAATATGTACGGTAACGTAGTCAAATAATTGAATGAAAAGTTGTTTGAGAGAATTTTAAAATTTTACTATAACAAAATTACTTATTTACGACTAGTTAATTTTAACGAAATGACTATTTACAACTAAAATTGATTGCGAATAATTTTTTAGTTGCAATAAATTAGCCATAAAAGTTTATTTTTCTTGTAATGTTTAAAGATATTAGAATTACAGTTGAAAATATTTTGTGAAAAAACAATTGAAGCCAAACATGCAGCAAGCATCGCAACGCAAAACAGGAATTTGGGTGTGTAGGCAGTACTCGAGCCTAGGCTCAATAAAAAGTTCGGTCCACCAACCAGGCTCCCAGGCTTGGGCCAACTGCCAACGCAAAACAGGCCAGCCCAAACTACTGGAAGGACCATATAAAAAGAAAGCCCAAGTGAGGACAAACAACCTAAGAAGAACCGGGCATAAAACTTGTTCCGAACGAAAAGAGAAATGATATTTACAATCATAGAATGCGCAAACATCGTACAATTCTTTTAAAAAAGTGAGTAATTAATACATAACTCACATGATAAAAAAATTAATTTTTTAATGATAAATCTCATTATTTTTCAAAAGGATTGTGCAGCACTTGTGCACTCTACGACTATATCTAACATTACTCGTCTACCCTTTATAGTGAGTACCAACCAGCTGCAACAGATATACCTTTCACCATCTCAGCAACTCAAATTGTCAATCCTTCACTTATTGATCCTCTCTCTGTGTGGATAACTTAGAGAAAGAAAGAAGGGAAGATATTCATTATGGTCAACAGAAAATGAAAGTTGCCATCAACTTTATGCCAGCTTCCAATAGTGCAACATCTAAAGCCATCCTTACAACAAAGATGAAACAGGACCAACTTATTCCGTTAAAAGAACTCACTATGTGAACATACATTACTAAAAATTGACACGATTCACCTTCAGAAATCAACTGATTTGATTACTAAATCTGCATTCTTCTTCGACTTCATAATAAGCTCTGCATTCGGCCGGTCATTGTAATCTATCTGCAGGACCAATTTAGTGTGGCATACGCTTTACTATAGAAGGCATTTTAAGAAAGAGATGGATCAAGTGAAGAATCCCCTTTTAAATAGATCGAGCAAAGAGAGGCTTACCCGCCATTGAGCTATGTCCGGAGGCTTTCCTATAATAAATAAAGGAAAAAAAAAAATCATAGCTCGTTCCTTCTCAAGGGAACTAGCTTGTTAAGAAATCAAGGAACACATACCAGTTGAAATATGTCTCTTTAGAACTCGTTGCATCGACGTGTCAATGTCAACTTCAATGAACCTTGAAAATAAAAACATCATCTTTTAACGGGCTAATGGACTAATACAAGTAGTGCTATCCTTCTATGCAACTAATGCCTTTAGTGTGTGAAAAGCATTTTAAGACGATGGACCAACCAGTTCATGACCATTTTGTGGGGCATAAGATTCTGAGCACTGTCATTCCCATTTTTTTTCCATTAGTTTGTACATTAAATCTATAAAAAGAAATGTAATGATTTTCATCAGGATGGCAATATAAAATCACCAATCTATGTAAAACCAACATGAGGCAGCAGTATTTCAATCAATAATGATGTCAAAACTACATTGCAGGGCTATCTGTCAGTGCAACTAAATGTTGTCTGGTATGTTAAAGGCAATTTAGGAAAGATGACAGACCAAACAGTACTTAGACCACTTTGCAAGGCATAAGCCTCCGAGCACCATCATCCCTTATATTTTCCAATAATTGGTATGTTAACTCTATATAATATGGCAAAGATTTTGACCAGGATGGCAATATAAAATCACCATAAGATTGTGAATCAACGCGAGGCAACAGCATTGCAATGACAACAACATCAAATCTACATTGCAGGCTAGTGTCCCCAGATCCAACAGAATTACAATCGAAATAATAATTAATTAGGGCTGAAACGATTAACCAAAGTTCAAAATCTGTATGAGTGTGTTACCAAAGTGCTTCAAATGCAAAAGCAAAGAGCTAGTAGTTATGTAAAATTAAAACAGAAAAAGTAGAGTTATCGTCTGTATCCAACTTCATGGTTAGAACCTAATTAAGTTCTAAGCTAAGAAAATGTAGACGTTTTAAATGTAATTAAGGCTGACATGATGCAAACGCACATTTTAACATGTATGCCTCTCGGCCTGAACAGATTTAGTACGTAAGCCTCACACACCTTTTCATCTTTTAAAATTTTAGAATAACTGTGCCAGCATCTGAAACTTAAACGTTTGAAAGAAACAAAATATATTTTTCAAGATACATAAGTTCCCAAGATTGATTTTCCACCATATAATGTCAGTGAACTCAAACAATAAACTCAAACATGCAAAGGCTAGGCAGAGAGTGACGATAGACTGGAGAGAATCCAATCCTTACCACTTCTCATCAAATATAGATGATATCTCTTTCCAAACCCCATCTTCCAGCAATAAATAATTTCCTTCTACTATAACCACCTTGTGCCTGGAAAGCGGGGAAAAAAAGGGCTATTGGAATAGAGAAGACAAACTAAAAGCCATGGGGTACCCGAACCAAAAAGGAGTTTAAAATCTCATGTATTATAAGCATTGGATTTATAAAAGCGACTTCACCAAGAACAAATAACCAAGAAAGGATAGCAATAAAACAAAGAGAAAACCTGAGCTCAATAAGGGATGCCAAAAGTGCCATGATATGCTTTTAAGGAAGCTCACCCGTTAGGCATGGCATTGTAACGTTCTTGATTTTCTTATCAGCTCATTGACAGCAATTTCATCCCCAACAAAGTTAACAATCTTTGCAACTATCAAAATCCATGTTTCCAAGATAAATGGTTTCACCAAGTTCATCATGGAACTTAACACTTGGCGCAAATTTCCTATCTTGAACAGTTGATGGAAAGTTAATGTTTCAGAGCCTCAATAGAACCCAATCCTATTCCTATTCCTATTCCTATTCATGCAACTTTCAGGTTTGTCGGTTTCCCTTCAGTCAGGTTGTCCAAAATAATCTCCAAAGATATTTAAAAATACCCATATCTCCAAGGATAATGAAAAATATCCATGACAAAGACAATTATCTATTAATCACCTAATCCTGATCAAATCAGCAACTATTTATGAGATTCTTCATGTGAAAGAAGCAAATTACTCACTGAAGGCTCACAAAAATATCATCTTCCACTGGATCTCCAATGCCATGGTCAAATGATGGTACATAAACTGATCCCTGCAAAATCTATCATTTCAGGATCCAATTTGAGGAAAGCATTTATGTTCTTGACACACATGCATGCATGTTTTGCAGTCAACAAATTAATTATAAGTTTTCAACACCAATAGTCACCTGAGCTTTTAGGGTCTGGAGACATGAAAGCAGTAGTGCCGGATTAAATGTCCATGGAGCTGATTCATCGATTAGAAAGATCAAAACTTTTGATGTTTACAAGTTTTAAAGTTTGAAACCAGTGACTACAAAATATAGAAACCTCACCTCCCCTTCTTGCATGGGCTTCCTCTGGATTCTACAATGAAAGAAGAATACTTGAAAAAGAATTGAGCAATATATTTTCAATAAAAAGGTTACTGTTTATGAATTTGCACGTCTATGACGCCTGAGGACAAGAGAAACAAAGAAGCAGCAGGATTTGGCATCTTATGCCGTCGTAATTATTGGGTCAAATGCCCCATTGAAAAACCAAGCACACTGACATCAGGTAAAAGAAAAGCTAGATATATTTTGTGAAATCAGGTAACTCAAAATCTTTTTATATTTCATGTCTGCCTATTAAAGGCGTGACTTGTGATCCAAAACCTTACTATTTTGATAGTTTTGCGGTCAGATGCTTCTCAATGTCATTAAAACTAGTTTCTCTCTTAGTTATATATGTGGTTTGCACTTTTCATTAAAATTATTTCAGATGCTCTATGAAACTATGATAGAGCTACCCCCAACAAATAAATCGATGAAATCCTTTGTAATCCTTGAAGGAAGAAACCAGGCAAATAGAATCTAGAAAGAAATGCTAACCTCCATCTCATCCAGCTGAGAACGATAGAGATGAAACCCATCCATCGGAAGAACAGTAGCTATATCCGGAGGCTTAACTTGGGAATCAATTGAAGAAGCTTTCTGGGGCCATAACTTGTTAACACGCCGGGCTACTTCAGATGCTAGAGTGCTCTTTCCAGCACCAGGAGGACCAGCCAAACCCACAATGTGCCTGTATGCCGTATGGTCTTTTAGGGAGATGACTAACTCATATAGTAAGGCCAAGATCGACGTCAAAACAATAGAAAAGATATAATGCCAATCCAACAAGACAACAGATGAAATAAAAAATTAGATTCAACTAGGTTCCAGAAGAAATTGCTCAAATCAGGAAAGCAAGCATAAGTATTTGATTGCATACTAACTAGCAATGAAATATTCAACTACAAAACCTTTTCTGATTCGAGAAAAACTTACTTCAAATTGGGATTTGATTCAATTGCTGCCGTGGGAGCCAGACGTTCGGCTAAAGCATCATATATTTCATCGATACATCTTGAAGAGATAAGAAGCAACAGTAACTATAGAAATACTGCATAGAAGAGTAACTAATGTGCAAACGTAGCTAACTTTCCATCACACAGTTTTGTTTGTTAATAACTTCTGACAGACTGACACTTGAAGATGCCATACCTGCCTTCTACCACAGGAATTTCTCTTTTTTGACTGCATAAAACCTTTTTAAAAAAGAAAGAACCCTGACGTATCAGTATAGAATTCGCATGATCAGGAATGCGAAGTCTCTAAATCCCAACACACAAAAATAAAAGGGATTAACGATAGAACCAAATACCTTCACGCTGGGCTTCCTAATCAGAATAAGGGATTGATGAAAGGCAACTGCTCTGGGGGGTGAAATGGACGCCAAACACCGATCCCATGAAGGAAGTTTTACCCTTTTCTTAACCAGAAATGACTCTGCAAACAAACAATCGAGCAAATCATTATGCTCAAAGAAACATCACAGCAAATTTGATGAGAGTGAATTTAAAGAAATCAAATAATTAAAGGGAAAGAAACCCAGATTCAAGAACCTTTTTGGCTATCTATATATAAATGAAAACTTAATGGCTAAAGTATTGGCAACGTGCTGAGGATACCCATTAGAGAAACCATATGATTAACCACGAGACCCAAGTTCTCGTACGAAAATATTGATCAGAAATCAATAAGTTCAGTTATTACCAGATCGTAGATTGAATTTTTGGTTTTTTAGTTTTCTAATAAGTGGAATTCAGCTCAACTGGTTTAGTACAAAAAGTACTTCCAATTGCGAAATAATTTGGCTCAAATTTTCAGTTTTTTTATCATCACGCAGTTGATCACGATTACTGTTCAAATCGAGACAGAGATAAACACCTGAATAGCTTATTGACATTGTCGGGGACATAGAGGCCTCCATTTCCGAACCTCAGAGAGAGAGATGAAAAATTTTCTTCAAAAGATAGAAGGAAAGTTTGGGAAAAGTAGAACTGTAGAACAGAAATACACGTAAGCTTCTCCAAACTTGTACTGGTGAGGAGGAACACGTCAAAATAAAAAAAAGAAGAGGGTATATCTTTTGCGTTTATCCAAGATACAATTATACAAAAATGCAATGAAAAAGTCATAACGAATAATCGAATAATGAGTTTAATAAACTCGAGCCTGTTGCTCCTTGAGGGCCATTAAACAAGCGATTTTATTATTTAATTGGTGGACTCTCTAATGGCAATTTTACAAGTAAATATTCTTTTTTTTTTTTTTTACAAGTACAATTAAATATTCTAGTGTTGTTTTTTTTTTTTTTTGATACATAATATTCTAGTGTTGTTGAAAAGAGAGATCCACATCTTTTTCAATCGAGACCCTTAGTTAGAAAAAGTGGAAGAGTTTTGTTATATATAAGTAACATGATATATTATTATAACTTTTAAAAAAAATTAAAATATTAATATTTTTTTATATTAGCTGATATTAATTTTTAATGTATAAAAAATAAGATTTATAAATAAATTTTCTTAAAATAAAACGTAATTAAATAGTAATCAGACAATTCATATTAAACCGACTCACTGGAAACTCATGCTACATTGTCGAGGAGGCATGGGGCTCAAAGTTCAAACTTCAAACGATAACAGGCATACGGTGAAGAACAAAGCCTGAATATGTATCTAATGAAGATGAATATGTATCAGCACCATGGGGTGCATTAATGACATGTCTCGAAAACATGTGGTACCAGTTTTCAGGCCAGGAATGTACAACTTGGAGCCAAGAATAACATTAAAAGACAGGCATATTAGCGAAGAAAAATGTGCAAAATTGCAGATCTTTTTATTCAGGGAGATAAATGAAACTGATAAATCCAATGGTCAGCCAATGCTTCTTTCCAATGACTTTAAAGTTTGAAACTAAACAACAATTAGTTCTTCCTTTTGTTAAGGGAAAGGCAAATCTACAAGGCACCAGTCCCTATCAGGATTTGAACAATGATAAACAGTTTGAATACTACATGGGGCACACAGCCACAGAAGATTAACATAACAAAACAGACGAGACCGCACCATGTCTACAAATGTTCAGTGATCATCTCACAAGAACATTACATCGCTGTCTTTTGACCCTCTGCTTCTTATCGTCATCATAGGACTGTAAAAGCAGAACAAAGAAGTCTTAGCATATGATCAAAAGAGGCATGGATTGTAATCTAAATAAGCTTGTTATCCCATGACAGTAAGAAAATAAACATGGTCTGACTAGGACATTTATTTTTGATAGGTTGACTAGGACATTTATACCTTGAAACCAATAAGGGATCAGCCAATCAATGTTATACATGTAACATTTTAAGGATAAGTGTTTCTTTATTCAAGCAATAAGGATAAGTGTACCAAAACCCTGGTTGAGTTAAACGGTGTTTTTTTCAGCTTTACCTGTGCACTGAGGAAGTGAGGAACATGAACCCTTTTGGATCCATCAGCTAAGCGTTTACACGGTAATACATTTTCCATGGCCAAGAAGTCATTGCTGACCTGCAAACATATTTGGCAAAAATGAAAGTGTAAGAACAATTTGTATTCTAAATTATAGTTGTCCCGTCTTAAAGAGAAGATGAAGCGATCAAGGAGATGTCAAAGTAGAAATGAGGTTTTCCACATGATGGAACTCTGCCTTAATAATATGAATTTAAGCCTCTAAGACAAGCGCTGCATGAAAATGAGCACATCTTCTAAAAAGAATCATCATTCACTACATAGATTTACAAAACCTAATATCAACATGAAATAATAATTTTGCACGCTGTGCAAGTTAATTATGTGCGAGATATCATGGAAGGCCTGCTGCTATTAGTAATTTTTTACAGTGGTGGTCTATCAACTTGACACTAACAAAGCATGATAATGCTGCAATCAAGTTGGACATGCAAGTTCACAAGATCCCCAGATTCAGTTTTCTGAAAGATAAACAGTCCTTCCAGACGGGCTGTAGTCAGATTCTTACTTACCTGACTTTCAATGGCTTCAATCAACAGCTCTTGACATCCTGATGCATGCACACTTTCTAAATTTCCGCACTGAAGTAGCAATCTCTCTGGCACGTGAACAACAATAATCAATTATATGTTGCATAATAATTGAGAAAAGAGCTTTAATGTTACAAAAATGTCCAAAGAGATCATCATCTAAGAATATCCATCCAACAACATACCTGGATGCAGATTCTTACAAGAGTTTAGATTCAGATCGTTCAGTTCTGGGCAGTTTAGATATAGAGCCTGCATTCAAATTCACAAACTAATAACCAAACAAAGCATTATACAAGAATACATAATTTTAGTTTTTAAATTAAAAAACCTCACATCTAAGCCAGAACAACCCCACAAACTGAGTTTTTTCAGCCGGTTGTGCTTGATAATCAGCTTCTGGTGAACAAGGTGTAGTTTGGTTTTTGAAATGTTCTTTAATTCCCAATCATTGCTTTCACCGGCAAGTGGATTTTCAGAATTGGGATCACATATGGTCATGCCACAGTCCATGAGTTCAAGAAGAGGCAATTGAGCTGTGACAAACTGAATGCCACCTGAAATTAAAGTTAACAACTTAATGAACCAAATCATGAGAGAGCAAATATTAACACTGGATCAAAATAATAAATTAGATGAAGCCTCGTATGGGGGATTACTTGATGTAATGTTGGGACAAAGAGCAAGGAGAAGCCTCGAAAGTGTTTCAGGGAACACATTGCATATCATTCCAATGCCACTATCACTAATGCTTGATCTGAAAATCGGGAGCATAACATCAAAAACAAAATCCAAACATTATGATAAGTGAAGAAACTATAGTCTTCAAGTAAGCATGTATTTAACCATTTTTTGGACGAAGCCTAGAACTGAAGATTTGAAGCCAACTTGAACCAGAACACAGTAGCCTAACTTTGTGCAATGCAAGGACTTGAAAGTTCAGAAATTCTTCTAATAAAATCTTATTCCACTTTTATCTTATGACAGGATGGTTACAGAGAGCCACAGATTCTAGGCATTGGAAACAGCACAATTCATTTTTTTTGAAGTGCGAGTTTTTTATTCTACATGCAGTGGTTACAGTACACAAGGCTTTCTCTATTACCGACACATTCAGTTATCTTAGAGGCGTTGCAGCTGGAATTGGGAATGAAAACATACCCGCTCAGATCAAGCAATTCTAGATTTGGATAGCTTGAAGCAATGGCCGCAACGGATGCATCGGTGATTTCAGATCCAAGAACCAGTGAAAGCATTCGCAACCACCTGAACAACAAAGAAAAAACTTCATTGAACTTGTCATTATTGTTCTCCAGTGACCAAAAGAAGTCATTGAAGATTGCCAGAAGACAGAAATAAAGTTAAGAATGCCGATTGGCAAACTAAAGCGGCCAAAGATCACGGTTACTTGACAAACCTCAGCTGTGCACCTGTAAGAGCAAGCACAACAGAATGAGAAAGCCGGAGGGATGCCATGTGTATGTTTTGCAACCTTGTGCAATACCTTCCCAAACCATCAACCATGGATGTTAGATCAGTACTATCATTTTGTTGACGAGAAAATTCCAGGGAAATCTCTTTCAGATTTGGGCAGTTAAAAACCTAACAACGATTGAGCACATACAAAAGAATTAACCAAAATGCAGAATGCATTGCAGTGCAGTGCAACTGTAGAGAAAGATCACACTTTGAGTTAAGGAAAGGAGAAAAAAAATACCGTCTTGGAGAGGGAGAATAGATCGGAAAGCCAAAGTGTGGAAAGACTGGACGAACAAAGAACAAAACCCCCTAAATTAGAACACCCTTCCATCTTAAGGCTTTTGAGACATCGTTTATCAGCAACGAAACGGCCCAATTCGTCACTGCATTTCAAAATTCATTAACCCGATCAGTGAGCCAACTTAAACTCAGTATTTTACAGCTCAGAAAAAAAAACATTCTGTTTATATCCATCCCACATTACAAGAAGTCGTGAAACATGTAACACCAAAGACACTGAACCTTAACGGTCCAAAAGATAGAATAAAACAGAGCCAGTCTACTGCATCCCGAAAACAAACCAATGCCACCATAAACCGTGACACCACATCAATTGCCCACACCTATTAGAGTGAATCAAATACTTGATAGGGCACACCATTGCAGTTTATATCTTTGTAAAATAAATAGATCACAAAAATTATAACCAAACGTTGTATCATGAAGATGTACAGTTCATCATACTGTGCATTAAATAGCACGAAACAATTTCATTAGCTTATTCAGTTGATATTCTATAAGATAAACCAATGATTCCAAGAAAAAGGGGAAAGAAAGAAACAGAAGAATAGGAATCATACCCGGTGATCCGATTCATCGCAGTATCAGATTTCAAGATCTCCATAAATTCCAGATTAGGGCATGAGAATGCAATACAAGCTAGCATTGTTGCATCCACATCACTGCAACACCATAAAACAAACATTCTTAATAATAAATCAACATTTATTTCTCTAATTATGTTCTCTTTCAAAATACTTCAAATTTTGAAAGCGAGTCTGCATTGATCGCTTAAAAATAAAAATCATTCTAAACTGCTCATAGATCAAACAGTATAATGGCTATTCGCATGGATCTTCGAAGATCACATATACGACATTGTCTCTCACCCATATTTATAGATCAAACTACATTTCGTTATTTTAGCTTATTTTTCTTGGTTGTTCGATTAATTTAAGCATATTTGGGCGTGGTTCAAGGTCAATGTCCACAGGATAATCTGATCCAGCCGATAAGACCATAGATCTGATGGTCTCTCGTGTACGGGAACCCTAACCTTTCCATTCTAAGCGAGAGCCTCACGAGCCCAGGGCATTTCTGCAACACCGATCCAACAAACCCAACCTGAGCTCTGGCTGGAACCCTTAACCTGAGCTCCTCCGCGGCCCTCCATAGCTTCCTTGCCGTCTCCCTCCACCCCTTGCACACTCTTGCCGCTGCCAAAAGCCCTACCGGCGGCAACCTCCTCAGTATCTCCCACAAACAACCCGGCGGAAACCCGCCCGAATCCGGATCCGGAAATGGATCGTCGAATTGCAAGTCCTCCTCGTCGTAAGCGGCCTCGGGCTCCGGGAAGCCTCCGCGGACGTCTTCGACGTCATCATCGAAGGAGAGCGCGCGGCGTAGGTTGGAGCAATGCTGCCGCAGAGGTGGGGGGCGCGTGGTGGAGAGGGAGGAAGTCGCCGAGATCGCTACAGACGAATCGGCGTGCGTTGGAGTGCTTTCGATGGCGGCGGTGGTTATGGCGACATGGCAAGAGTGACCCTTCTTAGGTAGGCCACAACGACCACAGTTGTAACTTCCACGCTTCTTTCCCAGCTTGGCCTCGGAGGCGAACTGGGTTTCACCGCCGGGAGTGGTGGGAACTCCGGCGGACAAATGTGATTGGCTACGATGGTGATAGTGATGTTGCATGGCTAGCGAGGGAGACAAACAGTAGAAGTGAGACTCGAGAGAGTGTGAGAAAGCATCTGTGAGATTGCTTAAGATATAAATGATCAGTGGTCAAACTGTCACAGCAGCAAGCAGAGAGAGAGAGAGAGAGACAGAGAATGGTCGGTAAAGGGGCGGGAGAATAAGAGCCATTTCGCGCGCTGGGTTTGAAATAATTAAAAGAAAAATTGACGAAGAAGAGAATAAAGGAGAGGGAGGACCGAGGAGCGTGCATTCTTATTTTCTGACCAAAATGACCCTGCGCAGAAAATATGGAGATTTTCTTCTCAACGCCGACGTGCGTCCGGCAATTTTTAATATTTATTAGTAATTCACATGTTTTATTTATTAATTAATATTTTGTTGTCGGATATTGGCATAGGTTTTTTTGGCATAATTTGCTAATTACGGAAAGGCAAACGTACGTAATGCTGCGTTTCGAGAATTTAAAAAGTAATAAAAACGGGTGTGTGCTGGAAATGTAATTAATATTCCGATTAATTTTGTTTGTGACATAAAATAAATAAATTCACCCCTACAGATTACAAAAAAGGAATGGCATGGGCCTTTCCTGCATAATAATATAATTTCTTTGAACTTTTTTTTCTTGTTAAAAATAATCAAGACAAACTAGGAGGGATGAATTTGTCGTGTACGTGAGTAAATGCATTATGAGATGTTCTCATATTAAATATAATATCATAAATCAAAATAATACATTTAGAGCTCTACCAATACACTATTTTTTTTTTGTGACTGGTTTGTTTTTCACTACTACTAATACTTTTTACAAACAAGCGTTCAAGAGACAGTCCGACCTCAACCTTCATAGAAGGAGGAGGACTCAACCTCTACAAAAAAAGTCTGAGAAAGAAACTTTTTTTTTTAATTTTAATTAACAATAATAAAACTAAAAAAGAAATTAGTAAGATAGATGCGAAAAATAACGGATTACGATTTGGACCAACTTCGACAGATTTTAGAATCTATGACGGCGCGTGAAGGCAACACATTTGTCTATTTTCAATCACAAAGGTCATATCTAAAAAATCTGGTGGTAGCGAGTCTGGTGATCTAGCGCCTGTGACGAGAAGAGCTGCCTAAAGGAATGGCACGTGAGGACCACTTACGGTCATAAAATCGTCACTTTCCTCAGAACGATTTGCAACTTACGAGTCTGCTTGTGCCGTATGTGTTTTTCAAAAGTTACCAAAAAATCATAGATCTGTCTTTTTTAATCTTAAAGAAAATAAAATAAACTAAGTAAAAATAACTATTTTAATAGACAAAATAGATGGATGAAGAGAATGAGGGAGAAGCCGAGGCCCCATCCTCCTCCGGCAAAAAATCATATTTGGAGTCCTTAATATTTTAGTAGAGAGAGGGAGAATTTCCACATGAGCTTATATGGATGCATGGTATCTGTCATCCCTTTGCAGGCCAATTACGTACTCGTCCCGTCCACCATATTAGGGAAGAGTGAATAAATTTTTCAATTTAAAAAGAGATAGATATGATGAACGGATTTTATATATAGTATTTAATAGGAATCAACACAATATTATAAATTCACTCAGATCGAATCAAATCGATTAAAAACACCATTAAAAGGAAAAATGATTATTAAAAATCTACACAAAAAGAATGATTAATGTCCAATATCCCACGTTAAACATCATATAATAAATACGTGAGCTGATCTTTGCGCGATGCAATTAAGTACCTTGAACGATAATTGGATGGCCGGCCGGCCGGGTTGTGTGTGTATATATATATATATATATTAGGACGAAACAACGTGCAAAACACATTTGTCTAGTTGGGTGAGAATATGATTTTTTTACATATAAAAAAAAAACTAATTAATACATAATTTAATGCATAAAAAAAAGTAAATTTATATAAGGTTATTGCCAGCCACTTTTGTGCATTATGCAATGCAGAACATTAACTTTGAAAGAAGAGATAACTCAATAATCATGTGATTATATTAACTTTTGTTAAATAATCGTCACTTATAACAAATAAAAATTGTATTCAATTATGAGTTAAATTTCGAAATGCTATTTATTGATCAATGATATATTAGATGAGACTTCCAAACCTTTTTTCTTGTTTTCAAAAGAAGAAAGGGGGAGGGGAGGGGGGAGATGTAACGTAAAGCTGTATATTTTTCTCATTTTTTATTTTGAATGGTTTTTATTTAATTGTGTGAGTTTGGGATATTCCCATAGTTTATATATTTCTCTGTTGGACAGAAATGTTATGTCAAGTTTTATAGAAAACTACCATATATTCACAAAATAAAGTTTTGAACTCATTTTTTTATCAAAAGTTTGTGCCCTAGAAAAGATCTCTCAAAAGGTTAAAAAAAAAAGTTTGGTACTACCAAATGCAGCCATCATTTTAAAGACACCCAGATTACAATAAATTTACAAACATTGGATTAAGAAAGGAAACTCAATCACTCATAAATTAAAAACATGTCATCCAGATTAACATTAAAGTCTCTTCTATTCAATCATGAAGCCAAAATTTTATCATGTACCTATGGTGAATGGACAACTCCAATGTAATTGTTTGAAAGAATTCATTGATGGTTTATGTAAATGCTGCTCGACCTACTATCCTAAAAAATTTAATAAAAAGCGGCACCTACGAGCTTAGTTTTAGGAAAATCATTTGAATACAAATAGCAAGTAGAAAGAAATAAAGTAAAAGAACAATGACTTTTTACTTATTGACATGAATCACACATAAGTGATCTTTATTGGACTCAAGAGGTAAATTAAATTTGGAGACAATTTGATGAACGATGCCAAATATGAGACCCTAAAAATTAGTATGTTTTATTTATTTATTAGTATTTTTATTGTTTATTTTATTTTATTTTTATTAATCGCTTTTTAGGTTTGGACCTTTTGTGTAGTGGGTTAGGATATAGTTTTTTTGTGTTGTGAGCCTAGCCCCTCTTAAACACTGCTGTTGTAGCCAAAGGGTGAAAACCCTATCTTATTTCATCTCTCACCTCCTACGCCGCTGCAGAGAACCCTGCACGCCGTCCACCACCTCGTGCCGCTGCCGCCGCACCTCGTCTCGGCACCCCTACCCACCTTGTCCTCTTCCATCTCCTCGCAGGTCTCTCTCTCTCTCTCTCTCTCTCTCTCTCTTTGGGGTTCACCCTCGCGGAACCCAACATCATTGTAGTCAGCCCACGCCGATGGCGTCACTAGCCTCATCCCTTTCCCTCAACTACTGTCCCTACAAACATAGAAAGGTTACAATAACCAGCACCTAAGAAGTGCTTGCAAAGTTTAAATGGCCCTCTTGCTCAACCAAAGGGCAGATAACATAAGAATCTGGCTAGTAGCAACTCGGACATGGCATGCACGGTGTGGCCCTTGGGGTTGTAGGTCAATTGCTTTGCATCTTATTCACTATTACACGTTAATGAAAAACCTAAAGTTAACAGAAAGAGAATGAAATTTAATGGAAAAACAAGAAAAATCATTGTAATAGTTAGATAACCACTTAATATAATAGAGTAGATATTATGCTTCGGTAGATGATGATCTTAATTATGCAATAACACAAGAACATGTCTTTTCAGTAATTGATCTTATCAAACCCATAAACGCATCCTATCTACGTAGAGAAGATGCAAAATGGTGGACAAAGACAGCCCACCATGAATATCGCAATTAATTAGAGAGCGAGAGAGAGTGCATGGGCGAGCTAGCAAGACTCGGTTTGTTTTATTTTTTATTTTTCGTCTTTATATAAATGACGAAAATATAGGCCGGGTGTCGTTTGGATAGAAAGTCGAAATGAAATTAGTTGATATGAAAGTTAAATAAAATATTATTATAATATTATTTTTTAATATTATTATTATTATAAAAATTGAATTATTTATTATATTTTGTATGAAAATTTGATAAGAAAAATGTTATATATCAGTCATTATTCACCCCACACCTGATGTATTTTTATTCATTTATTTTTTATGTCAGACCCATCACTCTGATTTCAATCAATCTCTCTTCTCAAACTCTTTCACTCTCTCCAACCTCTCTATCATCAAGCTCTCTCCTCTCAAGTTCTCTCTCATCGAACCACCACTCCCTCTCTCTCTCATCAAGATCTCTCTCTCTCTCTCTCTACTTTGGGTTGTTTGATTTTCACTATGATTTTCACCAAGGTCAACATTGTTTCAGTTGATGATTTTGTGCACGAGGAAATGAAGCACGTGCACAGAGAGATGAAAATTCATAGAGAAGAGGGGAGGAAAGGAGTCTTCGGGCGAGAGAGATGATTTGGGAACAGAAACGGTTTTATTTTTTATTTGTTAGTGAACCGAAATGCCACGTAGGGTGTATGGTGTAAAAAATTTAAACCAGCTGACGAGAAGATTTTTTATCTGATAAATTTGTAATTATGAGATTAGATGAGACGAGACACTTTCACTATCCAAACGGAATCTTAAAAGACAAGATCATAAGATGCGGTTTGGATAGTGAGATAAGATGAGATGATTTAGATAAAATTAAAAATTGAATAATATATTGTTAGACTATTATTTTTTTTAATATTATTATTATTTTGAAATTTTAAAAAAATTAAATTATTTATTATATTTTATATAAAAATTTAAAAATATTATAATGATAAGATGAAATAAGATGAGATAAGACGAAACACTTTCACTATCCAAATGGCCCTTTCACTATCCAAATGGCCCGAAAGCAACAGTGACATCTATAACTTTTGCCCATTAAATGTATTTTTTGTCCTTTATAGATTAATATTGAAAGTTTGTTGAGTGTGAAACTAGGGCCCTTTTTTTAATTTTTTGTGTTCTTCTGCATGTATGGTTTCTTGGTCTTGTATCGTCAAACGACAAGGTTGCCCCCCTTCAATTACCCATGCAGGTCCAATACTCCAAGGCTTAAAAAAGTATATACCTACACCGACCATATCTAAATTTCTAACGATACCCTTGAGCCAATACCTAGAAATTGTTCAACGATGCGAGCTTGTTGGCCGCACGGTAATACACCTCTCGCTTATTGTGATGATAAGGTATATGCGCTCACAAGTTCAATAAATACGTGTATAATTAATTTTTAAAGAAACAAATTATAAATGTTGTAAATAATTCTAAATATAAGTACCAGAGAAAATTAACAATAAATTTCATATCTGCAATATCCATAAATCATTTGTCTCTTAATCATAATCTAAATAAAAGTATATATGCAGTCATCCAGTTCGTCAAAAAAATGTAAAACATAACTACATGACAAGGGGGAAAGGCTCTCGTTCCTCATTCTCTCGACTGCTTTGGATCTCTTTGTCCATAATCAACAAAAGTCTCTATCTGCATCAAGATTTATAGTTTCGAGAGGCAAGATCGTAGTGGGACTACAATTGTGAGATTTCGAAAAATCTCAATAAGTGAAACTAAGACCACCAAACTCAAATATGTAAGTCCAAGGGAAACTGTAGATCTATATACCAAGTTATATGTCCAAAGAAAATTAAAAAATATATACCAAGTTATAGTTTTCCAAGCAACATACTAAAAAAAATCCACATAAAGATTTATCAATCAACAATGCTAAACACCGACCACCCACTCGGGGGCCCTAGGGCTTATGAGGAGCAACTTGTAAAAAGATTCAAAAGTCAAGTTTTAAAACATCCATTTTATTAATGCGTGCAATATGATTTCTCCTAAATAGATCATCAACACACCCTGTCTTCCTTTGCCACACCACGAGTAACAAACGTGCGTGTAACTTCGTTCCAAGTGACGCCTGGCTTCATGTCTCGTCTTTGACCACGACATCC
Organism: Juglans microcarpa x Juglans regia; assembly: GCF_004785595.1. Classification (NCBI taxonomy): domain Eukaryota; kingdom Viridiplantae; phylum Streptophyta; class Magnoliopsida; order Fagales; family Juglandaceae; genus Juglans; species Juglans microcarpa x Juglans regia. Next base: position 40,588,687 of record NC_054596.1, read on the forward strand.
TATAGGCTTGCCATTAGAGATGCCACAACTTCAACCCGAGAGCATTACTGTATCACCTGAGAGCATTATTTTATCATCCGAGTGATTAGATGAGCTTCACCGAGACAATGCTCTATCTCAAATTGAGATCTTAATACTCACACACCCATGTAAAACCATTCAAGCCATAAATCCAACATCTTATAATCAATTTACATGATAAATCACAGTCTGATAGTAAGAGATTTGGAAGCAAATAATTACATGTTATAAATAGCCCAATGATAAGGAATTCAACAACAATTACATGATGAAAAATAAGGAGCGTGGGGAATTTCTAACAAGTATTCACAAACTATAAATCAAAGTAAGGGTGGGAATTTGTAGCAGTCATTCACAAGTTGTAAATCAATGCAAATGTGAGAAATTTCAGTAACTCTTTGCAGACTTAAAAACAGTGTGAATGTAAGAGAAATTCCAACAATATAACTCAACAACAAGAAGAATTAAAATAAGAAATTTACAGCGCCATAATTTACATCCATCAACAACCATACAATCAAGTCCTAATTGACACAAAACCAAGTGGCCAAAACTCAACTTCACACTTCCATATCATCATCATGTGGACTACAACTAGCCACAACCCTTCCTCGACCGATTATAGCTCCCACTAGACAAATCAGTCATTGCAAAATCACAAATCCACACTTCCATCACCCAACCAAGAACCAAAACAAAGGCCAACCATGGTGCAACTTCACAATATACGTAGCAGGGGTAAGCAAATGGACAACAAGTGAAAGATCGACAAACCAATTGAGAACTCAAACCAAAGTCCAACCACGACAACTTCACAATATACACAACAAGGGTAATCAAATAGACAACAAGCAAAAGATCGACAAACCAATCGAGAGCTCAAACCAAAGGCCAACCAGTATTCGGATAAGCCCATAAAACAGATAATCAACAAACATAATCTCAAGTTACATGGATTTTGCACTGTACAAGAGAGGCAAAGATGGTCAGCAATCAGAAATAAGCATCATATTTATACAATACAGAAATGTCACTAGAGTAGAGAGCAAGCATGCCAAAATTTTCCAACCCATTGAATAAATCAAAGCTAACAATACCCAACAACAAGATTCACAATCGGAGTCTATCATCACAGAGGGAGTATATGAAACACAAGTAATCGTGCAAAGGGTTCAACCCATCAAAACATCATTTTCAAGCTTGGTCCAAAGAGAGTCGCTCATCTTCCTATGGTGGGGGAAATTTCTAGATGCATGACGGTGCTCCGATCTTCTTCTCTAAGGTTGGTGCATTGTGCGTGGCGGAGGAGCTGAGTGGCGTGAAGAGGAGTAGCTTATACATGTAGAGAGGGAGCGAAATTGAGAGGAAGACATTGAGAGAGTGAGAGAATGACATGGAGTGAGGGAAGAGGGATTTTCGTAAAAGCTTACTGATGTGGATCTATGGTTGATGGCGAGGACACAACAGGGCACTGACAATAGACAACACGCTGGGTCGCTGGAGTGGCATGGGGACAATAGAAATTCAAAATGTGCGCGTGTGTGTGTGAGAGAGAGAGAAAGTGTGTGGCTAGGGGCACCCGCCCGCACAAGGCTAGCATGCGGCCGGAGCCCCACGCAGTTTTGGGAGCCAGGGGACGAGACTAGGGCCAGGGCTGGGCCCTACGTTTCCCTCGCTCTCACGGTCTCTCTCTCTCTCTCTCTCTCTCTCTCTCTCAGATCTTCTGTTACATCTTGCGGTCATCGTCACCCCAGCTTGGTCTGTCGCCCCAGGTATCTCTCTCTCTCTGGAAGCTCTCTCTCGTGGCTCATTGACGTCACTGTGGGTGGATGGCCTTAGGGACCAATTCGCCCCCGGCATCTAGACAGGGGCACTCGCCCACCCATTCGAGGGTACAAATAGGACCTCTAACTGGGGAAGAAGAATGGTTTTAGGCGTTTAATTTAAAAGGACGTCATCTCGTCCTTTTTTTAAACCAGGGGCTGAGTTTTGGTTTTAGAAAGGATCTTGGGCTGGGTCATGACATATATATATATATATATATATATAGAGAGAGAGAGAGAGAGAGAGAATCTAGGGGCTGAATGGGTTTAAAAGAGGTTTTTGCGCTAGCCAATGGTAATGTGCCGCGTAGGCACTCTAAGAAAAAAAATGCTGAACTTGCATCCACCCTATCCCCCTCTTTTCATCCAAATCTCTCTCCCTCCCCTGCGTTAGTTCATATGCATGCAAGATTGTACTTTCAGAAAAACCCTCTTTCAATCTCTCACCCGATCCTGCTCCCACCACCACGACGAACAAAACAAAACAAAGTTTTATTTCATCATTTGAAGTCCACGGATAAATAAGAACCCAACAGAACCATCAATCTCCAAAAGAAAACTAGAAAATGAAACTATTAAAACTATCTAAGTTGAAAACTATTAAAACTATCTAAGTTGAAAACCAAATACCACCCCACCTCAAGCATAGCTGAATTACCAAAATTACACAATTCTCAATTAGGTTCCTACCAAAATTGGAGGGAAAGTAAAGGAAATTTAAATCCTGAAACACTAGAAAAAGACGTCACATCACGGATTTATCCTTCCATTTCCTGTGTTTTCCCATCACTCAAACAGAACACAAGCCGGAAAGAAATGGGAAAAAAGAAGAAGAAGAAGAAGAAGTGAAATTTACCGAGCAAGTCAATGTATTCACGGAGTCTCTGGCACCAAAGCACCATCGAATCCTCAGACAAGAGTTGAAACACGAAGTCTTTCCTCACCAGATTTTCGGCGCTCCCAATGCAGAAGCCTCCACCCTCCACAATTGCTTTGATCCTAATCTTCGGGCCCTCAACAAAGAAACCAAGAACCTCCTTCTGCATTGAAATAAAACTTTGTATTGTTTTGTTTTTCGTCGTGGTGGGAGCAGTATCGGGCAGGAGATGGAGAGAAAGAGGGTTTTTTTCCTAAAGTTCAAGCTTGCATGCAGATGAACTGAGGGAGGGGAGGGAGAGAGATTCGGAAGAAAATGTGGGGATTGGGTGGACGCGAGTTCAGCATTTTTTTTCTTTGAATGCCTACGTGGCACATTACTATTGGTTGGTACAAGAATCTCTTTTAAACTCATCCGGCCCCAAGCTTCATATATATATATATATATGCATCAGTTTGGTTGCAGTAGTTTGTAAGTACCACGTACGTACATATTCACGTTGTTATGCATTCACTGTATGCACTCATATCTTTTTAAGTTGCATTTGCTTAGTTATTTTCTACATTCCGTAGTTTTATGAGATTATCGTACTTCAATGATTGAATAAACAGGACACATTTTACAAGTTTTCGAATAGCATGAATCCAAGTACCTGCCCCTCGCACTAATAATAGGAATACAGCCGCATGCATGATCAACTGGGCAGATTCTTGGATATATATATATATATATCTGCCCAGTTTTTATATATGTATATATATTTAAAAAAAAAAAGTGGGATGATTCCAATATCATTGAAAGGATTGAGAATCGAGATTCGTTTCAAGAAGCAATATTTGAGTTTTGGGGATAATATATTTTGAGGTTCATTGTTCAGTCAAGAGTTGAATGATGGTCAATGGGTTATGAAATGCCGCGTCGAGATCATTACGGTGGGGGGAATAATGCCTGGTTAAAGATTTCTCACTTATCCTTGACTTGGAATTAAACACGTTCCCATATGTATTAGTTGTGGCAATGGATTATGTAAAGAACGTGTCCGACCACCAATCGTGATCGTTAATTTATAAATCATTACGTAGGTAGTACGGTAATTTTGTGATGCTTCCAATGCAATAAGTGAGGAATAATAATTCAATAATACTCAATTGGATGATTCGAGAGTTACATATTGCTCCTATATATAGGCGTAAAGAATATTGAATGAGTACCATAAATTGATTAACTTTGCACAATGCTTTGCCATTAGAAAGATTATTCTTAATGTATCGGAATTATCTAATCACCACATTATTCATATCTATAATGTGAGGGTTTATCTGCCCTAATAAATAGGGCAACTAGGGCTTGCGTTAGACCATGCGACTCCTTTGAATAGTTATCCTGCATGGATGATTGGCCTTGGGCCCCTAGTTTGGGTTAGACCAATATTAACTCCTCTAGATTATGTAAATGTAAAGTCATAATTTGTATAATGGAAAATTATACTATGCCTCTTGAGTGTGTCCTCATATATTTTATTTTATTTTTTAATATTTCTTTATTTAATAGTTAAGAAAATGACTATTAGTGTATTGGTGATTTAAAAAAAAAAAGAAATAGAAAAGTGCAATTTACACTATAGGGGCACACCAAGCGGGCAAACTTTGGTGGTATAGTAGCACTATCCTTTGTATAATATTACGTGATTTTGTATTTGATTATTCCACTCAAAATCTATTTTCATATTGAATTATATATTTATTAGTCAAAATAATAATAAAAATGTTATTAATTTAATAATAATTTTCTTTTCTAAATTATTTTTGCTATTGAGAAGAAATATTAATGTTCTACAATAAGATTATGGTCGTTAATCCTTGAATAATTTTATTAGTGATGATTTCTAACACCAACAATTAAAAAGATGATTTTTATAATTAGTGATCAAACGTGGATTATTCAAGTACAAGAGACTTGGAGTGTACATCAATGCATCATAACGTTTCTTGGAGTATTTATATATATACTCCAACCTATTAATCCTGTTTTAAAACTGAAAAGATTTTTTACGTCCTCTCAGGTTACTTCTGCTTTTTATTCTGCACATGATGCTGGATCCTCTAAAGACCAGCCTATTCATAATGAAGCTGATAAAGAAGACGATAACTCATCTTTATCACCTACAACTTCAAATATGGTAGCTCCTGCTGCACCTTAGATTCATCACAGTCTAACTATGTTGAACAAACCATTTGCGTTTGATCTTGTTTATCTTTTTTAAGAATACAAACTTCTAAAAAATAGTGCTAGGCGAAAAGCCTACCATTCAAAGTATTATGAAAAAGAAAAACAACGTGTTAAACGGAAATGGAAAGAAGAAATGAATAAGCAGCAAAAGCATATTCTTTTCTTTGATTTTGTTGAAAATATTTATGTTTCTAACAATACTTTGAATGTTGTTAAAACTGATTTTGTCAAGGAAGAAGGTAAAATGGTAGTTCAGTCTAGTCATCCACCTTTAGAGACTGTTCTCATCACCCACAAGGGAGTTGAGATATCTGCTTCACCTTTCAAAATCTCGGAAACTGTTTCCAGAGATCCTGAGAAGGACAAGATTCTCAAAGAAACAAAAAATGTTATTTCTCAAAATAACTTTGTGAATCTTGCTCTTCATACGATCGGACAACAGTTAGATCGGATTGAAGAAAAGGTTGAAAAACTTGATCCTATTCCTTTGGTTTTGACTACAGATCAATCAAAGAAAATAATTGAAAAACCTTTGATTATCTTACCTGAAAGTCGAGCCAAAATTGATTTTAAAAATCCACAGGTAAAGACTTTGGATAAGATTAATCAAATGCTTAATGATCTGAAAAGAGAACAGCCTTCTACTAGTGCTTTGTCTAACAAAGAAATAGAAGTAGAAGTTCTTGTTCAAACTACAGATGAGTCTTCTAACGATCACTCTTCTGAAGAAAAGGATCTTGATTTACTTGAAAAGAATTTTCAAGATATTGTTTTAAAACCTGAAATAGCCAGATTCTCTTTAAAAGGACCCAAACCAATGAGTCTAACGAAAAACTGGTATTCCAGGCCTACTCCTCTTGATTTATAGTTTGAAGAAAAAGTTTTTCAAAGCCAATTTTCTTACTCTGCTGACAAGGTTTACGAATGGAATATTGATGGTTTCTCTGAACAAGAAATCATGAATATCATGAGTAAAATGTCCCTTGTAGCAAATGCTTATGTAAATAACAATATCAGGCAACTTAATATTGTTAAGATTTTAACACAAAGATTTTTCGGTGTTTTAAGAAACTGGTGGGATAAACACCTAACCAGAGATGCCAAGGAAACCATTCAGAATGTTGTCAAGTGTAATGATGAAGGGTTACCAATTTTTTATGAATCCATTGGATCTGCTCAATCTGATCGAGTTAATACTTTAATTTATACAATTTTAAAACATTTTATTGGCACACCATCTGATATAACTAGCCGCATCAGCGACCAGTTAAATAATCTTACATGTCATCAGATGTCTGATTATAGATAGTACCAAGATGTTTTTATTTCCAAAGTAATGCTTCGGGATGATAGTCAGAAGCCTTACTGGAAAGAAAAATTCATTGATGGATTACCTCGCTTGTTCGCTTACAAAGTGAAGGATGCACTTACTATTGCTGGGTCTCTAAATTACGATGCATACACTTATGGTGATATCTGTGCTGTAATTAAGAAACTTGGTATTAGTATGTGTAATGATCAAAGAATGCTTCGTGAGCAGATGAGAAATAGCAAGAAAGCCAAATATGAAATGGGAACATTTTGTGAACAATTTGTACTTCCTGCTATAGCTCCCTCTGAAAGGAAGCACAAGTTTTCTAAACCTCATGGTGGTATCAGGAGAAAACTCCGTGATGAATTTTATAAGAAAACTTATAAAAAACCATTTTCTAAGCCATTTTCTAAGAAAAAAAAATTTAAGGATTTTTCTCAAGGAAAATATTTTATTTGTGGCAATCCAGGACATTTTGCTGACAAATACCCCGAGAAAGCCAAAAAATATAGAAAACTAAAAAAGAAGCTTAATCAGTTGAATATTGATAACAATGATAAAGAAGAACTATTTCAACTCCTAGAAATAGCTCTGTCTTCATCATCTGATATCCTTGAGTTCAGTTCTAGTGATTTAGAATATTACTCAGAAACTGAATCTCCAGATTCTACTGGTCCTAAGTTAGGTTGCAGTTGTAATGATATTTGTTGCCAGACAAAGGGTAAGACAATTCATGTCTTGTCTAAATCTGAAGAACAAGAAAACCTATTGCTAACTTTGATTTCTCAAATAACAAATCATGAGTTTAAGGAAGAATATATTCTTAAATTAAGAAAGACTATGGCTCGCCAAGAATCAGAGTCTTCTAAGCAAAGGATTAGTTTTCAAAAAACCTTGGAGAGATTTCAAAAGAAAAAACCCAACGAAATTTCTACAAATGATTTACAACACGAAATAAATCTTGTTAAAAAAGAAATCGTTGAACTCAGATATGAGGTTAACAACCTTAAGTCTGAAAATGAGATTTTAAAACAAGAATTTTTAGTGTTTAAAATCGATAAACAACTTGATCAGGATATTCCTTCTGACAATGAGCAAACAAACGATTCTGGTTCAAGCCAACATGAGTTAGCCACTGATAATCAGATTTGTTTGATCCATCATATCATTCCTCCAAAATGGTTTTCCAGGGTCACCATTGTCGTCGCCCATGATTTTCAATTTTCTGTTGTTGCTATGATTGATTCTGGATCAGACCTGAATTGTATTCAGGAATGACTCATTCCTAGCAAATATTTTGAAAAATCCTCTGAGAAATTATTTTCCGCATATGGATCTTAGATGAAAATCACATATGAGCTTAACAACGCTCATGTCTGTCAAAACAATATTTGTTTTAAAATTCCTTCTGTTTTAGTCAGAAACATGTCTGACAAAGTGATTTTAGGCATACTATTTATTTCTGCTATATATCCTTTTTTGACTAAAAAAGATGGTATTACTATCGACCCTTTTGGTAAAAATGTCAAATTTAAATTTGCATCTTGTCAAGAGATTGATCAAGATAAAGGTTTAAAATCTTTATTTTTTGCAAAAGAAAAACATCTGAATTTCCTTCAACAAGAAATCAGATACAAATAGATTTCTGAACAATTATCTTCGCCAATTTTAATTTCAAAAATTGATAATTTTAACAAGCGTCTTTTATTTGATGTTTGTTCTGATTTACCAAATGTTTTTTGGCATAGGAAGAAACACATCGTTTTTCTTCCCTATATCAAAAATTTTGATGAAAGCATTATTCCCACTAAAGCCAGACCAATTCAGATGAATAGTCAGACTTTAAAATTCTGCAAAAAAGAAATTGCGGATCTTAAGAAAAATGGCATAATTAGAGATAACAAGTCTCATTGGTCTTGTCCAGCCTTTTATGTCCGGAAAAATGCTGAACTAGAAAGAGGTACCCATCGTCTAGTCATTAATTACAAACCCTTGAACAAAATCGTGCAGTGGATTAGGTACCCTATTCCCAATAAAAATGACTTAATTCATAGGTTGAGTGATGTTGTAGTCTTTTCTAAATTTGACCTCAAATTCAGGTTTTGGCAAATCCAGATAGCTGAGTCAGACCGGTATAAGACAGCCTTTGTTACCCCCTTTGGTCATTTCGAATGGAATGTAATGCCATTCGATCTCAAAAATGCCCCTAGTGAATTCCAACATATCATGAACGATGTTTTTAACTCGTTCTCTGCTTTTACCATCGTCTATATAGATGATGTCCTTGTTTTTTCTAAATCTATTGATGAACACTGGAAACATTTAAACTCGTTTCTAGACATCATTAGAATCAATGGTCTTGTCATTTCTGCGAAAAAGATCAAACTGTTTCAAACCAAGATCAGATTCCTTGGTTATGATATTTCTGAAGGGAAAATCAGGCCCATTCAAAGAGCCATTGATTTTGCAGACAAATTCTCTGATGTCATTCTTGACAAAAAATAATTGCAGAGATTTTTAGGATCTCTCAATTATGTTGCTGATTTCTATAAGGATATGAGGACACAATGTCGTTTTTTGTTCAAACGACTCCGTTCCTATCCTCCTCATTGGACAGAAATACATACAAAAATAGTGAGGAAAATCAAAGCACATGTTAAGACTCTTCCGTGCCTTGGTTTCTGATTCTTTTAAAATTGTTGAAACAGATGCCTTAGACATCGGTTATGGTGGCATTCTGAAACAATCTGTTTCACTAGGTTCTCCTAAACAAATTGTTCGCTTCCATTCTGGAACCTGGAATCCTGCACAAGAAAAATATAGTACTATCAAAAAAGAAATTTTATCTATAGTACTATGTATTTCTAAATTTCAATCTGATTTGTTAAACAATAAGTTTTTACTTCGAATTGATTGCATGAGTGCTAAATTTGTTTTAGAACAAGATGTTGAAAACATTTCATCAAAACATATTTTTGCAGGATGGCAAGGTATTTTAAGTGTTTTTTATTTTGATATTTAATACATCAAAGGCACTGATAATTCTATCCCTGATTTTCTTACCAGATAATTCTTGCAGACATCCAACCATGAGCGTGAGCAAGAAGAAATGAAAAGAAAAACAGAAAGTAAACCCCTCACCTCCAATACCCAGTATAAAACTCATCAAGAATGAGTCTGGATCCACCACTGTGCCCAGTGCCTCATCTACATCACTGGATATTGCCAATAGGTTCACACCTCTTGGTAAAATTGTGCAACCAGCGACCTTCGCGTCTACAGTTTCTACAACTTTTGATCCATATGCTAAAGCAGTGGCATCAAAAATCTCTGCTTTAATCACTCAGTTTTTCCTCCCAAAAGGAAAATCTGAATATATGAAGAAACCATTTATTACCCATCTGTTTCATATAGAACCTAACCGTTCTAATTTAACAGATCTGTTCAAAATAGCATCTTCCTATTTTCCCCCTAATTTCCACTGGATACCTGAAGATTCCTTCAAAAATCTCCAATATTATTCCAGTATTTTGATCCTCACCAACTCTCTTGTCATAAAACTCATTTATGATAAGAATGATTCCACCAAATTAATCTACCACAGTGCTTATATCCTCCGAGTCATGACAGAGGCCGAATGGGGAACAAACTCATGGACTCCCAAAAGACTCTCAGACTCTGCACTGAGTTATAATTACTTTGATTATATAACTGCCTGGAGACGTTTCATGTTCTTTCAGGTACCTGATATGAGCCATTCTTGGTTCATCAATTTTGATACAAGATTCAAAGGAACTTTCCCTTATTGGTTTCTCTAATGGTGGGACCAATTTGGTTTAATTCCAGACAATCTTCCTGAGCAGCTCGCCAGAGCTTTTATATTTTATCAACAAGTTGCTGGTACAAAATTGAACCGGCATTCAAAGATGTTTCCTTATGAGCTCCATTTTTGCAAGAACTACAAACTACCGTAGATCTTCAAATAGACTTATGAGAAAAATGCTAATATAATTGACCGACCTTACTTCACAAAATGGTGGGATAGGTTCGGATATACTGATAAAGTGATCAACCAGATGATTAAAGATTTTCCTCAAGTCGCATCTGATTTACAAGACAAAAAGGAATTTCTTGCAATCAAATCTGGTTCACATGTTCCTGAATATCCATTAATGATTCAGGCTCATAGTTCACCAACTATTTCAACAAGAGGAAAAGCCACCAGCTCATCCTCAAAGAAATCTTCTAAGTCTGCCAAAGATAACATCCTCAACAGACTTGACAAAAAAGATTTAATTAAATTGCTTGAGCAACAGCTGTCTAAGTCCTTGAGTAACAACTCTGAAGACGATTCAGAAGTATCCTCAGAGGCTTCATACAGTAACATTTTTGGTCATGACTCTGAAGACATTCCAAAGTTGGAAGATGATTGACTACTACTTGAGTTCAAAGAAGACCGACCATAGTCCTCTTTGAGATATTTGTCACTCTGTGCCTAAAAGCAGCCGCCCTCAGAGACAGCTGGAAAACACAGAGACGACCGAATGTTATTTTGTCATCTTGTACCCAAAGCAGCCGCCCACAAAGACAGCTGGAAAGACACAATAATGACACCCTAAGCCCCGTGCCTAAACAGTTCCCACTTTTCACTCACGGATTGATTTACTGTTCTACTTTAATAATTGTAAACAGAAACTCCTTATGCTATAAAAGGAGAACCTCATTCTGAGCTAAGGCAGAACTCACATTCGAGAGAAACACTTCTGATCCTCTCTCCCTAATCTTGAGTCTCCTTATACCCTGATTTCTGTAAGTGCAAATCTACACTACCTTGCACCTGTAATTATTTTAACCTTGTTAATTTTAATAAAGCTTATATGTTTATTACAACTAATTTTGCATATTCATACATGTGTATGGCTGGTTTAACCGCCTGTTTATTTTGTGCTTGCATAATTTAATTATTGTGCAGTTTATTCTTCCATTCCCTCATTCTCTTCTTCTTCAGTCAGCTTCGGCTTTTCATTCTTTCTGTTGTTTTATATATATATATATATATATATATATATATATATATCAGTACACATCGTGGAAGAGAGAGAGAGAGTAGTGTTCACAGCCAAGAAAATACTTTTTATTCAATTTGGTCTAGCTACAGTGACTACCAAATATGACCCACAACGCTAATTTATGGTAACTATAAGTCATTTTCTTTTACATTTGCATAATTCAAGGCAACATATATTTTAGTTCTATTAGCCAAACTCTTTATTTTATTTGTATTTGCATAATCTATTGCCAATGCTCTTAGATATATTGTCGTGTCTCAAATGGAATTAAGTCTTGAGGAGAGTCCATTGTTTTGGGTAGAGGAGGATACCTTAGAAAATCCTCTTACCACTACAAGATCAGTGACTTTTCCGAGTGATTATTTTTGCTGGAAAAAGTCCCTAAATCACCGTCATTGACTTTTCCTAGCGATTTAAAAATCGCTGCATGTTCGCCGGTATTATCCCTCCGCTTCTAATCTAGCCCAACGGAAGTCAAAAATCGCGGCGATTTTTAATTTGTCAGAAATAAAAAGTCGCTCCAGTTACAATATTCTATTACGACGACACAAATCGAAGCAAAAAATACAAAAAGTCACTGCAAAAAATAAGCAGTAAACTCTCCTTCCGCATTCGTCAACTTTGCGCTAAAATTCAGCGGCAATTTAAAAATCGCCGCAAATAAGTACTTTTAGCGATGATTTTAAAATCGTTGAAAAAAGTCTAATTTCTTGTAATGTACCTTTTTGTTTGCATTGTATCCTCTTACCCATTGCACTTGATCATGTGATCATGATCGATAGCTGGCGTAGCAACAATGATTATAGATTGTGCATGTGTTAGTGGGATTTTGGTCGACGCCTTGTTGAATATATATATATGGTTGCAGGCCAGGATTCCTACCACAGTACAATATATTCATGTGGATGTTTGGACCTTGCTGGTTTCTGCATTTCACTGAATTATGACTATGCAATATGTGTTTGTGCATGCATCTAATAAATTAAGGAGCATGATATACACTCTGCTGCGGACATGAGCACATGATATGGGAAACAGATGATGAGTACCGGTCTTGACACCATAATATTTATATCAAACGTCTAAAGATATGCAGCAACTTAGCAATTTGGCACGCTGCATAACTTTGAGATTAAAGTGCGTAATCCTTTCCACCATGATCAGCGATGCAGGAACCATGATTTTGAGTTCTGTCACTCCATAATTGGCCTGTAAACTACTATGCCGTTGATCAGAAGCTGTTCATTCATATTTCGAAGACGTAGTACAGAATCCTCTCCAGATAGATCTATCTAAAGGTAAACTTCCAGAAATTCTGTCACTTACAAGTCGGTGTAGATCAAACATACATGCTGCATACTCATCATGTTGAACAGATTTCACATCAACTATTACAAAGTTCAACACACAAATATTTTATTTGTATGTTTGATAATATGAAAGATTTCTATATATATTAGCGATGCACATGTTATTTGGCGTATCAATCTACATATCATGTTTGCCATTAATTAGTAGAAGTACTTTTCAGACCTCAAATACGTGACGACGACCCACCTCAATATAAATAACTTCATCGAAGATCATGAAGAGAGATATCATTGATGATTTTCTGCAGTATAAATCGATCTCAGAGACTAATTATTATATATTATAAGTACGTATCTTGATTAAAACGTGTTCATCTTGGGAGGTTGTAATCATAAGTACGATATTAAAAACCCTATATAAAAAACCAATTTAAAACTTGTCAAGACAATAATTAAGGCTCATTTAAAAAAAAAAAAAAAAAAAAGCTTTCAAATTTTCAATGTAGAATACAAAAATATTTGGAGCCGAAGTCTTTTGCTATCTGTCTACGCGATATATATATATATATATATATATATAGACATACATATATATAGCCTTGGCAAGCTGATCATATCACTAGAAGACAAAACGATCGACGACAGATAATCCAAATCAAATTTAATACTAGTAGTAGTACTGATGTTGTCGACCGTAGTACTCCAATGATCATTATGGATATATACAGATCATGGTTGCTGTGGATGAAGTGAATAAAATTAATTAATATTGTCTTAATTTCCAAACAATTTTGATCTCTTATTTAAACAATGTGAGTTTTACAATACAATATTAAACAATGATCATGACCATGAGTAGCATGGACTCCACATGATTAATAAATACGATAATTAATTAAGGATTATATATTTACTATATTTTCTTAAAAATAAAAATGAAAAGTACCGTGTAATAAAAAATAACTGAAAATTATTGACATTAAATAATGCAAACTGCTACGTACGTACCAGCCAGCGTGAATACGCATGCATTCATTAAAGTAGAAATGGATCGGAGGAAAGTAAAACAAGATAAAAGAATGCGTCCAAACTAATTATATATATATATATATATATATATATATAATTTGGTATTTATCTATCTAAGTAAGTAATCCACGAGGTCGCTTAATTTCCATTTCTTTTCACAGTTCATCAAACCTACGACCCGTCATATATAATTAATTATTTTAATTGAGGAAAAAATTGTTAATCTTTATCATAATTAATTTATCATATTTTATTAATAGACCAAATAATTTATAAGCCGGAGCAGCCATATATGCCATGCATGCATTTTCCGTAAAGTTATTAAAAGGAATTAATTATCTAAAAGACCAAATTAATCATGGCCAAATTTGTATATCCATCTGATAAATTAATTTAATCATGATTTAAAAATCGATGTTTGGAATGCATGACTGGTTCAAACATAAGTGATCTAAAGGGCTGAATCTTTCCTGCGCGCGCGTCAGCTGGTTGAATTACCATAAATTAACCCTAGCTAGCTCGTGTGTGTGTGTATATATATATATATGATCAACCTGCTGGCCTCTTTAATTACTGCATATAATATATATGCAACTTGGAATTAGAAACCTCATGCATTTCTTCTCCAAAAGTCAACGACTACTTCAGTACGGAATGAAAAAGAAAAATCATGAACATGACCTAGCTCCAAGTATTATTGATACAAATTAATATGAGTACTTCAATTCGATTCCTTTCTCATTCAATTCGATCCTGAAATATTATTGTATGCGGTACTTTTAAGACGGGTTCTGTTATGTATCGTATAAGGCCTAAAGCATCATGATTAATGCTCTTTTCTCATCAGCAGAAGCGCACGTGGCATCAAATATTACCATATAATTTGCAATACTACTTTTTTTTAATTTTCTATCTTTTAATAATTTGGCAATACTGTTTGCATGTGGTCGTTCCAAACGTTCAATCTATCACTTGTCAAAAGAAAATGATCACGTAATATGTAAGAGGGTTTTCTCTCGCATCGGCTCGTATATCAAACTCATGAGAGATCACTGGGAAAGTAAGTCAAAGAGCTTAGCCCAATGACCCTTTTATAAAATGTGTCTGTGAGCTTCTGCAGAGTACTCAACTTATGAGCAAAACTCACCCATAAAGCAACTCACATGTGGAGAAAACAAATGGCAGGAGCAGATGAGACTCGCTGCCCTAACACCTCCACAATGACACCCTACCCTTGGGAACTTACGCAAGTAGGTGAGCATGAAATATGAAGAATCATTTATCTCCTGACAGCAGGCATACACAGACTTAACAAGGAACTTCTGCAGGATAAAGTGAATCAGGGAGTCACACTGCACTAATGGTGCTACTCCCTAGACTCTACACCGCATTAATGAAGTTGCCCCAGACGCAACCTCTCATTAAAATATTATGACTAAGCTAACAGTTGAAGTGACATAGACTCCCCAAAGCCAGATGTGAGTTAGGGGTGATACCCACATGGTGCGGGCCGGGGGGTACCCTCCCCCGCACCCCGCACCCCGCCCCGCCCCGCCCCATGCTGGGGTTGGGGGTTTTTCCCCCGCCCCACGCCCCCCGCCCCGGTGCCGGGGCTGGGGGAAAAAATCTCATCCGCCCCGCCCCCACTTAGGCCACCCCATTGTGTTTAAAAAAAAAAATTGGTCTAAAAATATTTTTTTAGACCTAAATTATAATATAATTTAAATAATAAATTAAAATTTATAAATATAAAAAAAAAAAAAACTTAAACTCATTAGAGCTTTAGATTTTGAATTGGTTTAGCCTCCTAGACCAACCTTTATATAGGAGGCCAATGTAATACAATAGTCATTCTTAATTAAATATATATAATTAAATAAATATATATATATATATTTATTTAAGTAAAAAATTAACTTGTGAACCTATCATCTAATATCACATCATGGAATGATGAATAGATTTTTTTTCTAATTAAAGACTATATATATATATATATACTAGGTGAAGGCAACGTGCAAAGCACGTTTGCCTAATTTAATTATACGATTATTTTTAAGAATTAGTCCCTTCAAGGGAGTAAATGGGCTAACACCGTATCTACAGAGCCCAAATCACAATGGCAGGATGAAGATGTCAGGAAAACTAACGTCACATTGGGGAGTCGATTAATCAAGGTTAGCAGAAAGATACAAGCTTGTATTTCAAAAGAGAATATGGCACAAAAGGTTTCATACTTGAGTCTATAAACAAAATGGGCTATTGTATTGACATAAAATAGCATATTCAATAGTTTCTTGATGGCCTTGAAACCACCAAACAATTCCCTTAAGGCAGATTAAACAGGGAGATTGCACTACACACTGCAAAGCAATTGATATGACAAGCATAGCATATGGGGCTCATTCATGCTTTTTTTCACATCAACTATTAATCTCTATCAACAACACAATTTTTTGTGGGATTATATTAAAAAAAAGTTACAAAACTATGAACGCCAACAACTTTTCTCTTAGAGGTCATGGAAAAGTAGCTTACTCCTTAAAAAGCTTCTGCATTTGTTGTTGACCTTTAGCCACAGCCATGGGCTCCATACCCTGAAAAGAAAGATGAACGTTCACATATAGGTCCATCTCTGCCATTCCGTGTCCAATTCAGATGAAACATTCAACTCATCTCCAGAACTATCCCATATAGGTCCATCTCCATCCTGCAAATCATCCCCAAGACAATCTGAAAAAAAGATGAATAAGATGTACTTCTGCTAAACTACCAAAATCTCATATTCTACTCCAAAAGAAATTTATGCCATAACAATTGTGAAGATAACAATTAAAGAAAATATCTTGCATGAGAAATTCCAAAAGGTAATTCTTGAGCAAAAAGGTGACGTTTTCTCAAATAATTGAAGAAGAAAAATAATGTTTTTATTTTTGAATGCAAACAATAGCAAAATGGGTTCACTTTCATTTTGAATATCCAAAGTTGTTATGCCTTAAGGATGTAAAAGGTCAAAGCAGATGTATATGATCATATAAACGCATGGGAAAAAAGGAAGGTTTTGCTAGTATCAAAATCCACATTTAAGCATGAAAATCTTTTCTTATGATAATGTCATGCAGACAAAGAAAGCAGCTACCAGAGCAAGGGTCTATTTAACTTTCAATTGCTGAAATTTATGTATAAAAGAAAAGAAAAGAAAGGAAAGAAAACAAAAGAGCTAAACACAAGAAGTTCTTCTATTTTTTCAATTAATTGAAACACCCATGGAAATGCATGCGACCTCATGCATCATCCATTCTTATGCAGGTTGGAAGTGCCACTCAACACAAAAATAGAAAACATAAATAAAATGTAAAAAGCATTTGATCATAAATTTCTCAGCCAGATTTGCCTTAAAACATATAAATTAAAGTAATACCATGCAAATCACTTTCTTTACTGACGGAAGTTAAGAAGAAATTAAATCTGCCTTGGATAGCTTCAGACTTTCTGAGTAAAGCTCTTCAACAAGATTGCCCTCCATCTGTACAAGCATAAACAAGTGAAACTAAAGTAACAAAGTCCTGCATATACAAAAAATGAGGATTTTCAATAATGAATTATCCCAAAGGCAGTATGCAGATAAATCGAAAAAATAAAAACTTCAAGTTGCATGTTGCTTGCATAAACACAATCATCAACTTTAGAGCACCAAAATAGAGAACATAAATGGGCATGCCTGAGTACACATATATTTTATACGAGAGAGGTGCCAAAAACCCAAAATGACACATACCCACACAAATTCCACATGTAATCAGCGCAGTTCCAAAGTAGAGATTTGAGTAAAATAAAATGACCAAAAAACACACAAAAGGTCTAAAACCGGAATTAATGGGAAATCAAAACCTATGTCCAATAAGACATTTCATCAAATACAGAGAATGCCCAATATGAAACCAAACATCAAAAGTGTGAACATTTACCACCAAGATCGATATTCCATAGCAAACCAACAATCCTCCATAAATTTGTTTTTCAAGTTCATATAAAGTAGGGTAGTTTCGAACAGAAAAGATAGAATTTAACAAAATCATGTGTAATGAAATGTAATACATACATACATACATTATATATAAATATATAATACACAAAATCAAAATGAAGCTAAAAACTTACTTGGGTGAGCTTGAAGGTGTAGACAAACGAATGCCTCTTCATAAGCAAGAATTCTCTTGATAAGCAAGCTTTCAACAGCTCTGCCTTTTTAACACCATACTTTCTAGTTGTCAAAGCAGCTAGGTGGCTCTTTGCCCTGTTAAATGGAGTTGCAAGCTCTTATCTAAGTTTCTGTCCCACAAGTCTAAGTTTCTGTCCCACAAGAAACGATTCGAATGCCAAATTCCTTGACTGTTACAAAATTGTAAGGCTCATTTTTAGTTGTCCAATACTGCTCCTGATCTTTCTTTGACGTCACCTATGACAAATCGGTTACATGTGAATTCGACTATAAGATTTTGCATGCAGTCCTCTTCTTTTTAGAAGATAATAATATATGTTAGCTTCTGAAACAAACAAAAAAATCTATTTTTAGACTTACTTCTTGGAGGAAGTCGGCCACCCCTTTCATTTTAGGACATTTGAAACCAATAAATTCAAAAAATTCAAGAACTTGCTCACGGGAACCCTGATACACAATCTGGGTCCCCAGATTTCAAACCTAAATGCACAACTCAAACAAAAACCCAGATTTCAAACACACTCAAGAGCACATGCAAAAGCTAAAGCTTCGAAATTATTTTACCCAAAGACAGCGATGACACCAAGGCCTCGCCTTCGACAATGAAACCAGCACATTTATCCGCATCGCAGGCATCAGTGGGCTTTGGCGAACCAGTGTTTAGTAGATCAGGAGATTGCAGATACGATTCATGAAGACGAAGAGAAAAAGAGAAGATGAAGAGACAAAGAAGTAAAGAATTTTGGTTTTTTGAGAGTTGTTTGTGTCGGTTTGTATTTCATTGTTGATTTATCCTATGCGCTGATTTAAAGTTATTATAATGGAGGCTTAACAAATTATTATAAACAGAGGTTTAATGGAAAATTAAATGGAATAAAGAAATTCTGTTAAAACAAGAAAATTATGTTTCATATGCTCTTTATATATAAAAAGAGATATACGTATGAACTGTGAATTAGGTCGATTGAGGCCTAGGCTGCTAGATGATATATATATATATATATATATATTGACATGCATGTCCTTAAATATGTCTTAATTAAATACAAAATTGATCATCGTGATCATTTGTTTTAAAAATAAATTAATTTTTGTCATTATTCAATTCTATTAGTATTGGAGGCTGGAAATTAACGGGGAACGTCTACTTTTTTTCTTCTACAGTATTAATAAGGTCTACTTCAAGTATAAATTATATATATCTCCCTTAGGGTCCAAAGTAATTGATCAAGATTTGAAATATAATTAAACTGTACATACTGCCAAAACAAGTGTTTAGTTAGCAATAATGACACGAGATAGCCTACGTTACTTTATCTATTTCGACATGTTTAGATTCAAGACTCACATCAATTTATCTCATCTCATTATTATAATTTTTTTAAATTTTTATATAAAATATAATAGATAATTTAATTTTTTAAAATAATAATATTAAAAATAATATTTAATAATATTTTATATTCAACTTATTTAAAACTATTTCAACTAATCTATAAATTCGAAATAGGCTGAGTCCGATCTAGTCTCAAGTTTCAATTCATGCAAGAGAAGTACTACCGGCCCACTCCTCAATAATGTACCAATATATTATTACCTGTTCCCCAGAACATTCTTGAAATCGTCGAGGTGTATGTACCAGCTTTCGAGGATGACCATATGGCCAACCTGCACATATGAATCATGTGGGCATTAAACTATAGATTTATGCTAAAAGATAAGATCAGGGACCAGCCATACATGATATATATATATATATATATATATTGGCCCATTTTTTCATTCAATAATAAAAAATACTTATCATTTTCTTGATCATCATCCTTTTTATATATATATATATTTTTATGTTATATTAAATAATTAAAATAAATAAAAGGTTATAATATTATAAGAAAATTATTTATTTATAATTAATTATTTCTTATAAAAATAATTATTTTTTTATTAAAATAAATCTATTTTTATTATTAATAATTATTTTTATTATAAATAATTTATCATAAATATCTATTTTCGTAAGCTTTTTTTAGATAATAAATTTATTTTTTGAGTGCCTTCGATATCAACTTTTATTGAATGTACTTCAATTTTCAATTCATCTTAACCCCGCACTGACAAACATCATATCACCTTTTCTATTATTTTAGATAATAAATTCATTTTTTGAGTGCCTTCGATATCAACTTTTATTGAATGTATTTCAATTTTCAATTCATCTTAACCCCGCACTGACAAACATCATATCACCTTTTCTATTATTTTAGATTATACCTCGATTTTTGAATTCCATCTCTTGATTTTCGTGTTTCCATTTGTTGACTTTACACAAATAGTTTTAATTTTTTAATATTTTTTTTTACCGATTGTACCAACTATGATATGATGTGAGGTGAGTATTATATATTTATAATTTTATATAAATTTATTTTAATTTATTTTAATATTTAAATTTATTTAAATTTATTTTAAATTATAAAATTTATTTAATCATCTCAATTTATTATTATTTATAAAAAATTTAATTCAATTCAATTTAACATCTTAACCCTATCTAAATAGACGTTGCTAATAAAACATTAGTAGAGGATGATGTGAGATAAGGAGGATCGATGACAATTCTCTAATTCGTTTGTAGGTTTGTTTTGTGATTTTTTTTTTTTTTTTTTGTGTAATTACATCACTTCTCATGACATATCTTCCTCCGTTTGAATATATATCACCCCACCTCCCCCCGATCTCTTTGAAACTTCAAAACGTTTCACCAACCCCAGTGCTTTTAGTCATAGATCTCTTCATTAATGGCTGTCATTCCTCCATCAAACACCGTCCTTCCCTTCGCCATACCCCGCCAAAACCCCGGCCTCCATTCTATAACCCAGTTTGCAGCACCATTTAATTTAGGCCAAAAATCCCAACTTGGAGAACTTTCGCACATCGCCACAAAAGCGCCAACACTACTGTGCAAGGTTCTATCCAAAACAGGCGACTCCCTGTCAAGCATTGTAAGCGAGCTCGAGGAAGAAAGAACACAGAGAGTACCGGAACAAGATGATGAGGAACCACAGACCACGGCCGCCAAGCCTGAGCACCAGCTCGCCGATGCCTGGCGTGAAATCCTCGGTCAAGACGACTGGGTTGGCCTGCTCGATCCCATGGACCCGCTTCTTCGATCCGAGCTAATCCGGTACGGCGAGATGGCACAAGCATGTTACGATGGCTTCGATTTCGACCCGTTTTCCAAGTACTGCGGGAGCTGCAGATTCATGTGCCATGAATTCTTCGACTCTTTAGGAATGTCGCACTTCGGCTACAATGTTTCTCGCTACCTCTTCGCGACCTCAAACATCAATCTGCCCAACTTTTTCAAGAAGTCGCGGTGGCCAAAAGTGTGGAGCAGGAACGCCAACTGGATCGGATACGTTGCTGTTTCAGACGACGAAACCTCCAAACGTTTAGGCCGCCGTGACATAACTATTGCATGGAGAGGCACGGTGACACGGCTGGAGTGGATAGCAGATCTTATGGATTTCCTGAAGCCAATTTCTTCCAACAAAATCCCATGCCCGGATCCAACTGTGAAAGCCGAATCAGGGTTTTTAGACCTCTATACTGGCAAGAACGAGGCCTGCAGATTTTGCAAGTTTTCAGCGAGGGAGCAGATTCTAACCGAGGTAAAAAAGTTGCTCGATATCTACTCAAACGAAGAAGCTGTAAGCATTACAATCACAGGGCATAGTCTGGGGGCTGCGTTGGCCATTCTAAGCGCGTACGATATCGTTGAAATTGGCTTGAACGTGTTGAAAGACGGCCGAGCCGTGCCGATATGCGTGTTCTCGTTTTCGGGGCCGAGAGTAGGGAATGCGAGGTTCAAGGAGAGGCTGGAGATGTTGGGGTTGAAGGTGCTGAGGGTGGTGAATGTCCACGACATGGTACCCAAGTCGCCAGGGCTGTTCTTGAATGAGCAATCGCCGCCAATGATGATGAAGCTGGCCCAGGGGTTACCGTGGAGTTACTCGCACGTCGGGGTTGAGCTTGCATTGGATCACAAGAACTCCCCGTTTTTGAAGCCGACGGGTGATCCGGTTTGTGCACATAATTTGGAGGCTCACCTGCATTTGCTTGATGGGTTAGTATTCATGATCAATTAATTAATCTGTTTCTCATGATCTTCCAGTCATAAATTATTTTAACAAATTGATCATTTTGGTCTTATATATATATATATATATATATATATATATATATATAACCTCTAAGATAGATATATTATACGCAGCTTAGGCTGATTAGAGTTTGCTATTTTCTTTTTCTTTTTCTTTTTTTTTTGTCTGAGCAGATCATTTGCAGTAGTTTAGTGTGTGTGTGTGTGTGTATATATATATAATTGGGTTGTTGAATGCAAGCACATATTGCAATTGTACCAAGAATCCAAAGCCAATCACTTACATGAATATACCCAATAATGTACACTAATCTATGTTCGATCTAAATAAATATTTTCGGCAGAAATTCTAAAAGACTTTAATTTATTTTTGGTAATAAGCACTTGAAATAACATAAGTAAATTCGGTTTTTTTTTAAGCGACTTGCAGAACATGCACTGTTTATTATATCTACAAAAGATTAATGGATCAAGATTCTCGTGTTTTTGTCCGGTCGCTCTAAGATTCAAAAATATGAAGTGCATTTTACACTTTCTAAATTATTCTATGTACTTCTCTCTGTGATCTCACCCAAGAGGCTTTTATCCGAATTCAAGAGGATTATAAACTTTCGAAGATCTTAATCTTTCATTAAGGACTACCCATATAATGTGTATATATATATATATATATATGTAATTATTAATTAAATTAAGCTGTCCGCCTAGCTCTAGCCAAAAAGATGAAATTATAAAGGCAAGAAAGGAACTACATTATATATATAAAGTGACAAGAAACTAAAAGACAGACCTACGAGGATGCGCATGCATGCATCATCTATGGCATCTAGATCTAGGAGTTTTGTTATTTGTTTAAACATCGATCTAGGTACGTATCTTTTTCATGAATATTAAATTACTACTACTTGGCTGGATCGAGTTCATTAAAATATCAACCATGAATATATAAATGATCATGCCCCCCCCCACCTTCACTTTATATACTAGTATTAATTAATTAATCACACTAGTCATGCATGTTATACGTCTGTCGTTAGTACTTATAAATGGGATAATTAACGGCGGTCGTGACACATGAATATGTAATATAGATAATTACTTAGTTCTCACGAATTAAAGAAAAAACTAAGACATGCATGCATGGTTATAATAATAATATAAGCTAGATTGGAGATAGGTTAAATAAGACAACCATTACAAGTCACAAGCAACTTGATGCTAGTGGATTATTATATGTAAAGATCGAATTAGTACGTACATTGTTAATTTTAATTTCTTTTGTCCTGTAGATTAATATTCAGTTTAGAAACCAGCTAGCTAGGGTACGTATATACCACATGTTTTCACATTAGTTTGAATGAAAAGTCAAACCTAGATTGAAATGCCTCGTTTGTTTTCACAACTCATCTCATCTCATCTAATCATTACAATTACTTTCTCAAATTTTCAAACAAAATAAAATAAACAATTCAACTTTTTCAAATTTCAAAACAATAATAATATTAAAAAAATATATTCTAATAATATTTTATTCAACTTTTAACTTTAATCTCATCTCATCTTATCTGCAAAAACAAACGAGACACATGATTGTCCATGAGTTCATGTGTCGTTGTCTTCCGCCCATGCCAACTTATAACTCTTTTCAATTGATGTGATTTGATGCATACAATAGTTAGATTGTAAAATTTATTTTCTCTTAAAAATGTATGATCCTGCAATAAACTTAACTGGTAGGCGAATGAGTTGTGGTAGAAAGTGCATGAATGAGTGCTACGTACTTGTGTGTAAATATTTTGGTTGCATGAAATTGCAGATACCATGGGAAAGGACATAGATTTGTGCTGGCAAGTGGAAGAGATCCTGCACTGGTGAACAAGGCTAGTGATTTCTTGAAGGATCATTACTTGGTGCCGCCCTACTGGAGACAGGATGAGAACAAGGGTATGGTGATGGGCAAAGATGGTCGCTGGATGCAGCCTGAACGTCCAAAGCTCGATGATCATCCTCCTGATATGCATCACCATCTCCAACAATTAGGCCTGAGTACTGCTCGTTAATTAATTATTTATTCACAAATCAGACTTTGTAATTGTTTGCTTTCTTGTAATTTGTAAATCATATACATAAGACAATATCGAAAAGAAGACCGATGATCTTCCTTTAAACGGTTTCCCCATATATACTAGGGATTACTAGTGAAAAAGCCATAAAATACAAAAATTAGTATGATCATTAAGCTCCTCTAACATGCTATCTGTTCAAATTCAGATTTTCGAAAGGGATAATGATCCAGTACCTCTCCATTCAAATGAAATGGACAATATCCATTTAATTTAAACATGAGATATATTTTTAACCATTTCATTTGCGATATAAAATTTAATTAAGTATAGTATAAATCCATCTACACCAATTAAAACATCTCTCCATGACCGCCCAAAGGCTTGCAAAGAAATTTTATATGCAATCAGAGAAGAACGACATTTGTTCGCTACAGGCTGGAGAGCAACAAAGATTTATTTATGAGAAATTTTATTTATCATCTTTTTTTATTATAATCATTATAAGAAATACAGGTGCTAAACGCACCGTTCTGACCAAAGCCCTTATTAGTTATTTCCATCTCCTTCTCCTTCCCCCCAAAATCCCCCCGCGTCCCACCCCCAAATACATCCCTCTGAGGCTCTCTTTGTCTGTCATACTTTGTTCGTCCCCTCTCTCTCTCTTCTTTTGCGCCGCCTACAGATCCTTCACGCCAACACTGCACTCCACGTCAACCCAGTAAGCCTTCCTAAATGAAAAAATTAAAATGACAACTTCGCTCATTATTGAACAAAACCTAAGAGATTTTAAAGTGATTTTATTGATGAATATTTGCGTATTGATGAAATGTGTATTAATTTACTCGTTTATTAAATGAGAATATTTTAGATTTAAAAAAAAAGTAAGAGAAGATAATATTCCTAATACTATTATGTGTTGATTGAATTCTTGTAATTAATGATCAATATACTCACTGATACTAACTAATATATGTATATATAAACTATATAAGATATTTACAAAAACTCAAAACACGTTTGTTAGATAAAGTAAGATCTGATAGAAATAATTTATTTTGTAAAAAAAAAAAAATCATCGTGAATAATTGCTTTTATCCCAAAGAAGGAGCATCTTGATGATAATAGTAAATGATGAAAATAGTAAATGATATATATATATATATATTTATATAAGTAAAAATTTATTAATACCAATAAGCATAGCCAAGTACATAGTTGGGCTGGGAGAATTACATATATATTGATATATGAACTTCTTTTTATAGATGACCTAACATTTTCTCAATAAATAAATGACAATAGGTGGAAAATATATATGTGATAGACATAATAAAATCGGTAAACGTAAATAGTCATGCAAGTAAAAAAAAAACTACCATTAAACAACTTTGTTACTTTTTTTTTTTTTTTTTTTTATCAAAACATATATCATATAAAAAAACATATAAAATTATAATTAGTCGATGATAAAAAAAAAAAAACATATAAAATGCTACTTTTTAATTCTGTGCTAGAAACAACTGGTAAACAAAATGGCGTAAAAGAAATACTATAAAACAACTTCGTTGCTAAAAATAATCCTATTAGAAAATTATAATTAGTCAATGATAAAAACAACTCCATAAGATTAGGAAAGTAACCATTTTTATACAAAATGGCGTAAATAGTAAGAACTAGTGCTGCAAGATTGATTATATGGTCGGTGTGTGGCACACTTGTATTGGTGTGAGCACAACTGGCAATAAGCATATTTGGAGGATTGTTTAGAATAGCTGCCGAAGTTTCGTGGGGCATACGAACACATGACTTAGTATCAATGCTTAGATAAATAATACAATCTCGAACACCAACTATTTTGGAGGTTGGAGTGGATGAAGCAAGAGAAATATGTTGCATGTTTTTTTTAATGTGAACTTAAGAGTCATTGAAAATCATAGTGTAATAGAGCATTACCAATGGACAAGAGTTGGGTGTGTCTCAGAGACAAACTTGGTAGAGACTACAAGACATATGCTTTTGGGGTAAGGGGATTTATAGACTTTGCGAAAGGCAGTGCACACTTATCTGGACGTATTAGATGTCTATGTCAAAAATGCAAGAACTTGAATAATCACACTTTGAACTTGGTTGAGGAGCATCTCTATGTCAATGGAATTGATCAAGGCTATAAATAGTGGGTGTTACATAGTGAACCATTTCCCAAAGTAGATTTTTTCCCTAGTGGCAGTGGAAATCCAACCGCTTGGCTCGCTTCCCACATTAATTCTCTTACTCATACCTATGCACTTATGGCTACATCATCTTGGGCCAAAATTCCACATGATGTTAAAGATTATATAAAGAAGCGTTGATTAATAAGTAAATACCTTATATTTTTGCATATTAAACATGGTGTATTGTATGATGTTTACATTGTTTGTTAATTATATTATAATATTTAAGGATAAGTTTGAACTTAATTTCAGGTGACGAGAGGACCCCAGACCGTTGATGAACTGATGAATAATGCATACCGCAAGTATAGGGGTAGATGCCATGAACACTATAACAAATTTGAAAATATTGAGGAGGCGCACCAAAATCCTTTTCAAGGCATGCAACTAGACGAGTGGAAGAAACTATGTGATATGTTTGAGAAGCCAGCATATCAAGTAAATGCATTATTTCATGATATTCTACTAATTTTTCCTATCTCATATCGACTAATAATTTTGCTTTCTTTTATAGAAAGGAGCCAAGTCAATAAAATAAATAGATCAAATTTAAAGATCCATCGTCATGTTTGTTCAAGATCTTTCCATCATCTTTCTAAGAAATTAGTATTTATAAATTAAATTATTTTTCTTTATCATAAATGCACTTTCGTAATCCATAATTATATTTTTTTTAATGTGTATAGGAAGGCGAGAATCCTACCATGTATAACCTGACAACTTTGCATGCTAAATCACATATTAATCGTGATGGGGAATTGACTCATCCTAAAGCACAATCAAACTATGTAAGAGTACTTGGGTGTTTGATTGTATTAATAACATATTTATTTCATAGCTAATAGCTTAAATTACGTTTTTATTGTGTAGGATAAGATGGTCAGGCTTTGTAACGATTATGCTTATAAAGAATCCTCAACAAGTGATGTTGAGATTTTTTCTCAAGTTTTGGGATCCCAATCTGGATATCTAAGAAGTCTAGAACGGTGTGTAAAATCTTATGCCGCATCTTTAGGATCTAAGAGGAAATTAAGTAACTCTTCTCGAGAATTAAGGGCCTGTTTGTTTTCAGAGATGAGATGAAATGAGATGAGATTAAAGTTAAAAAATTGAATAAAATAATGTTAGAATATATTTTTTAATATTATTTTTATTTTGAGATTTGAAAAAGTTGAATTTTTTATTTTATTTTTTGTAGAGATTTGAGAAAGTTGTAATGATGAGGTGAGATGAGATGAGATGTTTTTCGAAAACAAACAAGGCCTAAAAGAAAAAATATTCGAGATGGAGCAGCTAAAATCAAGGCTGAAAAAGTTAGAGGAGTTAATATCGTTGAAGGTGCCATTAAGACAATAACAAGCAGAGGAGCTGCAGATGAGATTAGAAGTTCGGGGTCAAGAAATGCTTGAACATATGCAAATGATTATGTTAGAACAGTTACAAAATATGTTGGAACCATATACGGTTTCAACATTTGAATGCATATCACTTATATTCAAAGTGGTATGCATTCAATATTCGATCGCCCTAACATGATATCACTTCAAAATATTTTTGTCGAATGTAAACGAAACTATCCCAGATTTCATCTAATTATAATTCTCCATAATTAAAGTAAACTAAACCGTATCATAAGCAAGATTTGATTTTCATCACTAATTTTTGGACAAGGTATGCCTATTGGGGACAACAATATTTGATTTGCTTCGTTTGGTTTCTAAACTCATTTCAACTTATCTCAGTTCATCATTACAATTTTTTCAAATTTCTATACAAAATATACTAAACAATTCAATTTTTTCAAATCTCAAAATAATAATAATATTACAACAATATTTTATTATTTCAACTCAACTTAGTTCAACATCCAAACGTAGCCTTAGCTAAACATAAGTCAATTTATATTTCTCATAAATCAACTAATATAATTAGTTTAAGCAGAAATTATATAAATATAAAGGTTCATTTTTTTGGGTAAGATAAAAGTCTTTTTTATCTAAAATTGAAAAGTAATAAACACCGACAAACAAGAAGCAAAGAATAAAAAAAATCATTTAAGCAATTTAAAGAAAAGGAACAAGACTAATATTGGACTCACACGTGACAGGTGTGACACATAAGGCCCATTAACTTACGTGACACGATGCAGTCTCACCGATTACTCAGATCCATTTAAGCCCAGCCCGCGGAAAAAAAAACAAAAACAAAAAGAAAAAAACAGGTGCTAAACGCACCGTTCTGACGGTTTATTTCCATCTCCTTCTCCTTGTCACTTGTCAGCCGCTGCCCCCCGCCCCCCCACTCTCTCTCGTGCCAAAACCCTAGCCGTAGTCTCATCACTTTGTCGCTCCGTCGTCGACTTCTACAACCCAAGGTTAGTTTTTCTCTATGTCACATACACACTCTCCCTCTCTCTCTGTGTTGGTGCTTTTATAACTGATGGATTCTTGTAACTCTTCCTCTGCCGATCGAAGCTCCGTTTCCTCGTAGCCGTCGTCTTCATCACTCTGTGTCGCTCCGTCGTCGACTTCAAGAACCCAAGGTGTGTTCTCTGCATTTTATTTCGATTTGGGTTCTGAGAAAACATTGTGTTTGAAATGGGTTCTACTACTTTATTGATCTGTATACTATATTTTCTAAGGATAACTGTCAATGCGCTGCTGTAGTGATGGCACTGTCTCGTTATCTGTATTGAGTTCCCTATGGAGGTGTTTGTTCAGTGTAATTACTGGCATTGGTGTTTGTTCAGTGAGTATAAAGGATGTTTGGATGTAAGATTTTCTTGGATTTTCTAAATTTAAAAAAAAAAAAATTAAATGAGCTTTATGGAGTTTTGTAAATACTAATTAAAAATATGTTTCTACTGAAAAGTTTTTTGTGAGAGGATTTTATTGGAGCATGAAAAAGTGATGGGGTCTAATGAAAATACGAAGGGAAGAAGATTTTGTAAGTGGGTTTTATATTTTTTAGTTTTGTAGAAGTTGTTTTTGGAAATATGAGGTTTTTATTGGTTAAAAAAATGTATTCTAATGAAAGGGATTACATTTTTTAAAACAATACTTACATTGAGATTAAAAGAAAAACTGAGAAACTTTTGTAAAAACTATGGTTTTCAAACATGAAAGCTGACTTAATAGTAAGGCAACTCTCTTTCTAGTCCTTGGCACATGCATTAGCATATATGAAGGAAACATCAAAACCCCAAAATCTTCTTTTCTTTATATCATCATAACAAGGATGACTCTAAAGGTACCATTTTCTGTAAAGTTCAAAAAATGAAGAAAAAAAGGTGGGGGGGAGTGGTTATTTACCTATCAAGATTATGGTGGAACTTTTTGCACATGCATTAGCATATATGAAGGTGGCGTTTGCTGTGTTTTCTAATATCATTAGTTTAGTGAAATCTGTGGTTTAGATGTCACCGTTGCATTCCAAAAGGCCTATAGTTTTATATATGTATACACTGTTAATTGATTCGATATCTGAATTGTAAAGGGGAAAAGGATATATAGAAGGAATTAAGCAATTAGAAGCTTCTTCAGTGGCATCCTATATATTTGCAAAAGGAAATTAATTCCAGTTTGCCAGCTAGCTAGATGTATAATTAATCTATTATTGCATGCATCCCCATATATATGATCAGACTTTAAAAACTTTTAGCATAAGTTTTACATAATTTTTATTATGAGAATATGAATACAAAATGTTTACATAATTTTTATAAATTTCCAAACTGCTGTCTTTCTATTTTTAATAATCCGAGTTGGGTTATAATGAACCAAGTACACTATGCCCCAAAATACTACTTCGCCGATATCCAACCCAACCTCTTTAAATTTCGCTTAACTCCATTACAAATTCAGCATTATAAACACACTCACAAATCTCAGCATATTTAGAACACCAGCCCACTGATTACACCCATTCCCACTTCCTACAATGACATTATAATCAACCTTCAAGAAATTTCCACATTCTCTCAACCAAACCATAAAGTCACCCGACTCCAAAACAAATACACAATCATAGACAACTCGGTTTCTTGAAGAACAACGAAGAAAATATAGGACAATTACATGGGTAGAGCAAGAGAGTATCTTACTCAACTCGGAGTGGTGGTTGGCTGGATTTTTGAGGGCAAGGTGGTGGTGCTGCAGCGAGGATTCGACGGAGTGAGGCACGTGGCTGGACAGGGTGCGGTGGCCTCCACTAGTTATGGTGACTGGCTTAGTAGGAAAAGATCGTTGTTGAGAGGGGGAGTCAGAACTGTATACACAGATAGAGAGACCGAGACAAAGAGATGAGGATTTAGAGGCTTACCGGGGTTTCATGCGACTTTGTGAATAGCGGAGGAGTTTGGAGCTTGGAGAGGGGCGGCCTAACCACGGAGAGGGAGGGAGAGAAAGTAGAGCGACACAGAGAGCATGTGAGAAACAGACGAAGAGAGAAGAGTGAGATGGGCCGAGAGAAAGAGAGGGAGAGGAAGACTTACTGGGTGGCATCCAACATGGAGGACAGTGTTGGCGTTATGGAGTCCCTATAGTTGTGGCTGCGGCCAAAAGAAGAGAGAGAGAGAGAGAGAGAGAGAGAGAGAGAGAACGAAGAGAAGAACTGGCGAGAGATGGGACGAAAGGAGTGTGACAGATTGAGAGAGCCTCAAAGGGATGCATCAGGGGGCTGGGAAGGAGAAGGAGTAACATGTGACTAGTCAACAGTGCAGGATTTGCATAGGAGTAACATGTGATGTACTCTATCTTGTGTGTATATCACAAATATCCTTAGATTTTGTAATGATCGTTCAAATCTTTTTCTTGGGTAATACCTGTTATTCATTAAAAAAAAAAAATCTTCTATTGGGTAAATGGTTTTTTTACTTAAGATATTCCTTGAAATGTGTTTCTTAGCTTCATTTGTTTTTTTCATCGGTAATTCTCAGCTTCATTTGTAAGCACCTTATATAAGGCACTTGTTATTGTCATTGTAAAATTGAATCTTCCGCAATTTCAAATTGGCTTGATATGTGTCATTGTGGCATCTATTTTTTCTTTCTAAGTAAGAAACTTGCCTGTTCTAAAGAGTCATCTAGAACTCATGCTTTACCAGTGTATCATATTCCATCTATCTGGGGCTTTTCGATTTATACAACTTGTCTAGATTTTTGTACAAGTTTTTGATACTGTATGACACTACAATTGCACTTTTGTTTTGCAGAAGCGGGATTTTTCTTCTTAAAGATGAATTTAATATCTCAAAATTTTCCCTCCAAAAGTAGAGCCAATAAGACTAAAAGGGAGGACGCTGATGAGCCTTCATCTCTGCAAGGGAATGAAGATGCTGAAAATGAACATTTGGATATTTTAAGGATGACTAAGAGAAAGAAAGAGCGCAAGGAAGAGGATGAGAAGTTGGCAATTGAGCAAGACAGAGAAATGAAGAAGCTGGAGAACTCTTTGTTCGGGTCCCTGTATTCACCTGTTGAGTTTGGGAATGAAGACAAGGAAGACACTCGAGACTGGGCTGAGAATGGTTCTGCTTTGTTCATCATGGACCGAACTGCAAATGGTGTGCTCTCTGTTTATGAAGAGGATGAAGAATTCCCAGAAAGAACTAATGGTGAGGAGGAAACTAAGCAAAGAAAACCTGTCTGGGCAGATGAGGAAGAAGAAAAAACCAAAATAAATATTGCTCAAGTTAACAGATTAAGGAAACTGAGGAAGGAAGAAGATGAGAGTTTGATTTCTGGTTCCGAGTATGTGTCAAGATTGAGGGCTCAGCATGTTAAGCTTAACCCCAGCACAGATTGGGCCAAACTTGATTCACGAGCAAGTAATGATACATCTTTTGATGATGAGTCGTCAGATGAAGAGAATGGGGCAGCACTGGCCCGTGGTTACGAGGATGTTGAAACTGTTGAGGATGTTCTTCGAACGAACGAAGACCTTGTTGTGAGAAGCAGTGCAAAATTGTTGCCTGGACTTCTTGAATACTCAAGACTTGTGGATGCAAATACAGAGGATCCTTCTAAAGGTCCAATTAATGCTGTTCAGTTCCATCGGAATGCTCAGTTGCTACTTGTTGCGGGATTGGATCGGGGGCTTAGATTTTATCAAATCGATGGAAAACGGAACACCAAGATACAAAGTATTTTCCTTGATGATTGTCCCATTCGGAAGGCATCTTTCTTGCCCGATGGTTCTCAGGTTATTATAGCAGGAAGGAGAAAGTTCTTCTATAGCTTTGATTTAGTTAAAGCAAGAATTGATAAAATAGGCCCTCTGGTTGGCAGGGAGGAGAAAAGCTTGGAATTTTTTGAGGTTTCTCCTGATTCTAGCACAATTGCATTTGTTGGAAATGAAGGTTATATCTTGCTGGTCTCTTCCAAAACGAAGGAACTGATTGGGACACTAAAGATGAATGGAACTGTTCGATCTTTAGCTTTTGTTGATGGCGGGCAACAATTATTGAGCTCTGGTGGTGATGGACAGATCTACCACTGGGATTTGAGAACAATGGCTTGCATCCATAAGGCTGTTGATGAAGGTTGCATAAAAGGTACGGCTCTTTGCACTTCCTCAAATGGAAAACTGTTTGCAGCTGGTTCAGACAGTGGTATCGTGAATATTTACAACAGAGAGGAGTTTTTAGGGGGCAAGAGAAAACCTATGAAGACCATAGAAAATCTAACCTCCAAAGTGGATTTTCTGAAATTTAATAACGATGGTCAAATATTGGCAATTTGTTCTAGCATGAAGAAGAACAGTTTGAAGTTGATACATGTCCCGTCATTTACGGCATTCTCAAACTGGCCTCCCTCAACAAATCCCTACATTATCCACGCTGTTTAGATTTCAGCCCTGGTGGTGGCTTCATGGCTATGGGAAATGCAGGTGGAAAGGTGTTGTTATACAAGTTGCATCATTACCATCAAGCCTAGAGCGGGTGTGACAATATGGTGTGAGATGGTACTCTTCATGTTGTATGCTGGCAATCCGTTCTTTATTTGTGGACTCACTTAATATTGTAGTAATTCTAGCTTGTAGTACTGGTTGCAGAAGAAAGGATTTCTGCAGTAATTTTGCTCAATGACGACTTGTTTTTGTTTTGTTGCACAAATTTTTTTTCAGATTAAGATTTTTGTAACTTAATCAGTTGATTCTTTGTACCGAGTACAATCTGATACTGCTGGCATGATTTGATCCTTGCCATCTTTTTCAGCTGGACCGTGCATAATCCCATTTTTAAACTAGTCAATCTTTGTGTTTCTGCACATACACAGAGTTCAGGACTTCCAGTTCCATCTCAACGAAGTTTCGAGCTTCTATGCAGCATCGATTGAATTTTCTTTTTCTTTTTATTGCTTTATATATATATGTGTGTGTGTGTATATATATATATATATATATATATATATATATATATATATATATATATTTGTTTAATGAGTTTGTTTTCAAATTTCATATTGCTTGATTCGAATCGAATGAAATATATTTTCCCTTACCTGGGCTTCTTTTTACATAATAATCTGCAATCCTCCATCTCCTTAGTAGCATTAAGATTCAAGGAAATCTTGATACCCAAGCCCTTGGTCTTTAGTACTAGTAGTGAAGTTCTCAACCTTAAGTTCTTTGTGGAGATGGAAAAAGAAGGTTTGGGGGATTCTTTTTGGGTGGGGGGCAAGAGAAACAGTAATTGAAACATAAATATTTATTTAAACATATTTAACAAAACAGTTAAAACCATGACTTACAAAATAACACATCATTGACTGACATGCTTTCCATTTCTAATGTACAAAGAGGTCGGTCGGATCCAGAAAGAGAAAAAGAAAAGGAAGAAACATGTGTTCCTCGATGTAGCGGGAAAGAAGAAAAATGTTGAATCCGTAATCCCAAATTTGCAGTGCCACCCATCGCCAAGCAGAGAAATGCAAAACTTTTAGGACAGAATTATAGAATTATCACTGTAGAAAACTGAGAGGTTTCACTCGAGTTTCTTGATGGTCCTATATTGAGTCAGCTTCTAAGTTCTCCAACAATCCATCTACTATTCCGCAGTAAAAACTTCGCCTGCAAGCTCCCAGATGACAACCTGCCCAGTTGGCTAAGGAAATCAGCAACCTACCACAGCCTACAGTGACCATTTCAAAAGTTACAATACCAACCCACAAAATTGACCTTCGGCATATAAAAACCAATGAACAATTCTTTTATATAGTAAACCCAACAATGGTTCTGAGAAGAACAAAACCAATAATATGGACGAAAGTTGGTCTTATAGCCTTCTCTCTCTCTCTCTCTCTCTCTAAAAAAATACTGATAAGCTGTCTATTGCCACAGTTTAAATATATGATGGTGGTGTGCAAAATACAGCATCAAGGTAATTTTATACAAGCCTCTTAATTGTGAATACAGTTCCTACAATTTTTCTTTGAAAATTCAAATGAACTCTTTTCCAAGTGATATGTGTGTGTGTGTGTGTGTCTACATATATATATATATATATATATATATATATATGCACGCCTGTTCAAACCTTAAAAAGACCAGGTGCTCTGAGCAGAAGTTGATCTACACTATTGCTAGACGCCTGCTGCAGCTTTGGCCTCACGATCTGTCTTTCCCTGGAACCAATTTGAGCAGCAATAGTAATATGAGACTAAGGAATACTTAAGGATCATCAATATACAAAACCAGATCAGATTGCCGGTTTGAAGACCTAAGAATTATATATATTTTGTTGGAACAAAAAAAAAAAAAAAAACTCTTAGCCAGAAGCAGCAACAACATGACTAATTTAACCTCTTAAAAAATAAGTCGGCAAGAGGGGGGAGGGGAGTATATCATTATTGCAGAAATCAAAGTCAGAGATCGCAGACTTGACTATAAAATGAAAAGCAATAAAGAGGCTCTGTCTTAAAAAAACCTCAGATGTCTTCCGGATCTTCCTTGTAGGAGTTCTCATCGTGACAAGCTCCTCAGCTGCGGTTGGGTGAATACCAACTGTGGCATCAAAGTCTGCCTTGGTCAAGCCAGCTTTCACGGCAACCGCAAATCCCTGGGAGTGTAATACATTATGCAGCCACATGAATAACCAAAATAGTATAAATAACTGAATCTAGAAAAGAAGGGGGGCATTATCTGGGGGCAAAGACAGAAACCTGCACAATTTCTGGTGAATCGTCTCCACACATGTGCAACCCCAGAACTTTGTTTGTTTTTGCACAGACTACAAGTTTCATGAAGATCCTGTCCGGGAGCCCCGAGAGAGTAGCCTTTAAGGGCCTGAAATTTGCTGTGAATATATCAACGTCACCATATTCTTGTATAGCCTGCATATATCCATGAAAATCAAGCACTGAAGGGCAATCTTTAAAATTGCTGATATGCCAAATACACATCACCTGTTCTTCAGTAAGGCCGACTTGTCCAATTGGTGGCTGGGAAAACACAGCAGAAGGCACATCTCTACTCAAGGGGGCAAAAAAAGCTAAATATTAGTTCAAACTATTGACCTATTCTAAGGCCACGTTTGGATGTTGAGATGAAATAAAAAGAGATGAGATGAGACCATCTCATCATCCAAACAGGGCCTAAATCTGTCCAAACTTCATAGTCAAAGAGGAGAAAGAATATCACAACATGTCGCACTAATGCTTATTAAAATGGTCTTATAAATTTAAGCACGCAGATCTTGAGTGTTGGAGCAGCTCTGACATCACTATATGCTTTTACTTATCCCAAAAAAATACACAAAGCCAAATAAATAATGTTCACAGTACGAGGCATGAAATTGACAGTAAGGGCTCATGTTACTGATATCTGGTAATTTTCTTTAAAAAACTAAATTATTAATTAATAAAGGTTAAACTGCACTTTGTAGACATCCTTTGTAGCATTTTTGGAATTAAGCAATAAATACTATTTCTAAATTGATCATCAGAAGATGGAAAGATACCTATAATCAGGTTTTGTTGGCTCATTCTGAAACAAAGTTTTTGTTAATGCCATTCCCTCCATCAAAGCAACCGGTGTGAGATTCAATCTATCTGTAACATCTCCAACTGCCCAAATGGAAGGAACTGATGTGCGGGAGTATTCATCAACCTGAGGAAACAGTAAAGGGAAACATTATATTTGAAGGAACAACACCTAGATATAGATATGAGATCAAACAAACGAAAAGAAATTGAAAAGAAAACCTCATAAGTATCAGAATAGACTACCTCTATTGCTCCATTCTCGGTCATTTTCACCCCAACTGTCTCCAATCCCAAGTTCTACAATCAATTTACAGTTTGGTAAGTGATTTTCTTTTTTCATACCATCTGACATTTACAAATGCTTTAAAACCGAATGTACGAGTTACAAAGTGGGGCATCTTCAGGTTCGCTAACTTAACATTTTCCCAGAATCACATCAAAGCAGTTAATGAAAATCCTGGAATCAAACCTATTCCTTGCTGTGACAATATAACAACAGTAATCAATAGCACATGAAGAATTATGTACCAGGGAAAAGCAAAGTACAGGGAAATTTAAAGACCTTTGTATTTGGCCGACGTCCTGTTGCAAACATTACATGTGAAAAACCTTCAACTGTTCCTTTATTCGTCTTCAGAGATAACGACCCATCAGCAGATTTAATGATTGCTTGGGGTGACTCCTCGGTGTGGAACTCAATTCCTCTTAAAGACATTTGTTCTTCAACAAAATCTCTGATCTGCAGGAATAAAAGGCACAAGTTTGGATGTGAAAACTTTCATCTTGACAATGTCAAATGTTATTAAATGTCCACTGCTATCACCATTTATGTTTCTCACCTCTTCATCAAAACCCCTCAAAACTTTTTTCTGCCGTATGAATACATGGACACTAGATGTTAAGCCATTGAAGATGCCAGCAAACTCCAGGGCAATGTACCCACCACCAACAATTGCTATTTTCGTAGGCTTTGAGGGCAGATCAAGCGCAGCATCTGAATCTATTGCATATTCACTTCCGGGAATTTCAGGGATGAAGGGGCGGCCACCTACTGAAACTAGTATGTGTCTAGCTGAATACAGCTTCCCATCCACATCAACTGTGTGTGGGTCCATAATCTGTGGTTGTTTCATTGTGATTAATGCATTGCTTGCAAAAAAGTAAGGTAAACTTGAAATTATATGCACCAATAAGAAATGGAAAGTAAGAATCAAGAAAGAAAGAAAACTCCATTATATGAAGATAAACTCAGAGCATCATCCCACCTTTCCACGACCTTCAATTAATGTAACACCAGCATTTTTCAGAATGTTCTTGTAAATACCAGTAAGCCGTTGCAACTCAGCATTCTTATTAGCCATCAAGGTGTTCCAATCATGTTTTGGTTCAGCCTCATATTTCCATCCAAAACCATGACTCTCTTCAAATTCATGAGAAAATTTTGATGCATACACTAGTAGTTTCTTTGGCACACATCCACGAAGTACGCACCTGCATCAGAGAATTTTTTGCAAAAATATTCACAGGTTCATTTTTGTATATTATTTACATCATAAAAGAATAACAACAAGGAGGTGTATCCAAAACTGCTTATTAGTACATCATCTAAAACGAGTAACACTGAATTGCCTCGGTCAAAAGAAATACAATGATAATTAATCCAAGGCAATGCTGAAGCCAAAAGAGAGGAGGTGGATTTGGCCAGCCAAACATGTAGGGCACGCAAGAAAGATTGTCATTGCTGCCACTTGTCCTACACTGGCTGAAAGGTCAAAACTATAAATTTTGATATGCTTTTAGATCAAGAAAAAATCATTTCACCCCATCAAAGGTCAGGTCATTCCTCTCTATTCAAAAGCACCAAAACAAACACAAAGTAACTGTTCTCCAACCCGGTTGGCAGCTCTTATTGGCATTTAAAGGAAATGATTACCAAAATTATGAAGAGATAGATTCCAACCAAGAAAATATATTGAAACTCATTGTAATTCAAATTCTAGAAACCTCCATTTACAAGGATCCAATCAAAGGACACAAACAAATGAAAGCAAGCTTACTGTTTTTCTGAGGTTGGGTTTTGAGATAAGAGTAGATACACACGTCGGGGATAACAGAAGCTCAAATAAGCTCAACTGATATTAGTAATTAAAATTAAAGCATTAATAGCAAAACAATATCATATTCCTCCAATCATTTCCAATAATAAGTCCCGTTCAATTTGCGATCGTAAGCAACCCTACGCACCTATAAGCCTCCACATAGCAAGTAAACACCATTAAAATCTCATGTCCCAAAAAGAACACCAAAAGAAAAGGGTAAAGAACATTCAATCCCATCCCATGACTCAAATTTCATTTAACAAAAAAAGAAAAAGAAAATTCAAGCCTTGAACAGAATTTCCAAATCCCAATACTGCTACCACACACAAAATTAAAAAAGAAAAAAAAATCACTTGAGAACATAAATCCAAAAACCTATATGAAAAGAGAGCTTTAAAAACACTATAATCTAAAACTTACGTCCCGCCGACACCTCCAGTGGTTTCGGAAGAAATGGTGGAGAAAGGGAGCTCACAGATAGCGACAGAGGCCCCGGAATTGGCGGCGTAGCGGGAGGCACGGACACCGCCGCTGCCGGCACCGATGGTGAAGAGATCGAACTCATAGTGTCGTGCCGTCTCAGCGCCATTCTCGGAATCCGCACGAGCAGAAGCAAAGCCACGGCGGCGGTCGCGGTAGAGAGAGAGGGGCCGGCGGCGATGGAGAGGAAGGCAAGTGAGGGTTCTGGGGTCGGAGAGGAAGTGAGAAGAATAAGAAAAAGAAGAAGAAGAGAGAGTGAGAGAGAGGGAAAGTGGTATCGAGAGCTTACTGTAAAGGGTTCGGAGGGATGGCGATGAAAAGGAGTTTGTGAGCTTTGGAGTTGTGAATGTGAGAGAGGTTGCCATTGGCTTCTTTTTGATTGCTTCGTTCTTTCTATCTTTGCTTTGATTTCAAGAGGAACACAAAATATACCTTGTGCTCTCTGGGTGGAGATGATTTCAGGCCGTTAATCATATGTGGGTCCCAGAAGATCGACGGTGATCGATGCCCTTTCGGATGGAAAGCAATAACATCGTTCGATTCCAATTAGTTCATCGAAAATATTCTTATTTTAATTTTTTTACGATTATTCTAATTCTTCACTTGATTTTTTATTTTTATTTTTATTTTTTATATTTATGATCAGTTTCTAGCCCCCAATTTTGAGTTGTCTAAAATAATTGGGCAGTCAATATCATAATCCAAAAAAGTTTTTCGGGTCAAACATGGTTTTCGCCTCTCGAATTTTTGTTTGTAGAGAACGAGTACTCTCTTTCTATAAATAGTGACTTAAATAGAAAGTATTATCTTTTAAATATTTATTTGTACATAATATCAATATTAATGAAGATCAGACCAGTCATAAAAAAAAAAATATACTAATAGAGTTTTAAATATATTATTTTAATTTATGATGTCATGTTTGATACGGATACATCTTATAATGTATCAAGTCATAAATATAAGTTTCTCTAATAAATAAATTATGACAATTTCCTTTAAAAAAAAAAACATAATTTTTGTTTGTACAAGGGATTGTCTTCGAATTAAACCGACGTTATCGAAACTTCGTTGTAATCTTCTTTTTTTATGAGCCAAACTGTCATATTCGACAACAATGAGAAAGAGTTATCATATTTAACTTATTTTTAAAGTAGTAATGCAAGAGAAACGTTAGGGACAATCAATATACAAGTTTTATGTAAGTCTTTTATTAAAAAAATAAGTTTAGCTAAAAAAAAGTAAATTTCACGCTTTTTCATAATAAGGTTTAATTTTTTTTATAAAAAATCTATGTGAGATTTGTACGTTTGAGATTTGTATATATGCAAATGTAATAAATGGTAGTGTATTTTCAAGAATTTGATTTTTTTTCCCCACAATTGGAGCATCTCATCAAAATAGGGTGACATAAAGACTACATGACCACCACCACCACCAGCAGTAGGGATATAGAAATGCAAACCCCATGAGTTGAGAATGGCCATCCAACAAAGTATATGCAGTAAGTTTCCAACAAAAACTTCTGCAACAACGCCATCACTTAACTCAGTAATTGGTAATAGCTAAATGCTGAAGCAAACAAACATTCATCACATGACAACTGGAATTCTGCAGTAGAACAGCAATGATATTCAACACAGCAACACCATTTTAAACAGTACTGTACTCAACAAATCAGCAACTTCTTCTGACATGCATGGAGATTCGAACCAGCTCCCACCCTAATCTAAAAAATTATATCCACTTACTGCAACTCCAGTATATATCACTACCCTATACTTCCTAGTCGAGGTGTTTCTACAATTACAAAAAGATTTTATAAAAATAAATTTATGACATGACTTCATAGAATATATTAAATTTATTTTACAGTACAAGTAGTTTTATATTAATCTAACGTATTATATCAAATTAACCACGTGGACCTGTAGATTTATTTTTATAAGATTTCTTTGTGATTAAAGCATTTGGAAGGTTACTCATCTTAACCATAGAATGGAGAGCATTATTAATTAGTGGTATAATTGGGAGAAAAATGTCTGCTTTTCCATCTTAATCTTTTGTAATACTAATACAGTTAGGTCATGATATGGTTAATTAGGTACTTTAGTTAGCTCAAGTACTGACCAAAGTTGGAATCTTCTGGGGATTAGTTTAAAAAAAGTTGTATACAAAGATCAACTTCATGATCTGTATAGAAGTTCGATTCAATCAAATACATTACATTTTGCTTTCTATTTTCTTTGTTTTCTATCATAATGTTCTGGAAGTGCTTCTTTCTTTTCCTTCTAATCTCGTTCTTACAGCTTGATTTTCCTGAACAATTTATATATATAATATCTACCATTTTCTTCAATATATATATATATATATATATATATATATATATATATCATGTCTCCTCCTTTCTCCATCGATCGTGGAGATAGTCCTGGATCTATATATTATTACTCCTGACGATTCCATTTCGAAACCTTCCTTTTCATCAAACCCTTTATATGGATGGAACCAGAAATGGATGCAACAACATGATCTTATCGTGGCTTTTGAATTTTCTAATTTCCAAGAAGATAGCTAGCCAATAGCGTTCTAATTATGTACTGATCTCCACAAAAAATCGCAGCTCCAGAACAATTAATTAGCAATCTCATCTCTTACTCAAGATCATCAGCTTTCCGTAAATGTTTATAAAATTAATAATTATTTGAGGAAATATAGATAGGAGGAAATGAATAATTAAGAAACAAAGTACGTACACACAACTGGAAACACAGAAGCTGGTAGTTTTGCTACAACAGATGGATAGGGATCAATGGCCAAACTCTTTAGGCCTTTTCTACATTCCCCTTCAACTAGAAACCTGTCCTAAAGGGACAGACCTGACTCCTCATCCTCGTCAAGAGAAGACGTGTAAACAGTATAGAATGCCCATATGAAACCGAACACACCAAACAGGATCCAACCAAGAAGATTGTTGCTCAAACCAAAGGGAAGACCTGTCCCCTCTGTGCTCATTCTCTCGTCCACCAGAGCCATGGCCGGGCTCGACACGGTCGCTGCGCAGGCCGCTGCAATCAGTGATGCACCCATGCCCATCTTTGAGACAGTACTCTCCTGCGCACAAGGCTTCTTCTCCATTGAACATCTCACTTTCCCCATCTTCGCCATTGCTGGCAAGGCTGGAACGACCATATTTTCAAAGTTATGAACAGAAATTGCTTGGCAATGAACCTATAAATTAAACCTGCCCAGTACTGACATAGTTTTACTCACCAAA
Organism: Juglans microcarpa x Juglans regia; assembly: GCF_004785595.1. NCBI lineage: Eukaryota > Viridiplantae > Streptophyta > Magnoliopsida > Fagales > Juglandaceae > Juglans > Juglans microcarpa x Juglans regia. Next base: position 40,630,864 of record NC_054596.1, read on the forward strand.
AAAATCATACTGGTGTAACTAAATCCAACACTTTTGTCTATCAAAGGTAGTTTTCTTAATTATCATGACAATTTTGTGGTAATGTAATAATAATCTTTTGTCAGCTCCCTCTCCCTACTATAATAAGCAATTGAAAGATTTCAGAAAGGCTTGATTCATGAAGTCGAGTAAAAGTGAAAAGTCTTACCAAGAACTGGTGAGGACAAGACCCCAACCAAAGGCTTGTGTACGAGACCCGTGATCGAGACTGAGGTGGTGATGGTTGCCATTTCTCTTCAAAATTTGGTAGAAAATTGAGTGGGACTTGAAATAAATTATGTGCAGAAGAACAAGTGCTTCTTGTGGGGAAAGAGTTTATTTCATTGTTAGTAAGAATCTACAAGTTTTATTATTGGTCCAAAATCTGTGAAATGCACCACACAAACTTGGATAGAAACACAGCCCCTTATTGGATATCCCATATCCGCAGAAACCCAATCGGTTTTGTCCACGTGTCACATAATCCGTGGAGAATCAATATATTGCTCTCAAAAGCCCAAGGCCTGTTTGGGAAAGACAAAAAAGAGAATTATATTGGAGAAACAGACTTTTTAGTTTCTAGCTCGCTGCTGATGAAACGTGAAGGGTCTGTTTTTTATCATCATTTTCATCCAATGGGGGCAAAACACGTACACGCAACTGTGAGTTCAACTGGTGAGTGAGAGCATTTACAAGCTTTGTTGAGGAATAATCTCACATTGACTGTAGACAAAATTTTAGACATATTTATAAAGAATGAACAATCATCTCTTATAGAACCAGTTTTATGAGATAAGTTAGACCCATGAGTTTTTTCATAGTATTACAGTCTGCCACAGGACGAATGAGAGTTCACACTACTTATCTCGTGACAAGGACCAGAAAAAAATACTGACATGCACGTGAAGGAGTTGAGGAATAATCTCATATTGCCCGTGGACAAAGTTTTGAGCATGTTTATAAAAACTGAATAATCATCTTTTGTAGAACCAATTTTATGAGATGAGTTAGGTTCATGAATTTCTTCAAACTTGAATAGAGCATTCATAAGAAAAGATACCAAATTTAATTCTCTGTAGCGAGTGTAAGGTGTTTGAAATAATCAAGTGGAGTATCTCAACTGAGCTATGTACATGCAACAAGCAATCACCAATCCATAACAGCATACCCCAGGGACTCTTATTTTTCAATTCAACTTATTGCTATTAATTGACTCAAACTCCTAGAAGATTGCTGCCGGAAAATTTTGGCAAAAAATGAGTTGAACTTTACAAGAGGAATCGCTGATGGAAAAGAAAGAATCGAGTGAACATGTGCAGATCCTAGAGCATGAAGCAACTAATTATGTGGGCATGTGCCACTAGTCATGTGTAGTAATTTTCTATCCATGGATATTGCACTGTTGCAAATGAGGGTGGTCATACTGAACATATTGGCTCCAATAACCCTTATACCTCCCGATGGCAATGTCCAACCACGGTTTCATAACTCCATCATAGTGTATCACTGCTGCCTGCTCGATGTCACCTCGTCTGACAGCGGAGTCATAACCCAGCCCTAGGGCGTGCCATTGCCTGTCCAAAGCCATTGTCTGGTTATAGAAAGTAATCCAACCTAAGGGCAGACTCCCAACTTTCCACAATGGCCTCTTATAAACCTGCAATCAACCACCCAACAATTCAGTGTTAGAATAAGCTTCAGATATGCACTAATCCACATTTACACAACTAGGAATTTATGTAGTGATCATATGGTAACCTTTGAACAGCACAAAACCTTGAAAGAGAGAACAAAACTAAATATATAGAGGTCCAAGGAAAATCTCTATAAGAAAGAAGATACTAGCAGCTAATCAACAAATTCCATACATAAATACATAGGAAACAGATACAATCATCTGCGTTGGATGTGCTCCTAATGAAAGACAGAGAGAACAAAATTCCACATTACATAAGCCCGTAAGAAAATGCGAGGACATGTATAAAACATTTACCAATTGCAAGTATTTATGGTAGATTGCAGTTAAATCTTGTTGTCTCCATTCTCGCAGATCAAATAAATTCATCCCAAATGCCCAAGGGCATGCATTGACATCAAACCTCTTTGCAACAAGTGGATCGGAAAAGTTGATGAGCATATCCATCCGACGAAGTAGAGCTTCATTTTCATGACAAATCTCAACTGCCCCATTTACCTTACCCTTCATGTCAATGCCCCATAGTTCAGTTATATCCCTTTGCACCACCACATCATGATCAAAAAACACAATCTTATCCAGTGCCGGAAAGATATCTGGCAGATAGAAACGAAGGTGGTTCAGTTCAGAAGTATATCTTGGATCACTGGAACTTTGCTTCTTCAATGTTGTATTATACTTGGTGGACAACCATTCAAAATTGTCTATGCTCTGGATCTGGATGGTGGCTTTGCCAGGAGGATTCAGTAAGAACCACATTGAAATTGCTGGAAGATTGAGAGAATCGGTGACGACGTGAAAAACAATTTTCTCCGACTCCTGCAAATTGTTCAACACAAATGAAGGTCAGGGTTTCTGGCAGCTATTGTTAGCTGACTCATATAGCTAGTTCAAATAGCCTCCAGTGCAGGTATCCATAACAACTTATCACAGCAATGGAGTGCATGCATACGCAACAGAATCCCGTAGTCTGGTATAAAATTAAGGAAATATTAAATAGTTTACTTATAAAAAAATATTAGTAATAATCACTGTTCACCCCCCTTTCCCCAACCAAAAAGGAAAATATTTGAGCATTAAAAAAACACAGTACAATAGTATTGTTTAGGCCAAGATGAATTTGTGTGCAAAACTGTTGTTGCGCTCAACAGAGTTCACCTAACTTTACTTACATTGCTTTTTATTTTTTGTTGCTTCCTCCTCTTTTTTTCTTTTTCTGTCTTTTCTGCCTCACCTCTTTTTAGTCTTGTTCCTCCTTTTCTTTCTCCCTTTTTGGTGTTTTGCATCTTTATATGGTATGCATTATGTGGGACACAAAACAGAAACTGAGAATCAAGGCAAGCTGTGGCAGGAAGAAGCCATTGGATATGCATTGTATGGTTACAAAAGGGACAATTGATAATCCCATTCTAGATCCAGCATTGGATTGACACGAATTTGTCTAACTGGATTCAAGCAAGGGTTTGGGAGAATTTTGATTGTACCATACAAGACAGCTTAGAACTCAATCACAGTTTGATAATATTGGAGCATGCATTATATCAACAAGTATGGAGCACATTAATCATTGATGTGCACAAGTGTCCTTCAATGCAAATAACTTGATAAATTATTCTCAAAACTTTTCAAATTGTGCCTTTTCTTTTAGCAATGCCGCAAACTATCCATCTGTAAATCAAAGCATAAAAGATCTTGTACCCAAAAGCTGATGCAGTTTACCATGGTAGTGGAGACTGTGGAGTTCACAACAACTGCACAAGCCAGAACATTATCAGAGAAGACAGCATAATGATATAGCTCTCTATCTTGCAACTTTTGTTGGTTAGGGAGCTGTCTCTCCTCAGGCTGCAGGGCAAAGTATTCTGCAGTCAGCCGCATGGAAAGGCAATGAAGACCTTTTGGAGTCATCCTTGCAGCAAGGTGAATAAGATATGTTGCTTGATTCTTCTGCGACTGAACCTGTCTATCCGCATTTAGAGTCATAGCACGGAGTTTATAGACCATAGCAGAACAGTCAGGGAAAACATGGCTAGCTTTCGTCAATGTAGCTTCCATATATCTCATTTTCTGCAAAGAACTGCAAATTTCACTGCTTTTTAGATTAAAAAGAAAAAAAAAAGACTTATTTAAACCCTGCCTGCCTAAATCAGAGCTTGCCATGGTTTCCTTTTTCATAACTTCAATTGATAAACAAACAACCACTCCATGCTTATCTACTGACTAGAATTTCAAATTCTCATTCCATGTGTACACTAAAAGCAAGGTAATAAAAATCAGTGGATGTTTTTACCTCCTCGACAAATTTGAGTCCTTGATGGCTTGACCAACTGCTCGTTCCACCTCTCTAATCCCCTGTTTCAACTCTTTCACTAGGTGGGAGTTGGTGCCTTGTGGTGTGAAATGCAAGTATGCTTTGGCTCTAATCACTTGATCCTTCATCTCTGTTACCATCTCATCCACCACTTTCTTTGACCGAGAGCATAAGTGCTTATCATACGAGACACTTGTTTGATTACAATCCCCATCTCTCATCTCTTTATTCTTCTCATTGATCATTTGTCGGTACTGAGAGTGTGCATTTTGTTCGTGTTCAATTGCTGTTTGATTAGAATGCTCCTGCGACCAATCCTAAATTCAGAACAGATGGTACTGATAGTGTTTTATTCAACTCAATAATGAATGGATGCTCATGCTCATGCTCATGCTCATGCTCGGACATACCAAAGCAGATCAAATCACACATAAATATTTCAAAAATTAAACTTACAATTATTTCATTGCTCCCCATTTTTGTGATAACAGAGTTTAGTTCAATAATTCCCAGTCCAATCCCCAAATAAAGAACCTTGAGATATTGACTGAGTGGAAAACAAAAAATATGCTCAAATGCATCAGCATGAAGATTTTCATTGCAATGGTATCCATCTTTGGGCTGAAGACCTTATACTCCAAATATATCCACTCATGATACTTTTAAATTGCACATCAACGCAAGCACTTTTACTAATAGATATAATGGGGATTAAGCGCCATAAATCCATGTGAAATCATCAAAGGGTTGATGCAACCCAGGATTACTGGAATAAGAACATTCCAATTGATATTAAGTCCTAATCTATCGCTATGCCGAACAAAGAGTTCGTCAAAACCCTAAGCAAATGACTTTTGAAGAGAATTTAACAAAAGAAATAGCAACACTGGCAGTAACAAAGCAGCATAGGAGCATAGAGAGCACTTCCAGTATTAGGATAAACCGAAGTTTGTAACCAATCTAGACGCTAGTACATGGAATCAGAATCCAGATTTGTCTCGAGCGATTAACTACTCCTGTGCATCTAGGACACAATTACATTGTCAAGAAAGTGGTAGTTTATAATTGATATTTGATACCATAAGCATGATCTTGTCACAAAACTGTAAATCTAATGAAAAGTAACGATGGCAAGGCTAATTCAACTAAATGAGAGGCACAATCTATTTTTTTGATAAAAAGGACCAGAGACTGTGCAAACACTCTTTTACCCGGTTAAACCCCAGACCCACAAGAGGCACAATATCTTCAGAGCTAAAAAGAAACCTTCAACTAAAGATGCAAACTGAAATCTTTGAAATTATTGATGCCACTTTAGTTCCAACAAAAAGTTAATCGTAATGCACTGCAGCTCAAAAGGTTATAGGTATCCCCAAACATTAAGGTGCTCTTCCAAAGAAAACATGGAAGGGTGTGATGTTATTAAGGTATGCACTGTATTCAACAGTATATTCAGTCTGATTATTGCAAGCCACATTGTATACTACTTCATAGGCCAGCTCATATTTCCTCTTTATATTACCCTATCCTTGTCCATGCAGCAGTAGCACTCTCCACATAAATGATATCACCTCCCACCATGAAGCCTTACCATTTAGATTTTATACTTCAAAATTGAGTCAGGAAAACCTAGATTGCTTTCTTCTTCTTCTTTTTGTTTTGTTTTTGTAAGTAACCAGTTCAAATACTGATGCCTAATCCAGGATCAGGGGCATTCTAAAATTAGTATCATATAGAGAAGAATAGGTTGCCCTTAGTTGACAGATAAAAATTCTTTCTACTATGATGATCGATGCAAGTAAATACCCAAGCCCACGTATTGTTAAGGTTTGTATACACGTGTTCTACATCTTATTATATAGTGTACAACTATAAGATCTATACAAGCATCATTGTTCCATGGGATGAAATTTCCACAAAATAGTAGTTTATCATGAGGGTAATCTATACGAGCATCATTGTTATTATCATGGATGCCATGAGTAGAATGATTGAAAAGGCTGTGGAGGGTAATTTTCTGTCCAGTTTTGTGGTTGGTAATGAGATAAGGAATAGTTTAAAGATTTCTCATTTGCTATTTGCTGATGATACCTTGCTTTTTAGTGAGCCTGATTTGGATAATATACGTGCTTTAAGAGCACTTCTGCTGTGTTTTGAAGCTGGTTCGGGGTTAAGAGTTAATTTATCGAAGTCTGAAATTGTTCCTGTGGGTGATGTTCAGAATTTATCAGATTTGGCAAACTTACTGGGGTGCAGAATCTCTTCATTGCCTTTAAGGTATCTTGGACTTCCTTTGGGGCTTCTTTTAAAGCTGTAAACATATGGGATGGGGTAATTGAAAAAATTGAAAGGAGGTTAGCTGGATGGAAGAGGATTTTCTTGTCTAAGGGGGGAAGACTCACTCTTATAATTTCAGATTGAAGATGGGAGATTGAAAAGGCTGTGGAGGGTAATTTTCTGTCCAGTTTTGTGGTTGGTAATGAGATAAGGAATAGTTTAAAGATTTCTCATTTGTTATTTGCTGATGATACCTTGCTTTTTAGTGAGCCTGATTCGGATAATATACGTGCTTTAAGGGCACTTTTGCTGTGTTTTGAAGCTGCTTCGGGGTTAAGAGTTAATTTATCAAAGTCTGAAATTGTTCCTGTGGGCGATGATCAGAATTTATCAGATTTGGCAAACTTACTGGGGTGCAGAATCTCTTCATTGCCTTTAAGGTATCTTGGACTTCCTTTGGGGGCTTCTTTTAAAGCTGTAAACATATGGGATGTGGTAATTGAAAAAATTGAAAGGAGATTAGCTGGATGGAAGAGGATTTTCTTGTCTAAGGGGGAAGACTCACTCTTATAATTTCAGATTGAAGAAGGGAGATAGAAAGAGGATTCTCTTTTGGCATGATCTGTGTGTGGGGATACTGCTCTTAAGCTGGAATTTCCTGCCCTTTTCAGAATTGCAAGGGATCAAAATGCAGCTGTTTGTGATTTGTATTGCAGTAATAACGATAAGGTTGAATGGAATGTTATTTTTAAAAGGGATGTTAATGACTGGGAAGTGGATGAAGTTAAGGCTCTGCTGGTTACACTTTACAGCTCAAAACTGGTGCAAGATAGAGAGGATTGCATGGTGTGGATTCCTGCTGGAAATGCTAAGTTTTCAGTTTCATCTTATTACAGAATTTTGTCAAGCCATAGTAGTTGTGTATTCCCTTGGAAAAGTATTTGGAAAGTGAAAGTTCCTTCTAAGGTTGCTTTTTTCTGTTGGGTGGCTACTTTGGGCAAAGTATTGACTACTGATAATCTTAGAAGGAGAGGTTTGTTTATTGCTGATTGGTGTGTTTTGTGCAAAATGGATGGTGAATCTGTAAATCACCTTTTCCCTTCACTGCAAAGTGACAAGATTCTTGTGGAACGAGGTTTTGAGTTGGACAGGATTACATTGGGTAATGCCCAGGGAAGTGGTGGATTTATTGGTAGGGTGGAAGGGTGTGAAGGGCTGTAAGAAGGCGGTGAGTGTTTGGAAAATGATTCCTCCTTGTCTTATGTGGTGCATTTGGCTCGAAAGAAATGGGAGATGCTTCAAAGATAGAGAACGTTCTTTGGGAGATCTTAGGGTTGTTTTCTTGAGTACTTTGAGTTCTTGGGCTAAAGATTTTGTAATGGCGGATAATTTTCTGCATCTGTTTTAGCTTTATGGTGTTAGTTTTCTTTTTGTTTCTAGAAGTTGTACGTATTTCCTTTGTATACGTCATGTGTACTTGAGCTTATGCCTATTTCTTTGAATAAAAATTATTACTTATAAAAAAAAAAGTAGTTTATCATGAGGGACCTTCCGTGTACAAGAATAGTTGCCAATGCAATTTTGTTTACTATGATCATAGTTAAAGCCTCCTCTAAAATAAGTGAAGTACAAACATACCTCTTCCCCATTCGTGGATGACAACTCGCTCAGCTGAGATTTCTGACCTTTTCTTTCGAGATTAGTTTCTGAAACTTGGAACAATTGCAAATTATAGTCAAATCAACTGTCAATCCCAGACAGAAAGAAAAAAAGAAGAACAAAAGAAACAGAAATCATAAACCTAATGACACCAACCATTTCTCTCCGAAAACTTAATCGGGTCTTCAGCATTTTCAGATTCCTGACTATCGTGGTTTTCAATAGAACTATAACTCACTCCAGAACCCAAGTTCCTATCTTCATAAACAACTTGTTTTGGTTCTGTCAAGTCTTCACCTGATTCCTAGATTAAAAAAATGCAGACCCAAATCCACATACATAAATACTAATAAAACAAATTTCTAAAACTTGAACATTAACACAAAATTGTTGCTTTAAATCACCTGCTCAACGGCATTAAGCCTCAAAGCAGCATCTGTCTTATATTTCTGCACCAAACAAACAAATTCTATCTTCACTCTCCATAGTGAAGACACAGAATGCATACTTCATTCAGTTGGTTAAGAAAGTCTAGCAACATTAGTGTTTTTTACAAGTAAAAGAAAAAAATTATAAACCTTAGATATATGATAAATGTTCATCATTTTTTACTCGGAAGAAAGTAAAACCTCCACTATACCGATCCTAAGCAGGCTTTCATCTCTCTCGAACAAAACCAATAATTTCATCAAATCACAAAAATTCATGGTATCATTTTCTTACCTTTTCCTCGTTTTCTCAACAACCAAAGAGAGCGTGACAAACAAGAAACTTGAAAAGAAAAAAAAAAAAAAAAGGATCACGAAAGGCAATATACATACAATATTTGACAAGTCCTGAACAAATTCTTCCCGTCCTGCGAAAAAAGAAAAGAAATATCACAAATGCACAGTCGATCACTATATTCTTTTTTTTTTTTTTTTTTTTTTTTGATCGGTAAACAAGATTGTATTGATCACAAGAACAGGCAAGAGCCCAAGTATACGGGACCAATCACTATATTCATTTTAAGTCTGCACCATCAAATCACGTACACACACACGTTTCTATATAGGATGCGTATATATATACACATTGTAGATAAAAACATAGAATACCTATATGAGAAAGATTTTTAAGCTTTTGAGAGAAGAAAACAATGGGAGCGAAAACAGAGACAGAGAGTAGAGAGAGGATGAGAATCCTCTGGCATCGATGAATCAGCTTCATCAATGAGACAAGCAGACGACGAAACTGTCTCCCAGTCTACTTCGCCATACGCACATTTCACGGATTCAATACGACACTGGATTCCTCGCTTCAACCACGAGGAACAGACAGAGGGAGGCCAAAAGAAAAAAAGAAAAGGAAAAAGAAAAAAAAATAAAGAATCTTGGGTTTCAAATACTCCTTTTCTCACTTCGAGTTTTAGAGAGAGAGAGAGAGATGGAGAGGCTGTGAGCTCCGGCCATGGCGATGAGAATGTAGTTGTTTTTTTATTATTTATTATTTTGTATTATTTTATTAAATCGATAAAAAATATTTTGCGAACGTTGATTGGGAATACACTGCGGCATTTATATACTTTCGGGCTTTGCACTTTGCACCGGGATTTGGGAAGCCAGGAACTGATGGCCTGTGCATGTTCTTTGTTCAATGGTTCTGTATTAATTATTAATATATTATATAGAATTTTTAGAAAAATTTATACACAAGGTGCGTTAGGAGAATTAAATAAAAGTTAAAAAGAGTTGAATAAATATTATTATAATATTATTTTTTAATATTATTATTATTTTAAAATTTGAAAAAATTAAATTATTTATTATATTTTATATAGAAATTTGAGAATATAATATTGTAATGATAACATGAAATGAGATAGATGAAACAATTCTTGTATTTAAATAGGGCTCAAGTCTGGTTTAGTTACACAGATGAGATGTGATGTGATAAAAGTTGAAAGTTAAATAAAATATTATTTTTAATATTATTTTTATTTTGAGATTTGAAAATGTTGAATTGTTTATTATATTTTGTGTTAGAGTTTAAGAAAATAAGAATTTTACTCATCAACCACTATTTACTCTCATACCCCACATCTACAATATTTTTTTTATAAGGTGTGTGAGTATTTTTCATATGGTGTAGGGTAGTGAATACTGAATAGTAACTTATGAGAAAAAAATTATTAAAAAAATTGTGATGATTATATGAGATAATCTCCTCTACCAAACCAAACCAGGCTAATTTTTTTCTTTTAATGGAAACCAGGGTAATGTTTTGTCATATAATTTATTTATTTAATGCTATTTACATAATTTTTTTAATGGAAACCAGGGTAATGTTTGGTCATATAAGTTATTTATTTAATGCTATTTACATAATTTTTCTATTTAATATTGTAGGATCATGTAATATTGTTTGGCCTATGCATGTTCAATTTTCAATGGTTCTATATTAATATATTATATAGAATTTTTAGAAAATCTATATGCTTAAGTCCAGTTTAGTTACATAAATAAGATGTGATTTGATAAAAGTTAAAAGTTAAATAAAATATTATTAGAATATAATTTTTTAATATAATTTTTATTTTGAGATTTAAAAAAAATAAATTATTTATTATATTTTGTGTGAGAGTTTAAAAAATTGTAATGATTATATAAGATGATCTCATTTACCAAACCAAACCAAGCTAATATTTTCTGGTCATATGATTTATTTATTTAATGTTATTTATATAATTTTTCTATTTAATATTGTAGGATCATGTAATTTGTTTTTCTCTCTATTTTAAATATATGATTAGAATTATGAATCTTATAAAATAGTATTACAGTTACAAAGAGAATTTATAAAAATAAACTAACAACTCATCTTAACTCATCTCACTACTATTTACTACTATTCATCAATTTTAACTTACAATTCTCATTATTATTCACAACTCATCTCACTACTATTCACAATTTATGTCAACTCATCTTCGAATCCAAACGGAGCCTTAGTTTCATATGATACGTTAAATCTACTTTATTATAAAATTATTTTTACAATTTGATATACTACATCAAGTCACATTAATTTATTACATTACTTTTATAAAATTTCTTTATAACTAAAATATTTTTCAATCTACTATATATATATATATATTCGATCGTAATAAAATTTCTATCTTCAATATTGGTGGTTTTAATTTATTACAAAAATTATTTTTAGAAGTTTGATTATTTCTAAAAATTTTGTAGACATGCATGAAGGGTATGGGGATCAATCCAGGTAGAAGAGTCACGCATATCATATCCTTGGGGCACGAGGAATGAGCATGTGTTTTATGAATTATTTAATAACTTAGCATCATATACATACATGGGATGAAAATAAATAATGATTTAGAATATAAACACATGCTATTCTATTATTAAAAGAAAAATAGATAATTAGATAAACGAAAATAAACACTTTTCTTTGTTTTAAATTCTTAGAATCTTATTTTCCTTTTTTGTATTTTCTGAAAAGAGGAAAGTGATTGATGAATCACCTGAAAAAAGAAAAGAAAAATCATTAAATATTTAAATAAAATGTTAGGTCGAAAGTGTTGCCTAAAATTATGACGGAGGTCAACTGCTTCAAACTTACAATGGACGTTAACATAGATAGATTTATGTGCCACATGTATCGCTTTTAGTGATCCAAGATCAACCCAAGTTTGATTAGACTTTGCAAAAGAAAAATGCTATCTCCGACAGTTGGTTTTCAATTGGATCTCGATTAATATTTTTTTATTTAATAATTTAAAAAATATTTTTTAATGATATTATAAATTTTTTAAAAAATATTTAAAGATATAAAAATAAAAAAAAATAAATAAATTTTTTTACCCTTATCGAAACCTGTCTCCTACACGTATCACTTCTCTTTGTAAAATGATAGTTGCATTTTAGAATGCAACTCTATTGCATTCCTTTCAACCAAAGTAAATATATTTTGGGAGTGGTTTGAATTTAGAGATGAGTTGATATGATTTGTGAATAATAAAATAAAAATTAAATTATTTATTATATTTTGTGTAGAAATTTGAAAAAGTTAAATTTTTTATTATATTTTGTGTGGAAATTTATAAGGCTTCGTTTGGAACTTAAACTCATCTCAACTTATCCCAACTCATCATTATAACTTTTTCAAATCTCAATATAAAATATAATAAACAATTCAATTTTTTCAAATTCTAAAATAATAATAATATTAAAAAATAATATTCTAATAATATTTTATCATCTTAACTCAACTCAGTTCTACATCTAAATGCAAATTAAAAATTGTAATGATGAGATGAGATGAATTGAATTGTGTTTTGAATATAAACGAGCTAAAAATAATACAAGTGATTATGTCCACAAACAATATAATTTTCTTTGTAGAAAAAAATGAAAAAATTATATTTGTAAGTCAGCGTGAAGACCACATAATCTATTATGACGAAGTAGCGTAATTTGATTTGCAGTATAAATTTTAAATTAAATTATCTTATTATTTTTATTTATTCATTTTCACAAACTCCAATATGAAATATATCTCAAAAAAATATTCAAATTGTTTTACCTACTCTCATAAAATCTAATAAAACAATATATCTTAAAAAAACATTTCTATTTTCGATTCTAAGGAAAGGGCATACTCTCCACATTGTTGGCATAAAAGATTTGATTTGTAAAAATAATTTTAAAATTTAAATCTTACAAATTAAAATTTACTATATAAAATAGTCCGAAGTACATGTCTTTGACACAAACTTATAAATAGAATGACTCAAAGAGAATATGAAAAAGTTTCAAACTTTCTCAAAAGTTCTCTAAAATCAAAACATACCTATTTGGGGTAAATTTGCACCCTATGTGACATATGGCTTGCAACTTGCAACAAATCAAGGGGTTGAGTAAATCGGAAGAACCTGGGGCTAGCGAATAAGACGAAAGAGCAACATTACTTACATGGGCCAACATTACTTTGTGGACCCAATTGAGTTTGAAAGATTTGACTCGTTTGTTTTAGTAGAAGATATAAGATAAGATGAATTAAGTTAAGATTAAAATTAAAAAATTAAATAAAATATTGTTAGAATTATTTTTTAATATTATTTTTATTTTAAGATTTAAAAAAGTTAAATTGTTTATTTTATTTTATACTGAAAGTTAAGAAAATTGTAATAATTAAATAAGATGAGATGAGATATTTTCTGAAAACAAACGAGACCTGCTTCTGGCTATACAATTGATATGAAATAAAATTTAAAAGTTGAATAAAAAATTATTTTTATTTTGAGATTTAAAAAGATTAAATTATTTATTATATTTTGTGTAAAAATTTAAAAAATTTATAATAATTACATAAGATACGATGAAATGTGATAATTTGGTCTGTATAACAGACCAGACCTTAGCAGAATAAAGGTCGAAAATAAATAAATGTACGACACCTCTCACCATATCTTTGTATCGGGGTCCAGTTGCACGTAAATGGTTTAGTTGATTAGTTAGGCAACACTTTCATGCATTGTGTTACACAATTATTTCGAGAATGACCATGAAGAGGCGAATGTCGCGTGGGTGGGATAATGCTTCCACGCGTTTTTTTTCATAAAAATTATATTATCAAGTTAGTACGTAGAACATACTTAGTTTACCTAATATAATTTAATTTAAAAAACAAATTTTAAATTTTAAATTTTATAAATTAAATTTTACGATTTAAATGATATAAATAACATGTTTTACACAATTTTATTCCGTAGTTGGAAATTGCGTTCATGGAGTGAAAGTATTTTCAATCATGTTTCAATTATCCTCTCCTATTGATATGTAACATTAACCAATAGGATATAAGTATTGTTAAGATGATTGTTGATATATTTTCGACATTTTTAGCCCTTTCTATATAGTTAATGGGGCCATTAATGTCTTTTAGCTAGTAAATTAAAAAGAAAAAAAAAAGAGAGAGACATTGGTTAGAGAGATGTAAAATCAAAGAAAATGACTTAAATATAGTGATAATTGGGACAATGGTTTTGTTATGCATCAGGCAGTATTCACATTCACATGTTACACTTGAAATTTTTTTTTTATGTTTTCATATATTGTGAGGTGTGTACAGTAAATAATAACTGATGAGAAAATTATTCTTGAGACAAATCTTGTATTAGCAATAACCACCACCACTTCATTAATTAGATACAGTTTGCAAAAAGGAGAAATTATTTTCCCAAATAGCTTAATCATAGTACCAATAATTGAAGGGACCACGAGTGGGCTCCTTTATTTTCGGAAATTAATTTAAGTTTTTTACTCATCATCTCTATACACTATATATTATATATAATTTTTTATTTTTTTCTTATCAAATATATGATGTATGAATGATGAGTAAAATAACTCAATTAGTTTAGGAAGAATAAAACCAAAACAAATTATTTAAAAAAAATAAAAATAAAAATAAGTGTAGTGTATGATTTGTAGAAATGATTAGTAACAAATCTCGGAAATTAATTTAGATTTTTTACTGTGTAATATATTAATGGGTCACTTAGGTATTATGGTACTTGGCACAAAATCATAGGTTGCAAGGAAAAGGGGAGGGAAAATCCAATTTATTCCCTCTAAAAACAAGAGAAAGGTTATTAATGGAATATAAAAAATTCATATATGCATGCTATTGGTGTCGCCTCCCTTAGTGGATAGAGAGGATAATATATCCTCAACCCTTTTCAATTAAGATGGGTAACAGTATTAAATAAATCTCTAATGCATCAAATAATGTCATAGTTGAGTTTGAGTTAGTGTTATAGTAAAAGAGTCACTGCTCAAAAGAAAAGTGAGAAAATATAAATTAAAAGTTTAAAAAATACAAAAAAAAAAAAAAGAAAAAGAAAAGATACGAGATAAAAGTTTATTATTATTTGAATTATTTTCATGCGCTCATTAGCTGTAAAAGCTTGATGAATAGATTAATACTAAAGAAGAATAATTATACATATACAACTATTTTTATAGTTTAATTTTAAACATAAGAGGAATCTTAAATTAAGAAATAGATTCTAGAAGTTAAATAACGGTATCATGAACAATTTCAATATCACAATGCTATTATGCCCTCTAATTCTTAACGTGACACTTCAATGTAGTGTCACGTGACTTATTAAAAACTTAAAAATACAAACATAAAAATGTAAAATGAATCTAAAGTTTTAATTTTTTTTTGGTACTTTCATATTTCATTTTGTTTTAAATATATTTTTAAAATTTTTTTAATAAGCCACGTGATATTGTGATTTCACATTAATGAAAAAATTAAATGGTATAAATTAAGGGATACAATAACATTTTTAATTTTCAGTAGTCATTAAAAAATAATTATAGAGAAAACTTTAGGCAAATTATATAAATATCATTATTCCGGTTATATAAATAAGAAGAGTGCTGCTAGGGTGCCACTTAGAAGGGCGTGCTAGGTAAAATTTTATTTTTAAATTTATATTTTTTTAATATTTTACAAAATATAAAAAAAATATAAAAATATTAATAGTGACTTTCTTAATTAATAAATAAAAAATATAAAAAATATTAAATACGCAGTGAAAATGAATAGATAAAATGGGACGGTGCATTATTCAAACAAGAAAGTACAAGGCCATAAAAGCTCGTTCTAATTGACGGCACGCGCCTGCAACATGCGAATAGAACAACTATTTTAACAGACGTTTCGAACCTTTTCCCCTCCAATTTTTAACCTTTTAACACTCGAAAGCTCCACTACCTGCCACCAAATTCCCCCATGCAAATATCTTCACGGAGCTCTAATGATTCCACCAATGCCGCCATTCTCTTCCCCTCCATAACCCATCTTCTTCCCAACCCCAACCCCACACAATCCAGTTCTAATCCCCACCGATCCTCTTTTGTCACAAATACAAACGTCACTACGTTTGCAATTTCTCAAGCATCAGCCATAATTCAGGCCCTTGCCTACTTTGCTTTGCGCACTGCAAATTCCAAAGGGACTGGTTTTGCCTATCGGATATGTGGGTAGTGATTGCCTTCTGGAATTAAATGGCTCGAGAAGGGTTCCTGGTGCCGGTTGAGACTCAAGCTTCTTTGAAGAAGAAGACAGCGGTTTCAACGAGCTGGGTTTTTCTGGACAACAGTGGGGAAAGTACCATTCTGGATGTTGACAAGTATGCTATTATGCGACGGGTTCAGATTCACGCCAGAGATCTTCGAATCCTCGATCCCCTGCTTTCTTATCCTTCCACCATTCTTGGCAGAGAAAAAGTTATTGTGCTCAATTTGGAGGTGAAGAGAGCATTGCTTCCGTCACATTCAATTGTGTTATAGTTTTGTTTCCTTTGATTTTACTTTATGGGTGGTTGATATGTTTAGTTATTTCGCTAATCTCTTAGTTGGGTTTTGTTTTCCAGCACATTAAAGCAATAGTAACCGCAGAAGAGGTAAACTCTCTCTCTCTCTCTCTCTCTCTCTCTCGGTGGGTTTCTCCTCTTGTACTATAGTAACATATGATATGTGTTTTTTGGGGAATAGTGATTCTGAAGACCTTTTACCTTTATTTTAAACAGCGCGACCTTTTCCTCTGTTCTGTTTTGAATATTTGGTAGATATGAGGAAACTCGGTGGGTTTCGACTTTCGAGTCATTTGGAGTATTTTTATTTTTGGGTTTAGGTATTGCTTCGAGATCCTTTTGAGGATAATGTAATCCCGATAGTCGAGGAACTTCAAAGGCGATTGCCTTTAGCAAATTCCATTTGCCATGGCCAAGGAGAAGAAGAAGAGCACCCAAGCACTGAAAGTGGTGAAGAAAATGGTAAAGCTGAATAAATGATTTTTTTTTCCTGGGTTTTTCCTTGTCACTCCAATTATTCTAAATTTTGGTACCGCACTACTACTACTGCTCTTGCTTATGGTTCAATTATTGAGTTCTTTGAGGTTCGGACGATTTGTTTCGTATGCATTGCAGAATTTCCATTTGAATTCCGAGCTTTAGAAGTTGTTCTCGAAGCCATTTGTAGTT
Source organism: Juglans microcarpa x Juglans regia (assembly GCF_004785595.1). Lineage (NCBI taxonomy): Eukaryota > Viridiplantae > Streptophyta > Magnoliopsida > Fagales > Juglandaceae > Juglans > Juglans microcarpa x Juglans regia. Next base: position 40,647,889 of record NC_054596.1, read on the forward strand.
TTCTTGATGCACGCACAAGAGAACTAGAGACTGATGTATATCCAGCTTTAGATGAGCTGACGTCCAAGGTAAAACGCTTCTTTAATGAGCTATCTTTTTTCCTTCTGCAGAGATATCTGATTTGATGCTTGTATGCTGTCCCCAATTTAAACGGTTACATTAGTGTCCGTACATCTAATGAAATTCGCAGTGCATGTTCTAAGTAGCTGGGTGTGGTAGAAAAATCTTATTTAGGTCCACTTATACACTTTTCTGCACTTTATGAACTTTTGTTTCCATGTTTTTGGTGACAAGTATTTCAAAACTCCTGTCTTCGGCAACTTCATTGCAAGATCAGTTGTTTGCTAGTCTTTCTGCACCTTTTGATTTTGAAACATATATTAATAATTGAGTCCAGCTCAAATATCTTTCTGCACCTTTTGATTTATAATATTTTTAATAAGAGCCTTCTTGTTTTCTTGTAATACATAGATTAGCAGTCGGAATTTGGATCGGGTGCGCAAATTGAAGAGTGCAATGACAAGGTTGACAAATCGAGTTCAAAAGGTATGTTTTTTATATGACATCTGAACCTTGAATTGTGGTAAAATTCCTTTCTGCTTGGATGGAAGAGTTCCTTTCTTTTTGTGTGGCTGAAAAATGTAATTTGCCTTAGGAGGTTAGTTTCAAAGCATCGGAATTCATATTGGCTGTAGCGGGTGCTTTTTGGTTCTGCAGGGCATCTTAATTTAAACTTCAATAAAATTGTCCCACAAGAACGTTGGAAGAAACCTAAGCCTAAATAGAATACTTTTCATTAATTTTGTGGGACTGGATCCTAGTGTAATGTCACGTTTTCGGCTTTGATCTTGAGTTCTCGAGAAGCTGTTAATGGCAGTACGAACAGTTTTCTTCTAAAGATCTCTTATTCATTCCCCAAAAAGATCTAGTCTTTTATATTGTTGTTACTGTTGGCAAACCCCAAACTTGTTATCAGTTGAAGGAAACATGTAGTCAATGTGGAGTGGTGCAAAAGATTGCTTCCTTAGTTTTCTCCTTCTGTCATAAGTGAATATCATTGATCACTTACAGTTGAGATCACCAATCTCTCCACTCCATTTTACATAAGAGCAGGATAACTAACAAATAAGAAATCCTAAGAACAATAACATGGTCCTTACAAATAGCAATAGAGAGAATGTTCTGACGAGATCTAATGCCTGGAGTTTAAATACAAATAAATAAACAAACAAACACACGCCAGAGAGAGCACTAAAACATGTTACCATTTGGCAGTTAGCACAAAATATTGAATAAGATCAGGATGGCAGTAAGATCACAAGCCAAAGGATTTTAACTGAAGATGAGAAGCCTCTCCGCAATTTGAAGGTGTTTTCATTGTGAAAATACTAACAACCTTTCATCAGCCCAAGCCGCCCCGCCCCCCCCCCCCCCCCCAACGAAAAAAGAGAGAGATAAAAATAGAAGAAAAATGGCAGTGGCTTCTTTTATATGAAGGATACATATAAAAATTTTAACACTAGTCTTTAGCAACTAAAAGCTGATTCCATTTATTGATTAAGGCATATGATTTATTTCATTAGCATTCTGGTTTCCCAGGTTAGGGATGAACTTGAACAACTTCTTGATGATGATGAGGATATGGCAGATCTTTACTTGTCAAGAAAGTTGTCCGGGACATCATCACCTGTCAATGGCTTTGATGCTCCTAATTGGTTTATTAACTCTCCGACTACGGGCTCAAAGATATCCAAAACAAGTAGGGCAAGTGCTGCAACAACTCAAGAGGAGGATGATATTGATGAGCTTGAAATGTTGCTTGAGGTCATTAAAGCGATCTTGTTATAGGTTTTTCTAAAACTAAAAGTGACATCTAGATTAATACTGAAATATTTTGCAGGCATACTTTATGCAAATTGATGGCACGATGCACAAATTGACAACGGTATACATCAACTTGTCCTAACTTGTTTATGTTTCATGTTGGACTTCACTGATACTAATTTATATAATCTTCTATAAACAGATGCGTGAATACATTGATGACACAGAGGATTACATAAATATCCAGGTAACCCAAGTTGGACAACTCATGTTGTTTAATTTTTTAGTACTTAGTTTTTCCAAAGGATGGAATAATCATTAATCTCATAAATTTCACAGCTATGATGAATTGAAAAGGGATGAGTACCACTAGGCTATAAGGCCAATGATGGACAACTAGAAAATGAAACTAAAATTAAAGTTAGTCCAACACTAGTTGAGAAAGATTGTTCAAAATGCAGTGTGTATTTTTTAAGTTACTTCTTTGAAGCTTCTCACATAAATAACCAAAAACATCTTAGGCACTATAATACCCTAAAAACCATTTGGACTACTATCACATTATAATCCATTATGCATCCCTTGTTGCAGCTTGATAATCATCGAAATCAGCTGATTCAGGTACTGTCTTTGAGGAACAAATAAATTTCTGTGTCCAAGTATGTTCACCTCTATGTCTTTTAATCATCAACATGCTTCTTTTAATGTTCTTTGGAATCGAGCTGGCCACATTTTTTTTCACACAGTTCGAGGTGCACCAATCCTAACTACATCATGTTTATGCATTTCTTTATCACACCTAATTCTGTTCTCTATGGCAGCTGGAATTGTTGCTAAGTTCTGGAACTGTTTCTTTGTCTGTGTATTCTTTGGTGGCTGCAATGTTTGGAATGAACATCCCAACTATGTGGAAAGATGACCATGGATACGTATTTAAATGGGTATGAGTGGTACATAATCTCTTTTGTGAACAGAAAATTATATCATCTTAGAATTGTCATTCCGTCCATGTGATGCCAATAGACTTATGATTTACTTTTTAACCTCTCTCTTGATCTATTACCTTTAGGTGGTCATCCTCGCCGGAGTAGTTTGTGCATCCCTCTTCTTATCAATAATTTCATATGCTCGGCACAAAGGTCTTGTTGGTTCTTGAAATTCATAAACAAGTTTTAAGGATATGCACAATTAAGGTCGCTATTAGGCATTGGTGAATTGGAGGAGCATGGTTTACAGCTTGATTTAACCAAGTGCATTGCAACCAGTAGTGTTTTTCCTCGTGAGATATATGCAGATGGGTGCACTGGTCATTAGTCATTAAAATGACTAAAAGTTGTTTACAGTAAGTAAATAACCATTTTGTTGGCATCACTGTCAGAGATGACAAGTTCCCTTCGTCCTTAAGCATAAATAATTGCAGGAGAGACTCTCTACTGCTTGGGATGTCTGAAAATTACTGCATTTGCTTTGCAGCATTCATTTGGATAGAAATTACCCTTGTTCTTAAGTTTTCTGACCTAATCTGAATCTTAACCTAACCTTGTTTATATATTGGGGCTAGCATTATACCATGTGCAAACATCTGGACCTTTGAAAGAAAATCATTTTTCTTCTCCATTGGTGATTCTAGCATCTCATCAAAATCCAGATAACTTTGATCGCATTTTTATAGAGAATTTGACATCTCACCAAGAACAAGAGCAAATTCTATCCATATAAAACTATTAGACTCGTAATAAATTCTAGATAACTGGAAACATCAACTACACTCTTTTAGTCTTTTTAGCATTATTGTCAACAGCTTTGATGTTCCGGGCCCTCTTGATGGAATCATGGAATGTCATTTTTACAATAAATGATTGCACGATTGGTTTGTTGAAACTTCTGGATAAGGTTGAGGCAGCTTGCAGCCTTTTTTCTTTTTATCTTTGCAAGATAAATAATTTAACTTTTTTAAATATTAAAATAAAAATAATATTAAAAATTTATATTTTAATAATATTTTATTTAATTTTCAACTTTTATCTCTTTTTATTTGTATAATTAAACGAGATGGAAATCCAAAAATCTCAAGGGGCTCAACACTACTACTAAAAATGTCAATAACTAGGGGTGTTCATCCGGATTCCAACCTGAGAATCCGGGTAAACCCGGACCGGAACCCGGATTTCAAACCCGGGCCGGAACCCAGATGGATCCGGGTTTTTAAAATCCGGAAATCCGGGTTCCGGGTTGTAAACGGTTTTTTATTTTTTATTATTTTTTTTTAGTAAAAGCCTTTATTTGATTAAAAATATTTGTGTTCTACAAGCTCAATTAGCAAAACACAAAACTTCAAATATGATGAGAATGGATTCTTTTTTTTTTTTTTTTTCCAAATATACCCACACTAACAAATATTTTGTAGAGTTTTCATTCAAATACATATCCATAGACAGCCACTTTTCTTGGCAAAATTAATAAACAAGAACATACAATAAAAATCTTGCCCAACTTTCTAGTTTTTTATATTTGAGAAAACATATATGCACCTAATAACTATCTTAATTAACCTAATAACAACATAGTGCATGGTGACTTTGTATATATTAAGCATTAATCACTTATAGTGCATGCCAATATAAAACCGAAAGGCCATGCAACTCTCATCAACATTAATATATATATAGAGTTTCTCTAGCTCCTCATTTAAGATCAAAGAGGAGTTTGCTGAGGTTGTGGCTTGCATTGACTAAAAGGCATTTTCTTCTAAAATTCGCCATGACGACGAAATTCTTTTTTTTTTTTCCTGTTGGGTTGATCGCAAGGTACCAATTTCTGAGAAAAAAGAAAAAGAAAAAAAAAGAAAAAGAAAAAGAAAGTCTTCAGAGTTCAACATCAATATATGCATTAAGGTAAAGGTACGGTAGGAAAACCAGTTAGCAGGATATGCAGAAGAACAACGAAACAAACAAATGCCATGTCCTTATTTTCCCTACCTTGATGCTCTTTCTCAATAGTTGCCTATGATGCTCATACAATAGAATGGAAACCAAACCATGTTGGATTCACATGGCTAAGAGTGATTCTTTTTTATTATTAGAAATATCATCTCCTCTGAATCCACCGCATTTACCTACCCTGCAATTACCCATCTCCGTGCCACAACTGGACTTTTATCCATTTACTACTCAATGTGCAGAATGCAGAGGGAGAGTGCAATAATGTCTAGTACATACCCCATACTAAAGTAATCCTAAGGATAAAAATCTCAGGTTCTTAAATACCATACAGTAATCATCACAAGGGCATGAGTTTAGATCTTCAAAGAAATCATCATCATCATCACCATCAAACTTTTCCTAAAAATATGTTGGAACCCAAAGGCCCCATTTTTTTTTTTTCCAAACTCCACCCAGAACACAACTAATTTAAAAAAAAAAAAAATCTAGAAATATATATGTTATCAGATATAACAGATCTTCCAAATAATAATAATCGATGGCTCTAGCATTTTGCAGCTAAATAGATCTAATAGATACTCCTCAAACATTCAAATAGATCGACCATAAAAATACTCCTCAAACATTCAAACATTCTCAAAAAAAAAAAAAAAAAAAAAAACCCAAAATCAACAAAGAGAGAACAAAATAGAGGGGGGGGGGGGGGGGGGGGGGGGGGGGGGGGGAGAAAGAAAACATACCCAAACGGAAATCCATTCTAATCTCTTGGATCCCAAGCTTAAGCACTTCCACCGTTCGGCATCGCAGATAGCAGAGAGAGAGATAGAGTAGATGAGAGAGTGATTTCGGGAGGGACAAGGGCATCGCAGATGCAGACGTAGGCGCAGAGCAGAGTGAGAGAGAGAGCATATGAGAGAAAGGAATCGGGGAGAGGAAGGCGTAGGGCATCGCACTTCGTAGAGGAGGGGGAGAGAGAGAGAGAAAGAGAGAGAGATAGAGGGAGGGGGGGCGCTAGGGTTTTTGATGGTTTTATATGTAGACCCGGGTACCGGGTTTAAAACCGGTATCCGGGTGTCAAAAACCGCATCTGGGCCGAATGGGTCCAGGTTTTAAAAAGCGTGTACCGGCCCAGGTGTATTCTGGGCCGGAACCCGTAACTAGAACCCAGTTGTCCGGGTTTTGGACCGGGCTGGGAAAAAAATGGCCCAGATGAACAGTTATTATAACTTCGTAAAACGTGTGTTATCTATAGATCATCACAGTTTCTCCAGAGGATTTTGGACAGTGGAAATGCCACCAATTTGGTTGTTTATGTTGCAAATAGATGCATTGTTTCTTTGATATTATACAATGACAGATGCTTTATTATTTGAATGGATCTACAGAGTCATGAGTTAAAAGTTAGTACCAAAAGAAATGAGCTACCTAACATTAAGAAAACATACCCAAAACACATTAGAGGAATTCTCTCCAATCTCTTACCACCAACTGATTTTCTTCTTCTCTACTGCAACTTGGAGGATCAAGAAAACAATCCAAAGTACTACAGGCTTTCCTGATCAGATTTTATCTGCAGCTTCCCGTTATACAGAATCTTCACGCTCTACAGTCCTAACTTGATGAGGTCGGAAGGGAAATGAGAGTTGGACGTACGAAGTTCGACCGCATAGAACAACACATGATTCTGAATCTAACATATATATGATTTTGTTTGGAACAGATCGAAATCTTATAAAAAAAAGAAGTCTTTCTCACTTCCACCACTTTTTGGTTGGTTTCTAACCCACCCACCACTACCATAGTCCCCGTTGGGGCCGGTTTGGCTGATCATTGATCTACCGATTCCACGCTCATCGATCTAATTGCTGCATGTGGAAACTCGTCTCCTATTAAGCAACATTCCACCATTTTTTCTTCTCCATTTGAAACACAATCATTTGTATTCTCTTTTGTTGGAAGAAAGTATCAATTTTGGGTTTGGCTAAAATTTTGTAACTAGGTTTAGTTCACATCCTCACCAGAATGGTAGAAGTATGTTCCATTTTTTTTTTTTAAAAAAGTCATGCCATGTGTGTCCATAATAAATTATACAAAAATAAGTTTACAAATTAACGTGAGTTGATATCATATTGCAAGTCATAACTTTTGTATAGTTTCTTGAGTTAGGCTAAAATTGTATAACTAGGTTTTGTTTATGAGAAATGATATTTACAGTCGTAGAGTGTGCAAATTCTCACACGCTCTTTAAAAAAAGTGGATAATTTAAGATGCACATGAAAAAATTATTTTCTTAAGAGTCGGGCCCACTCAGTTTGACTGCTAGTTGTTTTACAACTTTTTTATTTTATTTTTCTATTCACATTTTTTAAATATATTTAAATATTTTTAAAAAATAAAAATACACCAATACACTTAAAATCACTTCCTTAATTATTAAATAAAAAAATAAATAATTTTTTTTACCAAACGATCAAGTAGAACGGTAAGATTTGGTGGGCAAAGTAATTTTTTCCTTTTCTTAATGTTGAACCTTACTTTTTTTAAAAAAGAGTGCACAAACTTACGCATCCTAAAATAATATATAACATTACTCTTATTTCACATCCAAAATAAGATGATAGAATGTATGCTTGATTTAAATAATCAAAGAAACAAATAAAGTCCTGCGATGTGCATGAAATATTATCTACGAGAAATGATTTGTATAAACTCTAAATAAACAAGTCTCGTACAATTTCTTATAAAAAAATAGACCATACCTTAAAAAATATAAAAAAAATTATTTTTTATTAGTAAGACTCACTTTTTTATAAAAGATTTGTATGAAACTTTTCTATTTGAACTTGTACCTAATATTACTAATTTTTTAAAACAAAATGATGTTTTAGTCATAAAAAAATAGATAAAAATAAATTTATAAATTAATTTAACTTGATATAATATATTAAATTGTAAAATTACTATTATTCTAAAATAAATCTCAACAAATTATACTATTATTCTAAAATAAATCTCAACAAATTATATGAAGTTACACTATTTTATAAATTTATTTTTATATAATTATTTGTGGACGTAGAATTTTTTCAACGTCAAAATCCCTTAAAAAAAACTGAACTGAACAACTGTTAACTTCGGCCACCACATGGTACTGTACATCACATCCACGTCACCAGTAGTTGCTAACATGTTCAGGTGCACACGTTAACCTTCACTCCCGCTTACACTGGCCGTCACGTACACGAAACACTGTGAGCATATGGTATCTGTAGCACACCCGCGGAGCACGTTATCCCCTGACCCCCCCCAAAGTCCCTCGACTCTTGCTTCAGCTGTTATTGCCTTTCCGACTCAACATTTCAAACAAGAAGTTATATTATATTTCACATTCTAAATTAATTTTTTTAAATTATACTAATTTATCGATTAAATTATTATTTCTGTCTGTTAATCTCGAAAATATATATTATTTAAAAAAAAAAATACAGACGTACGTAAGAAAAAAAAGGAAAGAAAGAAATAGTAATTTAGTTTATATAAAAAGAAAGAAATTTCGGTTCATGCTATTTTCAACGAAGAGAGCCTCTCCTTCCCTCGATTCAGATCAATCAGCCACACCCCCCCTCTCTGTCTCTATTCTCTACAAATACACCAAAACCCACGTCGAATCCCCACGAATATAACTGACCCATTTGATAATCTCACGATCTTGGGCCACCAGCTTTCGGGTTCTCCACCGATCAAGAACCATATTATTGCCTCTCTGTATGCAACTATGCATTAATTTCTTCGTTCTGGTATGGTATTTGCAGCCTTTGTTTGCTTATTCTTGTGCTGGCTTCTGCATCACTGGTTTAATGCAGGTGAGCTTGGTGAAATGGACGTAAATTTTGCGTGTGTGCCTGTGGTGGTGACATGCAGTGTGTGAACACGTGGGTCGTAGAGGCTTTGACTGCTGGGAATGGCGAATCAGGTGGTAAAGGTCAGGAGGGAGGCGATTGCGGCGTGCATGACTTGTCCTCTGTGCAATAAGCTCTTCAGAGATGCCACTACAATATCTGAATGCCTTCATACGTGTGAGTCTCTCTAATCCGTTTCTTTGTGGTCTGAATCTCGTTTGCCTTGACTTTTTTCGTGGCAATTTTGAAAATTTGTGTGTTGTAGTAGCATTTTGCGGTCTTTGTTATTTTGATTGTTGTTGTTTCGTGTTTTGTTCTCTGGGTCTGGCTTGGTTTGGCATTATTGTTCTGGGCGTTGGATTATTTAGTATTTCGATGTTCGTTGCGATCTTTGTTATTCTCTGTCTTGTCTCTCTCCTCTTACTACTTGAAAATATAAATTCTTCGATCAAACTGTGACTATCTGTAAATCAACAACTTTCTGTTTCATAAATATACGTGTTGGAGAATGATTTGGATGTTTGATCGATAGTGATAGAAACGGAGGGCCTTTTGTTATAGTAACTAAGTAGAATTGTATTTCTGCAAGAGCTCTTGGATTTAAGTCCTTGCATATTCTAGATTTAACTAGGCTTTGGGTGTGCTGGCCCTATTAGTGAGGCCAGGCTATACGGTTTGGCCATTGCGAAATTGAGTATCAAGGGACCCGTCAATTCTCCTTTTCGTTGGTAATCCATGATTTAAATTTTGCGATCACGTTACTCAAAAGCCTCTTCTTCTGGTCAGGACTCTAAATAAAGCTCCTTTCGTAGGAAAAGGAGATTTGATGAATGATCATTTATATTTTTGCATAGTTCTTTCCTCTTGTATATCTTTGTTTGAGTTAAATTTGAGTGGTTTTAACTCAGAAACTGCTAGTGGACGGTATGTGTCACTAGCAAGTGATGCTCTATATAAATAAATTATTAAAAATCTGACTTACCTCTTATTTTTGCTCTCCACTTTTCCTAAGCTATAGAGTTCATTAAAATTTAATTTCTTGAACACGTGATATTTGTAAACTTCTTTTTTTCTGGTCCTTTATAGAGTTAGTGACTCAATGAACAGATGTCTGATGATTTGTATTTTAAACTTCATCCAGTCTGCAGGAAGTGCATATATAATAAAGTTTCAGAAGAGGAATTGGAATGCTGTCCAATATGCAACACTGATCTGGGTTGTGTTCCACTGGAGAAATTAAGGTTGGATCTCATGACCATACAATCTCAGCTATAAGTGGAATCTCTCTGTCCTTCTGGTCTTTACTTTCAACATTGTTTATTGAGTTGTATATTGCATGAGTTGGGGCTTAAGAAGTGATAAGTTCAGGTTCGTATGATTGGCTGGATACCACTACCTATCCTACCATATCTTAGTTCTTGAGATGGAGTTTTTGGATGATTAATGACACTGCATATGCATAAGGATCATACCATTTACCTGCAACATTTCTATCCAAGAATGCTCATTTTTCATGCTTCAGACATAAAATTTGGGTGTTCCTTTTGGTGCTTATTTTCTGTTTCCCTAGTTAGGAGACAATATATTTGTAGTTTCTAACAATGTGGAAAGGCACTAAAATTAAACACACATTTCATAATCATCAGCCTATTGGGTTTTTGGAACTTATTTTTGTGTTATGTTTTCATTGGTTAATATTTATGATACTCTCTGCATTTCTGGCAATATTCTTGATTATCTTCTAGAGCTATGCTTATACGACTCTTTCTGTGTGTCTGCGGGTCGGTGGCTTTGCATTCATTTGAATATGCTTAGATTGTGTAAATTGCAGCTTCTCATGCCTTGTTTCTATTTCTAGTCCCATGTTCCACTTTGTGGCAACAACAAAAGTTGTCCTCTTAGGAGCATGTAGATTTATTCTGTATATTGACCATATCAGAGTGGACGCTTTACATGGGAATTCGTTCTAATAGCTAGCATACTTATTTATCTCTGATCATCAGGCCAGACCATAGGTTGCAAGATGTAAGGACCAAGATTTTCCCTTTCAAAAGAAGAAAGGTAAATGTACCGGAAGTTGTGCCTTCAAATACATTACCAGCAAGAAGAAAGGAGAGATCACTGTCGTCATTGGTGGTCAGCACTCCCAGAGTGTCCACCCAGGCTACCATGACTGGAAGAAGATCAAGAGCTGTTGCAAGAAAGGCTGCTGCTTTACAAGCCTCCAGAGTTCCCATTGAGAAACAAGTTAAAAAGGAGGAAGATTCTATGGAAGATCATCCTAAGAGTTCAAGCTCACCTGAGACTTCAAACAAGCTTCTGCAATATACTGGGCAGGTAAAAAGGAGGCTAACATGCTGTTTTCTTGAAATCTTCATGCTGACATGATTTTTGTTTTCCGGCCTGTCTATATGGTTTTGTTTCCCATTAGCTGAAAAAGGTTGCATCTTTTCCATTTCACTAATAATATTCTTGCTTGTATATTTGACTGTTATAGAATTCTTACCCTGGTGAGCCTAGTCATTCCACCCCTATTAAAGAAACAGAGAATGGTCCTGAACAGTGGGACGCAAAACTGGATCTGTGGAAACCTTTGAACTGTCTGGTGGAAGTTGCAAATAGGACTAAATCTTTCAAGTCACAGGGGTTTGATGCTAAATTAGAACCTATGCAAGTGAATGAGATCAAAGGTCAAGTGCGAAAATCCAAAATTAAGGAAATCAAACACAAGTCTAAAGCCGAGGATCAAATGAATATTACCGATCCTGCCTCTTCAGAAATATTAAAACCCAAAATTTTGCGGAGGGCTCGTCGAAAAAGGGAACCTGATTTTGGAGACTCAGGCACTTCACCCCAAGCTGTGCTGGATGCTGCTGGTGCTAAACACAAAAGAAGACTCGGTCCAGTTTGGTTCTCTCTAGTAGCTTCCCAAGACCAGTGAGAAACGACTTTAGCTTTCAAACTTTGAATAGTTAAATCCATAATGAAAAATGAACGAATTTTCTTGACTCATTGGTTTTTTTATTGAGCTGGAATTGATGATTTCAGGGAAGGAAGGGCACCCTTGCCCCAGATTCATGCAAATTACTTGAGAATTAAGTAAGTTCCTTTCGCCCTATATAGGTATGCAGGCTTTGTTTATCGTGTTTTCTGAATAAGTTCATTCCTTGTTGTTTTAGCTTGTAAGATCAATTGAATACAGTAGCATGAGTTTGCACAATTTTAAACTTTGAAAAAGATTAACACCCATTGATCTTTTACTGGTTTTTTTTTTTTTAATCCTTTGATATAGATAAAGAATGGCATTTACATGGTCTTCATTGCTTAGCAAAAGACCTTGGCATTCATTTCTTTGACATCTCATCTGATAACTTAACTCTGTATATTTTGATGGATTATGTACGTGTAAATTTTACATTTATCAATAAGAGATCGTTAGACTCATCCAAATTCAAAACTGTCTGGAACAAAGTTGTCTTAATTGATTAACCCTGAAAGTCTCCAGTGGGAAGTCTGTCACATATTATTGAGCGACATATTTTAGGCCCTCCATATGATAAACTCTGGTATGTAGTTTTAGTCTCTAATATTTGAACAGGTGTGTATACTGTGGAGACTTCTGGTGAGCATGTGGAGGTGAGATTCCTAAGTAATATGTTCTTCAGCTGCCATCATAAACCTCAATGTGGGTTAGTTTTTCATCATCTTATTTGACTCCATTATCTCTACCAAACTGACCTTCGATCAAAATCTGAACCGTCTCGTGTTATATAACGGAACCATCTATTTTGAGCTGCTAATAGCATAGATACTTCTCCCGGCATGTATTAGTGTGCAATAGCTGCTTGCACAGGAATTCACATTCGGTTCAGCCTTGTTGAAGGAAATTATATGTCCTGAGCATACCAGACCAAATGAAAATTGTTCCATTTTCTGAACAGAAAATATGTAACTTTAACTTGGATTTTGATCCTCTCTTGCACGTGTACTATTTTGATAAAAAAGCTGCCCAGAAGAGCCAATCGTGGGAAATCTCAATTGCCTTGAAATTATGTTTGCTCATCCAGTTTCCTCCCCTACTAAAAGTAAAAACACAAAAAAATTACCTTTATTTAATTGGGGTAAATGGTTAATTTCCATCAGAGGTAGTACACGTTGCTACGCTGTGATGTTAATATGTTCAAGTAAAAACTTCCATAGATACTGTTGAGTGCATAGACCAAATTTGTCAATTGGAAAATGCTTTTGTTGGTGACTGAACTAAAAGATTTATGAGATACTAGGATGTATCTTTATGACGCTTTTGTCACAGGGATGGAAATGTACCCGTATCACTGATTCAACAATACCTGATGAGGAAACTAGATCTCACCAGTGCTGCCGAGGTGAGTGAATCTGGCCATGCTTCTTTAAAAAGATAATCTCTGGTTGAGTAGGAAACCAATTTGAGAAATCTTACTGTTCTGTTTAGTTGTGGTGCATATATCTGTCTTGATGCTGGGCTGCCATTACATTCGGCCGGATTTTCATATCTTTTAAATAATGTATATTGTATCTGTCTAAGAATTAAGATTCAAATATGTTGCATGTCATTTGAGGACGTGGATACCCAGTTAAAGCTTTCTTAAGACTTTTTTTTTCAATGGGAAATTGAACTTGTCATTTTCAATTTTATAACATGTTGCATTTTATTAGTTTGGCTCTTGATCCACCTATATCGGAGCCTGGTTGCATAGATGCTGTCACATGGGTTATAATATGTAGCATCAACAGAAGTTTACATTTTGTAATGTCCTCTCAACTGTCGAATAACAAACGAGGGCCATATCTGGTGTTGACCCCAACTAAGTAGGGCCTTGGAGTGTTGGCTTGAGTACAATCATACCTTCAGCATTCCGCTCTCGAGACTTGAATCATTAATTTACCCTTGGCAGATTTTACACTTATAATAGATAATGGCCTCTTGGTGGATAAACAAAATACCTTGTTAAAATTCTGCACACGAAGGTTGGCGTTTCCAATCTACTCATTGCTAACCATATAGTTGACACTCTTGCAGGTTGAGATCAAATGTATGGGGCAACCAGTTGTCCCGACCTGGCAACTCCACAATGTAGTTGATTTGTGGCTACAAAAGGCACCCACGTCAGAACGAATTCCGGCATCAATTGGATCGTCGGCCAAGGATTTCGTGATGGTGCTGGCCTATTCTCAAAAGGTTCCAGAAGCATGATCGATCATGGTTTTTCTCCATCTGCTGCCGTTCAAATCTTCAAAATAATATTTCGAGTATACTCTAGTCTTCCTAGAATCTTGGTGGTGACCGAGTGGCATTTTTCTTGATGATCCGGCATGTATGTTGTTACGAGGAATAATTGGTTCATTCGCAGCCAACATTTTCCTAGGCTTCGAAATAAAGAGTCATTCGCTTAATGTTACTACATGTCCGAGACAATCACCCTTTGCTATGGCCTGGCAGGCTCTGCATGTTTGCTGCTGCTGCTGCTGCTGCATAATTAAGAGGCCCAATCTTCAACTGTTACGGATTTATAACTTAGACTACTGCATAAATTACACACCACGTTGTAGAACCCTATAAATTCTTAACTGATACGCGCTTTTTGGGCCTCTAGTTGAGCTTGAGCTTGAACTTGAACTTGGTTGTAACAAAATGTAGTTTATTCAAGTAAATTAATTACCAGCATCTTTTTTAAATTACTGTGCGAGAAACCACTAGTTCTCACTCTTCCATTTTATTTTTTTCTTCTTCTAATGAAGAGAACTCCATATTAGAAACGATAAGAGAAAATAGAAAAAAAAATAGAATTAATATGCAAGATTTATATAATTTGACAATGTGCTTACGTTTGTTACAGAGAACTTCATTCTAAGTTTCTTTTCTATTAAATCTCAATTATTACTCTTATGGCTCGTCATTTTTTTAAAGACCATTCTTTCTTTCTCAATATACTTCTTAATGACTAATAATAAGTTAGAGATGAATAATGTTGTGGAAGAAGAACAACCATCGGCACCACTTCGTCAATACATTTGGCCTAATCGTTTGCAAGGCCATGAGAGACTTTTTCATGATTATTTTGCTGAAGTACCAATATATCATCCTAAAGTATTTCGTAGGAGGTTCAGGATGAGGAGATTTCTTTTTCTTCGCATTCAATCTAAGGTCAAAGCTCACAATTCATATTTTGTCCAAAAAAAAGACAATGCTAGAAGACTTTGTTGTTTTGGCCTTCAAAAGATTACAGTTGCACTAAGAATTCTAGCATATGGAGTAACTGATGATTTTGTAGATAAATATCTAAGAGTTTCAGAGACCACTGCAATAAAAAGTCTAAAATTATTTGCTAAAGAGGTAGTTTGTATTTTTGAGGAACAATACTTGAGGTCACCAACAAACGACGATGGTGTGAGATTGCTAATGATTGATGAAAGTCGTGGCTTCTCAAAAATATTGGGAAGCATCGATTGCATGTATCGGAGATGGAAAAATCGTCTAATTGCATGGAAATGTATATATTTTGGCCATAGTTGTGAAAGCAACTATTATTTTAGAAGTGATTGCATCTCATTCTCGTAAAGCCCAAAAAAATTGTAGAGAAAAAAATCGCAGGTTGAAGCTAAAATGTTCGCAAGTCCCTTTCCGTGAAAATGAGCAAGAAGCAAAGATTGATAGCATGCAGCAACTGGCTAATTCCAAAGTCATTACTGCTAGTCGGCTGAAGTTGAATTTTACTCACTTTTTCACATTTTACTGGCTAAACTAGCCTTTACCTATATATATATATATATATATATATATATATATATATATATATGTGTATACTCTTGTATGGCTGTAAGACTCTTTGATTATCATTTGAAATAAAATTCTCAGCAATTCTGTTTTGTGGTTGATTTCCCCTTTTGTTTTTTCTTATCATTCCCAACACTGACATCATAGAAATATATTGTCTTTACCCAATTAAACTCTGAACATGTGTAACAGATGTAATCTACTATTTAGGTAAATCATCAGCTTTTCAACTATAATGTTGCTAATATTTAAATATAATTTTATAATTATTTATATTGAGATGGTTCATGACACACTTTCATAAGAGTAAAATCTCATATTTTAAAATATAAGAGTAAAATATTAAAATAGTCTCTAATTTACCTCTTTGGATAGATGCCCTTTAATTTGAGCTTTTTAAACCCTGTACTTTCAACTTCAATTAAATCAATCATTTCATTAATTTTTCTTTAATATTATGCTAAAATGTTGCCTGTCTTTAAAAAAAAAAATAAAAAACTAAATAGTAAATATGAAATAAATTATTTTGAAAAAGAAATGTAAATTACCTAGATGACCCAGATTCCCAAAGGTCACTCAAGTGAGTGACGCTAGGTTATATTAAGTTGTGTTTAGATGTTGAACTGAGTTGAGTTGAGATGATAAAATATTGTTAGAATATTATTTTTTAATATTATTATTATTTTAAAATTTAAAAAAATTAAATTTTTTATTATATTTATATTAAAATTTAAAAAATTTATAATAATGAATTGAAATGAATTGAAATAAATTTACAATTTAAACATACCAATGTGAGATGTGGACGCGCCCAGGCACGCCTGCTAGGTTATATATAAATCGGTTTCAAATGTGCACTTTATCCAATAAAATTATATGACGTGGCCTATCTATTATTGCTGCACAACCATGTGGTTCAGAGCCATAACACTAACTACTGTTTTGGAGAAACCTAGAACAGAAGAACATCAAGTCAATCGATCAGTGATAAATAAAGAAAGTGGATCCAACTGCTACTTTACAAGCAGATGCTATGAGAGTATTATTATTGAACTCATTAAATGAGTTTAATCTTTAAAATTAGATAAATTTCATTTTAAAATTTTGGTATTGGATTTATCTTATACTCAAATGTGAAGTTTTGAGCTACAAGAGATTCTAATTTATCTTCAAATTTGAAAAACTACTGTTCAATGTCTATCGAATTATTTTATTACCAAAATCAAATATTTCGCACGCAATTTCGTTGCTTTCTTCCCTTTCTATTCTCTGCTTTCTTTCTCTACCCCCAAAATCTCGAAATCCCTTTTCCTTTCTTTCTCTCCCTTTTTTCCTGATTCCCAGATTTCCCTTCTTCCTCTCCCTTTTTTCCTCTCCCTTTTCTTCCTCTCCGTTTATTTCCTCCTTTCTTCTCCTGTTTTTCGCCAAGCTTGTATCATATATTTTGCCGAGAGAGTGACTAGTTCATTTTCTTCCACTGGGGTTCAAATTCGTAAGAGGTGTTTCAGGTGAAAGAGGACCTCCATCACCTCCATAGGCGCATCGTTACCGCTCCCTTCTCTTCTCGATTCTTCGATTCTCCATTCTGAACGTTCTCTATCTTCGTGAGTTCACTCTCTCATATATATATTAATCATATATGCATGTATGAGAAATTTTACACTACATTTGTATGCTTACGTATGTATTTTTGCCCGTGAAGAAATTTTGCAATCCATGTATGTATTTCAATCCTTCTATTGTTTGAGTTGTTTGAAACAAAGAGTTGTTTTTTCAATCCTTTCTTGTGGGCTTTTTGTTGTTTCTTCACGGGCAAAATATAGATAATTTTTTTCAATTAATTTCATTTTCTTGGAGTTTTGTATTCAGTCGATAGCATCACATTTAGCTGCCATCACTTCTGGGTTTACAACATTACTAAACTTTGTTCTGCATTCAAATGATCAGTAGTGTTTTGAGAGAGAGAGATTAAAAATTACATGTTTTGGATAAACATGGGACTGTGAGTTAACTCATATCTCTACTTGAAAAGCTGGCATTATATGCGTTTTAAAATAATAGAAAGCTGTTACAAGCCAGATCGTGGAGGAGCCTCACTTGTGCCGTAGACATACGAAGAAGACAAAGTTATGGCGTAATGAGAACCATTGATCAGAGGAACGGGTGAGATTAAAGCTAGGGTTAAGTTGAGTATGAGAATAGTCTAGAAGACCATGTGGAAACTAAAGACGCAGCCTTTATTTTACTTTTTCAATAATGTAGTAAAAGTGTTATTAGTTACAGTTGTTATTTCCTTTATTTGAAATTACTCTTATGTCCAAATTTGTCCTACATATGGAGGAGAAACTCGATGTAGAACGTACGCAAAATCATCTATCAAATTCAGTCTTTTTCTTCTTTATCTCCTGGAGGTTTTCTCACCCTTGAAGCAAGGAGTTTATCATTTTCTTTCTGCTATACTGTCTAGAGCCATCCTTCCTACCTTATCACCATGGCTGACAACACTAAGCTAACTCAATTGCAAGAAGGATTGAATACACTCAAAAAAAATTCAGAGACTCAATTTAAATCCATAGAAGTAGAGATGCAGGGTCTCAGGCAGCAAATGGCGGCAACGCTTTTGGAACTGCAAAAGAACAACAATAATCAAAACAATGGAGACTCATCAGCAGGCAATCAGTTTAAGCATGACCAACCACTAATAGGAGGTGAGGTCCAGACAAGGTCCATTAGGTTAGCCTTTCCAGCCTTTGATGGTACCGATCCCAATGGGTGGATCTATAGGGTGAATCAATTTTTTCTATTCCATAATATTTTACTCCAACATAGGCTACGCCTAGTATCCTTCCATATGGAAGGAAAAGCACTCACCTGGTTCCAGGATCTTGATGAATCTGGAGTGTTGGCTGATTGGGAGACCTTTATTAAAGCACTACTTATTCGATTTGGTCCTAACTGCTATGATGACCCTATGGAGGCTCTTACTAGGCTTAAACAAACTGGTTCTGTAGAAGAGTATAAAACACATTTTGAGACTCTCTCTAATCGGCTTAGGGGTCTTTTGGATCATTACAAGTTAAGTTGTTTTTTAAGTGGTCTTAAAGATGAAATCCGACTCACTGTTCGAATATTTCACCCTCACAACTTGATCACAGTGTATAGCCTAGCAAAAATTCAAGAAGAAAACATAGCCCTGAACAGAAAAACCAATCGATGGAACCCTCCCAACCCTTCCTATTCGACCGAACCCGGGTTGTTAAAACTGCCCAACATAAACCCAGAAATAGCCAAACAGTCCAAAAACGCTCTACCAGTCTAGCGCATTAACCAACTCCAAATGAAAGACCGTCGAGAAAAGGGTTTGTGTTATTATTATAAGGCCAAATGACAACCAGGCCATCGATGTCAAAAACCCAAGCTCTATTTGATTGAGGAGATTTGTGACAATCCGGAGGAGATTAAGGAGCAAAAAGGGGAGGAAAAACTTAAGGAAGTTGTGGATTACATAGTCACCTTAGAACCTTCTAATTCCAGCCCTGAGATTTCATTACATGCTATAATGGGGGCTGCCAACCCGAGAACCATGAGGATCACGGCCACTGTAGGTGCTTGTGTTTTGGTTGTCTTGATTGACACACAGAGCACGCATAATTTCCTAGACCCGGGAGCCTTATGCAAAACAAAATTGCATTGTGAGAGTAAAGCCAAAGTGGTAGTGAAAGTGGCTAATGGGACTGTGGTGGAGAGTGAGGGCATGATTTCTAACATGTCTCTATCTATACAGGATAGTCTATTTGAGACGGGGGCTTATATTCTTAGCCTTGTTGGCTGTGACATGGTTTTGGGAGTCTCTTGGCTCTAGACATTGGGTACTGTTCATTGAAATTTTCAACACTTACACATGCAGGGAAGGAAATCATACTTAAGGGGCTTGACAACCCAAAAGTCATGAAGGAGCGTACATTACCTGGCAGTTCCAGCATGGAAAATAGAGGGGTTTTGTTGCAGTTCATGGAAGAAACCATACCCAAGTCGAACCAACCCACTTGCCTAGAAATTCAGAACCTTCTCTAGCACTTCCAGGATATCTTCTCCGAGCCAAAAACACTTCCTCCACGCAGATCCCACGACCACTTTATCATCCTACCCCTAGACACTAAACTCATTTCAGTAAGACTATACATATATCCATTTTTTCAGAAAGATGAAATAGAGAAAATTATAAAAGAACTCCTCTCATCCAGAGTGATAAAGCCCAGCCAAAGTTCCTATTCTTAACCTGTTTTACTTGTTCGAAAGGCGGATGGGTCCTGGAGGCTATGTGTAGATTATCGGGCCCTAAATAGTGTCACGATTAAGGATAAATATCCTATACCAGTTGTGGATGAGCTGAATGGTTCGACAGTGTTTTCCAAACTAGATCTCATATCCGGATACTATCAGATTAGGGTCAATCCTGTATATATTCCTAAGACGGCCTTTCATACTCATGAAGGCCACTATGAATTTTTGGTAATGTCGTTTGGCTTGTCCAATGCCCCCAGCACTTTTCAAACTTTGATGAACACCATTTTCAGGCCTTACTTACGAAAGTTTATTTTGGTGTTTTTTTTATGACATTTTAGTTTATAGCAGGGATATGGAGCAACACCTACAACATCTCAGGATTACTCTTGAGATACTAAGGCAGTACGAGTTATCTGCCAAGTTGTCTAAATGCAATTTTGGCAGCCCTGAGGTCTTATACTTAGGGCATTTCATTTCAGCCCAAGGAGTTAAAGCTGACTTGAAAAAGTTTAAAGCCATGGAAGATTGGCCAAGGCCTACCTCTCTTAAAGCTCTCCAAGGCTTTCTTGGCCTGATTGGCTATTACAAACGTTTTATATGGGGGTATGGAGGAGTGGCTGCTACCTTGACTTGTTTACTAAAGAAAGATGGCTTCAAATGGAACCTGGAAGCGGAGTAGGCATTTCTTAAGCTCAAACAAGCTATTATGAACCCACCGGTATTGGCCCTACTAGATTTTTCCCAACCATTTACCATAGAGTGTGACGCCTTGGGGAAGGTTGTAGGGGCTGTTCTTCTACAAAAAGGGCATCCTATTGCTTTTTACAGTCAGGCTCTAAAGGGGAGGGCCTTGAATATGTCTACGTATGAGAAGGAGCTACTGACTTTGGTTTTAGCTATGCAAAAATGGCGACATTACCTATTGGGGTCTCAGTTCACAGTTAAAACAAACCATCAAAGTCTGAAATTTTTACTAGATCAGAAGGTGGGTACTCCAATGCAACAAAGATGGGTGTCCAAGCTTCTAGGCTACGATTTCCTAGTAGAATACAAGCAAGGCAAAGACAATAAAGTTGTTGATGCGCTATTTCGGCTGCATGAGGATGAAGGTCTTGTCACTCTAATGCTTACTATGATTTTAGTACTAAAGCTGGAGTTATTTGATGAATTGAGGAAGCTGTATGTTGAGGACACGGCAGTACAAGCAATGGTACAGAAGTGTAAAAACCAGGAGTTAAGGCCTAAATACACCTGTCAGGATGGGTTACTTTACTATAAACAGAGGCTCTATATTACTAATCATAAATCTTTCAAGTTGCAGCTGCTGGAATTCCTACCAATATTTTGAATACCGTATCGGATGTCGTAACGGTCAAGGCACTGGAACGAAATATTTCGGTACCAGTATCGTTTCGTGTACTGTTTCGGGATAGTTGATATATGAATAAATTATATATATAAATTATATTCCAAAATAATAGTCTATATATGAATAAATTATATATATATATGAAAAAATGAAAAAAAAAATTAAGGCAGAAATATCGGCAGGTACAGGCCGAAATATAGGCCGATACGGCTGGTATTTTGGCCGGTACGAAACACCTATGATACCTGTACCGGCCACTAGGCTGGTACAGAAAATTTCTGCCGTATCGACCTGTACGGTACGAAATTAAAAACACTGATTACTACACAGCAGTCCCACTGGGGGTCACTCGGGGTTTGATAAAACTCTCCATCACGTGTGAAGAGAGTTCTTTAGGCCTGGGTTAAAAGCTGAGGTGAAGGAGTACATTAGGAGCTATGATGTGTGCTAAGGTGTCAAGAATGAGAATACACTTCCAGGGGGTCTTTTACAGCCACTACCGATACCTTCCCAACCATGGATTAGCATCACTATGGATTTTATTGAAGGTCTTCTGCCTTCTAAGGGGTTCAATTGTCTATGGGTGATTGTGGACAATTTGACAAAGTTCAGCTATTTTATTCCCCTCAGCCATCCTTATACAGCCCTAACCTTAGCCCAACTTTTTATGAAGTATGTATTTAAGCTTCATGGTATGCCCAATACCATCATCTCAAATCGGGACCGACCTTTCACTAGTAAGTTTTGGGGGGGAGTTACTTCAACAACAAGGGGTACAACTAGCTTTTTCCACGGCTTACCACCCCCAGAGTAATGGTCAATCCGAAGCCGTAAATAAGACCCTTGAGAACTACCTATGCTATTTTACAGGCGATAGACCTAGGGATTGGGTCATATGGTTACCACTAGCCGAGTGGTGGTACAACGCTTCCATCCATGCATCAACACACTTGACCCCCTTCGAAGCCCTCTACAGCTATCCCCATGCCAAGTTGATCCGTTACCTGCCTGGTGTGTCTGATGTGGAAGCCGTCGACTCGAGCCTTCGTTCCCGGGAGCAAATCTCTCAGTTGTTGTGCCAAAACCTACAAAAGGCACAAGCAAAAATGAAGCATTACTCAGATCTAAGGCGAAAGGAGTGATCTTTCAAGGTTGGAGAATGGGTTTATGTTCGATTACAGCCTTATAGATAGCAAACGTTGGCCCAACGGAAGAATATGAAGTTGTCTCCTCGCTTTTACAGCCCCTTCCAGATCCTCAATTGTGTTGGTACTGTAGCATATCGCTTGGAGTTGCCCATAACTTCCCAAATACACCAAGTGTTTCATGTCTCTTTGCTAAAAAAAAGATTCGCAGCAACTTGACCCCGATCCCCACCCTTCCACCAGTCGATGCTCAAGGGGTGTTGAAACCGGAGCATGAATTCGTGTTGGATCGGCGCATTTGGAAGAAGGGATCCTTGCCGTTGACTGAGGTGTTGGTTTGTTGGCACGGACAAAGCGATGTAGATGCTACTTGGGAGAGTTTCCACCAGTTGAAACACATCTACCCACACCTTGTGGGCAAGGTGTTCTAAAACAGGAGGGTTTTGTTACAAGCCAGATCGTGGAGGAGTCTCACTTGTGCTGGTAGACGTACGAAGAAGACAAAGTTATGGCGTAATGAGAACCATTGATCAGAGGAACAGATGGGATTAAAGCTAGGGTTAAGTTGATAGAATAGTCCAGAAGACCACGTGGAGACTAAAGACGCAGCCTTTATTTTACTTTTTCAATAATGTAGTAAAAGTGCTATTAGTTACAGTTATTTCCTTTATTTAAAATTACTCTTATGTCCAAGTTTGTTAGAATCTCCTGCATATGGAGGAGAAACCTGATGTAGAACGTACGCAAAATCATCTATCAAATTCAGTTTTCTTCTTCTTTATCTCCTGAAGATTTTCTCACCCTCGAACTGAGGAGTTTATCATTTTGTGAATTGATTAGCAGAAGTCACATAAGCCAAATTATGATTTAATTCATTTTTTTTTTAAATAAAAATTTCGATGCCTCATTCGCCTCAATACTAATTGTTATTATTGAAGACAATTAATGATATGAAAGAAAAAATTAAAAAAGTTATTGTTAAAAAATAATATTATATTATTATTTTAATTAATCTAATAGTTAATTCAGTATAAGATTATAGCTAGAAAGATTTTATATTTATGAAAAATATATACTTTTTATCAAATTTTAAAAATAAATTTAAAGAGTCCAATGCTATTGCTACCGCCTTGCTTGCTATTGCAATGAAATTCATCTTTCAACGTCAAGAGTCTAATGACTCTAATCACATTCATATAATTGACATAAAAAGGGCGGGCCGAAAGATCCTCTTTTTTTTTTATATATATATGAAAGAATCACGATACAATTTTCATCGCATTTGTACTTGTAAATTCCATAATTCCACAATCATCAAGGTGAAAGCTTTAGAACAAGAATACCCAAATTTTGCCTCATCCCCATCAACAGCTCCCTCGCATGGCAAAGCAGTAACAATAAACAAAACCTATATAACGTCGATTCATGCTATAACATTTACATCCATATCGACGGAATGAAAATTCTAAAAACGAAAACCATTTCAGAATCAGACTATAACCAACACGAAAGAAGAAAAATGAAATCGGTTTGGAACTTTTTAAGGAAGGAGAAATCAATGCTGTTCTAACCAGATTTCTTTGCCCGAAGCCTAATCAAGTAATGCGATATTGCGTTTTCGGCGCGTGAGGGATGATGCTACACGCGGCTGAACCCAGCGCGCGTGGGGATACCCCCCACGACAGATAAGAGACCTCCTTCTGCGGCCTCTCGCTCGTCGTCGTAATACAAGTCCTCCGTGCCACGAAACGTAGCGTGTATAAAGACGATGGCGGCCCCAACCAGGAGTGAGACCAACACGTTCAACCACACTTCGGTGAGCACCAGAGCGACGATCGTGACGAGTGCTAGAGAGGCCAGAATGACGCGGTCGTCGACCTGGCGATTGAGGACGACGAGAGGTTCGTCGCGGAGGAAATAGAGGTAGCACCAGGCGGCGAAGACGATGAGGAAGACGATCATAGAGACCGGATGCCATAAGAGACTGAGGAAGAGGACGAGGAGGACGATGAGCGTGTAGTTGACGCGGAAGTGGCTGAGGTTTCGCTTGATACGGAGGAAAGCTTCGCCGATCGCGTATGGGCGCGTGAAGGATGAGAAGGGTTCGACAAGCTCCCGCCATGGACGTTGCGAGTGAAACGAAGAGCGAGTGGCGGAGGAAGTGGAGCGGAATACGCCAGAGTATGGAGGCGATTGTGAATACATTGCAGAGGGAAACCCTAACAACAATCAAATTCGTTCACAGTTTCAGACAGATTCAATCAGTCCCCAATCAAAAAAAAAAAAAGAGAGAAGCAATGAACGACGTCGTCTCGTGGTCCCCGGTAATTTATCCATACTTTCGAATCGGATTGGCCCGTGAAAAAGGAAGGGTGTCGGCAACCAACAAAATATATCCAGAAATGCTTTGGTTCCGATTTCGGGATTTAAAAAGTATTCGGAATGTGGTCTTTTTTTTTTTAATTAATGATATCATTATAAAAGTATTTCTTAATGATGTTATAAATTTTTTAATTTTTTATAAAAATATTTATAATAATTAAAAAATACATAAAAAAATAATAATAAATAAAATAAAATGCACTATTCGGTGAATTATTCAAGTCATTTTTTCGATGACCTTAGCAAAACTCAAATATATATTGAATTAAAATTTTTAAATTTTTTTACAAATTAAATTAGTAAACAATTATATCAATTTAGGGCTGCTGGGCATCCGGCCCATCCGACTCCACCTCCATGGTGCGCCTGGTGGGCTATCCTCCCGCCTCATGCGGGCAGGTTGCCCATTTGTTTTATGGCGAATGACCAGGTGGGTGGAATTTGACCAATTCATAGTGTAAAAGGAAAAAAAGTATAAGGATAGTGATATAGTTACTATTTTTTTATTATTTATTTATTATTTATAGTTTATTTATTTATTTATTATTTTTTAAATATTTTTTAAACATCCTTAATCACATTAAGAAAAAATTAAAAAATATATAATTTTACTAATAGTCACTTCCTTAACCATTAAGTAAAATTAAAAATTAAAAAAAAATCAAATACAAAAATAGGAGAAAATATGTAGTAGTAAAGTAGTAATCTTATCATTTTCTAAAATCTAATCTTCGTAATTATTTGTGTAGGAAAGGTGAGTAACAAACAGATTTTATAAAAGTAAATTCATAAATTAATGTAATTTTATATTGAATAATGCTAGACCCACTGCTTGTCCATCCCGCTTGATGTGGCATCCCAGTGGCGTGCAGAATGGATTAAAACATGGCATCCCACTCTCCCTTTCTTCATTTCCCTTTCAAATTCTTCTGTTTTCTCTCAACTTAATCATGAAAATAGGAACTGAAACGAAAACTCTTCTTTCTCAATATTCTTGGGTTTTACCTAAATGTTTGGAAGCCCAGAAGATAAAATGCTGAGAAATTGAGATTTTTTTTGTTCCATCAATTGTTTCCTTCTCTCCATTACTTGAGGAAACAGAATGTATTACCTGCCGATTCGTTCAATTATGCTCTTGCAACTCAGTTAGTTTTTCCCGTTGTTTTGGGATTAAATCGATTTTTTTTCTCTTATATTTCAATTCATTCTAGAGAAGGAAGAGGAGGAGGAGGAGGAGGGGGAGGGGGAAGGGGGGGGGGGGGGGGGGGGGGATATAGGGCATTTCGCTTTTTTTTTTTTTCTTTTTTTTTCGTGAGATTTGATTTTTCTATATGGTCTTGGTTCATTTTTCCACTGTGAGATTTCTTTGTACAGTCGAAGAACAAATTGAAATTAGCTTCTGTAAATCTTGATTGCCGTATAAAGTTTGTGTGACAATGAAATTAGCTTCTGTAAATCTTGATTGTCGTATGAAGTTTGTGTAACAATGAGAGATGGGAGTTCGAATTAAGGTTTAAGAAATGCCATCTCTCAATCCATACGCTTCTCTCATTTTTCTGGGTAATGAGATTGCTAACTCTGTATTAGTTGGTAAAGCTTTCATGGCCCAGGATATTGGTCAAGAAGTGGTTCGACATCAAGAGCAAAGCTGAAGACTGTCATGTAGGCTATGTCCTTTATGAAGTTGAAAATGGCCGATCAGTTATGTCGATTTTCTGCACGATTTTGATGCGATTAGAGCTTTGGATTTGGAAATATTAACTTTTATATCAACATCAAAAATGAGATTTTTTCAATAATAATTGACTAACTTGCTTTAACATTCTTCTAGACCCTTAATGCAATTAGCACTATTCTCCTTCTGCATCACTGTTGGGTACAACAATTGTATTTTTCTCGGGTGTATTGAAGTTCGCAAAGTCCATTAGCAGCTCGTGATCTTTGTTGCATGAATATATGATAATGATGCATTGAGTGGAAAAGAGCACAGCTTTAAGAATTTTTTGGTGTTTCTTTTCCAGGTGGTGAGAAAGAGTGGAGGAACAACTGTTCAGAGAGGCAGGAATGGCACCGATGCCTAACGGGATCTATCGAGAAGGTGTTTGGGGGAGGAGTTTCGGGGGGTTTTGCAAAGGGCGAGTGAGTTCTGAAATGGTTGGGGCGAGATATGTCGGGGGAGGGAAGGGGCCAGCTCTGAAATGATGTTAAAAAAAAAAACAAAACAAAACAAAAAGCAAAACTGGCAATTCATGTCAAGCGAGAACCGAAAGCGGGATGCACAAGCAGTTGTTGTAACAGCACCCTTTTATATTATATATAGATTTATTTTACAATAGGATGTACGTAATTTATAAGTTTAATCTTATAAAATTCTTGGTTATAACATTTATAAAATTCCTTGGTTATAACATTTATCTTTTTGTGGCTGTCGTACAACGCAATTTCTCTCTCCTTCACGCTCGGCACCTAACATCAATTCTTCTTCACTTTTCCTCATTTTCTCCTTTTCATCTCCTCTTCTCATCCTCTTCCTCTTTCTCCTCACAGACCCCGTGGCCACGACTGGCTCACCATCTTCTTTCCCCTCTTATTCTTCTTCCTCATCTTCTTCTCTCCCTTCTCTGATTATCTACACAAACCCATTGCCAACCACTACACCTTCATTGACTCTTATCACTAGGATCAAGTAAAAAATATCCGTAAACTGTTAAATTCTTTTTAATAAAAATAAGAGATGATTCAAAGATAATGCAAAATTATTACATTTACATAAATGGATAAAATGTTATATATATGGTACTTTTAACAAAAACATCTTACAACCAAATCTCATTCCAATAATTAGTAGGCTTTCTTTCGCCTTGTTTTGCTTTGAAAATGGGAGGTGATAGTGCAAAAATCAAGCACCACCCAACAACTATAGTTTGTAGCCAGCAAAAAAGGCTAAAATAGTCTCAAATCTATTCCAAAAACTAAGAAACAATGAGTCTTAGCCATAACATTCATTTCATTTGGCACGGGTCTCAAAAACAATAAAACCATAGCATACCAATGAAGGGGAAAAAAGAAAGCACAGGAGAACAAATGAAGAACGTGAAATATGCATTTTCAGGCATGAAATTTGAAGGATTCGTTAAATCCTATTATTTGGTATAGAGATTAGATGATAAAACTAAAAAAAATCGAAAAGTCATTGAGATTGTGATTGTGGGAATCTCGAAAAATAAATTCGGTTTGGTTAGTAAGATGAGAATTTTTTATTTTAGATGAAAGTTTAAAATATTATTTTTTAATATTATTATTGTTTTGAGATTTGAAGAGTTTGAATTGTTTATTATATTTTGTGTGATAATTTGAAAAAGTTGTAATGTGAGATGGGATGAGAATTTTGTGTTTCATCTCACTTGCCAAACCTGCATGACTCTGTTGGATTGACATGAGCATTGCTTATTGACTATCCCAAAAACAAAAAAACAAAATGACACAGCAACATTTGAAAACACCATGAGAGCTACATTGGTTGGTGCAAGTTTGCACCAACTTGGGACCAAAAATGCACTGACATTTACAATGTAACAATGCATCACATTAGAAATGAACAAGTAGATGCTATATTCGCACATTAGCCATACTGGAAATTAAAGCATTTTGATATGGTTTCAACTTCAGTCTGCAGTGTAAGCTATGAAGAGGAAACTCGCATATCAGTTGGAAAATAAATATATTATAAACAGTACTTACATATCATGAAAGAATTTGTACGTCTTGATATCTTCTATGATGAACTTAACAGCACCAATGCAACCCAACACTGCAACAGCTGAGAACCAGGTAGCTATTGCAATATTAAGGAGCTGCACTGAATGGCGAAGTTTGGTGTTCTTGGGCATTCTTCCCGCTTTCAGATATGCTATTGCAGGGAAGACAAAGTCCAGTGGAGTGAACCCAATTGCCCCACAGATGGACACAAAATCCCCAAAAAAGGGCATTGCCGAGGCAATAAGAGTAATAAGAACCATGTAAATGGAAGTGAATGTAAGACGGAGGAAGTGTTTTCTCAGAGGAACATTTCTATTAGCTTTATTGGACAGAAATCTTTCCTCAAAGTAGGCATATGTTGGCCTGCAATATATCTAAAAAGAAGCAATTTAGTTCAAAGAGGCATTCAAGTAATAAGAGAAAAAACATGGAAAATGTGAACTTGTCCTATGGTTTTGCCCCTCATTTTGATCGCTTATGTATTTTTTTAATTTATTTTATTTAATAATTAAGGAAGTGACTATTAGTAAATTTGTGTATTTTTTTAAAAAAATGTTTAAAAAGTATTTGAAAGAAAGAAAAAAAAAATTGCACTAGTGGTATTACCGTTGGGCAGCCGACTAGCACTGTCCAAAAAACATATATGACAAAATAATGGGAAGATTCTAGTGGAAAAAACCTAACACTGCAAAAACTTGGTTTGATGCCGAGAAAGTTTAAAATTATGTATCTGAATACTCATATGGCCAATTTCTCTGTTCTTTTATTTTTCAGGTATTTTCTGTATTCACAATTTGAATTTATGTAAGACTGATATTGGTTGTCACAGTGCAATATTGTTTTCAGAACATTATTTTCTACAGATTTTATGGGTAAATTATGACACGTTTTTAAAAAGAAATCTAGAAATCTGTCCTGAAAAAATGAGAAATATAAACACACAAAAAAAGAGAAGGAAAGTGCAGATGTTTATTCAATACATGTTACAAAGAGTACCTGATAGCATCCTGATATTTGAATCACAGCAAAGAGATTGGCCATGACAATTGTCCATTCAGGAACACTTAAAGAAGATACTATGTAAGCCTGGACTTCTGATCCAAACGCCCAGTATCCACAGAAGGCTAATATCCAGTAAGACACGATAATGATACTGTATGCTGCCGTTACACCTTTATACATATTCTTCCTTGCAGGTTCTCTTACAGTGTTCTGGCAAGCAAATGATTGTTTGTAGTCACCATATTCATTGTTAAGAACGTATGAATTTCAAAACTCGGTTTCAGTTATCAATTTAAACAGTGTTAGAATATAAACTAAATAACTAAATTCACTTCTTTTCGTATATCATGTTAAATCACCAATTGTCTTAAAAGCTTAAGCTTATGAACGGGATGAATTTAACTAACAGATTAAAAAGGAAAAGAACATGGCTTTTGGCAGATTGAAAAAATCAACCCAAAAAAAACAAAAATTAAATTTAACTTGTTGATGTAAGTTGTTGTGGAAATATATTACTTGTATTTCTGGAAGCATTGCATCTCCAAAGGAAAAGGCAACTACACCAAGAGCATTAAAGGCTTTAAAGATCTTAAGAGAAGAGCTCCCTTGCAAACTGTAACTTACTGTGTTTCTGTCAATCTTTTTTCCTAAAAGGACATGAAAAAAGAAAAGTTAAAAACATAAACTGGAGATGAAGTTGTGAAGTGACTACTTTGGAAGGGAGAGATCGATTTAAGTCAAGAGAGCAGGCAAAGAGAAATATCACAAAGCCTACCATTATAAATTGACACACCAATGGTTGTAGCAGCAAACCCAATCGTGCTTAAAGTGCACAATGAATTTACCCATCTCAATGAGTGGATGTCAGGAAGCTGAGAGAGAACAAGTTCAAAGGCTCCAAAGAAAATAATGAAATGCTGCAAGGTTAAGGCACCATCCTCGCTAAAGTGTTTATAAACTGCCTGCATAAAGATGGAATAGAAAATCACCACCTCAAACCCAAAAAAGAAAAACTGGAAAACGAAAGAAGAATGAAAAAAGAAACACATATATTACTGTTCTTATCATTTTATGATTTCCTAACCTTAAGGCTGCTCCCAGCAGCAATTTGAATGGCAATGTTGTTGCCCAAAGACGCCACCTGCTGAAAAAATGCAATAGAGTAATAACCCCAGAATCCTTCGAAAAAAAGAAAATATCAGAGTCAGGTAAGCATAAAATTAAAATAGAGAAGTTAAGTTCAGGTTATAGACAACAAGATCTTTAGTTTTAGTTGTCTATGAGCATTTGTAGTTCATAATTGCCTGACTTAAAAACAAACTATTTCTCATTCATTATCCAAAGGGGGAAACAGAAGGTCTGGTGTTTGACAAGACGATTTGGGCTTTCAAGTTGTGATGTTCTGATGTTCCGAAATGCACCCAACAAAACAAAAATGTCTATCCATCATTTTACTATCAACAATTATAATGAAGTAAAGGTTATCTTTCTTATTGTTGTGGCTGCTGTCACTATTGTTCTTGTAATCATAAACTGAAATAACTCAGGAGCTAATACCAACCAAAGATGCTCCCCGCAAGTTTTCTGTACGTAATTTGCTTCTTCCCATTCCATCTCCATAACGATGCGATCAGAAGACTAGAATACCAAGTTGCCAATGTTCCACTCACTAAACTACTCACACCTGAAAGGAGGAGTAGCAAAAACATATCCACAATAAGTACTGCCAATTTAAGGGAAAAATGCAATTAAAAAGAAATTAGCGCTCACCAAATATAGACGAGAAGAAAATAAAAGGCCATCACTTAAAGCATAACTTTATCTAAATTTCCAGTGCAAGAGACTCAAATTAGAAAAAAGAAAGAAAAAAATCAAAACTTTAACTGAATTCAGCTTCTGTTATCCGGGTTCCCCTTACAGGTCTAACTGGGTAGATAATATTTTGGCAGTTGTGCACGTATTGGCTATTGGAAAGTGATCTTTTGGATTCCTATTCATTTGAAGGGAATCACGTCCCTAACTACGGTAATCAACGAGGCACTTAGAGCCAGCCCAAAATTTTAAAAGAAAAATCCGTAGTAGTTAAGAAATGAATAATAAGAAGAACAGTAGTTAGTACAGAAGTAAAGATCATGCCAAGTGAAAATAGAGTATTTGGGTAAGCAACCCTTCCAAGAGTGCTCTGGTTTTTGGGATTTGTTTCTGGTTGAATTATGGGGCTGAGAGAATTCTCTGTGCAGGTTCTCTTTTGGGTGCTGAAGAATACCTCGGTCGATTTCCCCTCTGCACTTTGTCAAAGGTTCGAGTGCTGCTGGAAGTGTCTTCTCCGAGGTGCAACTACAGTCAAAATTGAGGTTTATAATTTATTGAAAAGTTGCTTCCTTGTCTGTTTTGAATCAACGCCATCAAGCACGATTATTTCTCCTTTTATCGCTAATTACTTACTTAAAAGGAAGTAATTTTATTGTTCCTATTCTTCTTCTTCTTCTTCTTCTTCTTAGGAATTCAATTCAGTTGAGTATAGCAATTTTCTATTGCTTAATAAGTTTTCTGGGCTACCAAACACGGAGGTGATAAACAGAGGAATCAAATAGAACTGACCGAGGGGCCAACCGAGAGAGGCAAGAGCAAAGGGCAAGGGAGCGTAAGCAGCAGGAGTGGTGGTGGCGACATGGAAAGCCGCGTGCTCCCACGTCCCTCTTCCATCCACCTCTCCTGCTTCTTCTACACTATCTTCTCCATGTTTCTCTGCTGCTGCTGCTGTTGGTGACGGCGGTAGCGAACTCACTGGTGGCTGAGAAGAATACTCTGAGAACATTGCAGCGGGTCAGCTAGTTAGAATTTTGCAGTTGAAACTGGCACAAACCACAGAATAGGGGTAAGAGTCGTCCATTCATAAATGAAACTCCTTTTCTTTCTTTTGACCTTTCGTTTTGTGAACATGCCGGGGAAGATAAACCGTGGGGAAGTTTGCAAAGTCGAAACGATTACGTAATATCCCACGACATAATTCAGAACTCTATAAAGTTTGGTCCCAATAATACTATCATTCCTATGAATATGATTCCATGTATTCATGTCAACGTGTTTACACCCGAGTTCTGGGAAGTGCAGAGAATTGATGACGGTCTTTATTAGATTGTCCGGTAGTCAAAGATGTACTTGGAATGAGACATGAATAAACTATGGGGATTTCGACTGACGTCTATGCCCAAATAATAATGTAAAGATCTGCGATCTTTGACTGGAAATGAGGCACAAAGAGCATCCATAAAATCAGAAATTAGAGATGAATTAGAGCCGGTAACTATAATATTATCAACATAAATTAACACATAAATGAAATTAATGAAAGTGCAGATAATAAAAAGAGAAGAGTGACCGAGAACAATGAAATCCAAGAGACAAGAGCTTATTACTCAATTTAGAAAACCAAGTCCTAGGACTTGTTTGAGACCATAGATAGATTTGTGCAACTTCCAGATATGTGTAGGGTAGTCTGGATTTGTAAACACAGGGGGTTGTTGCATGTAGACAGCCTCCTCCAGATTACCATGTAGGAGGGCATTCTAAATATCCAGTTGATGCAACGACCAATAAGATGACATAGCAATGGAAATGAGAAGCCTGATAGTGATAGATTTAACGACAGGGCTAAAGGTTTTGGTGAAGTCAATACCAACTTGCTGATGAAACCCTTTAGTCAAAAGACACGCCATACGACGCTCAAGAATCCCATCGGCACAACGCTTGGTCTTAAGCACCAATTTGGAATCTAGAATATTGAGAGTGGAAGAGAAGGGAATCAAATCCCAGGTGTGATTTTGAAGAAAAGCTTGGCTCAGTGGCCATAGCCACACACCACTATGGATATTTGGAAGTTTCAGTGAAGGAGGTGGGCTTTTCAGGTACGAAGGAAGGCGCATAGATTGAAAAGGCAAAGGAGGGCTTGGGAGGGGACCATGAAATTGTATCGTTAGATCAAAGGAGAGGGTAGTGAACACTGTCTTTAGAACGAGTGACCATGGGATGAGTGGGAGGTGGCTGAGAAGGCAGTGGGGACAAGGGAGGGGCAAAGTTGTATGGCGCTGGTAAAGAGGGATTTGAGGAAGATGACCTAGTCGAAGGAATGGAAGGAGTTGGGTTTGATAATGAAGTAGTGGGAGTGGGACCGTGGTAGAGGACTCATGAGGGAGAACGGGCCTAGTGAGAAAGGGAGAGGGGTGGTGCCATATTAAGGGATGGGTTGGAGAAAAAACAAGAAGGCAGAGATAGTGGTAGAGGCCCAGGAAAAATAAGGTCCAAAGAGGGAGAAGTATTTTTGGGCAAATGGTGGGTCAGAGAAGCAAAGGGAAAAGAGGTTGCAGAAAATTGAATATCACAAAAAATATAGGTTCGGCTCGTGGGTAGGTGTAGACAACAATAGCCTTTGTGATCTGGGCTATAGCTCGTGAAAACACAAAGTTTAGATCAAAGGTCCAATTTGTAACGAGTAAGGTTGTGTTTGGATGTTAAAGTGAGTTGAGTTGAGTTGAGATAATAAAATATTATTAGAATATTATTTTTTAATATTATTATTATTTTGAGATTTGAGAAAGTTGAATTGTTTATTATATTTTCTATTGAGATTTAAAAAAGTTGTAATGATGAATTGAGATGAGTTGAGATGACTTATAGTTCCAAACAAAACCTAAAAAGTAACAAATTGGGCCAACAGGCATATCCAAAAGTCCGTAAAAAAGTTATAATCACGAGGATGGTGAAAAAGATCCTGAAATGGAGAAAGATTATTGAGAATAGGCGTGGGCATACGACTGAGAAGAAAAACCGCAGTATGAAATGCATCAACCCAGTACTTATGTGGAACAGAGGCATGAGTTAAAAGAGAAAGCCCAATCTCTACTATATGACGATGTCATCGTTTAACAGTACCATTCTGGGCATGAGAATAAGGACAAGTTATACGATGGGTAATGCCAACCGATTGAAACAATTTATGAAGTGACCTAAATTCACCACTTCAGTCAGATTAGACTGACACAATATTAGAGGAGAATGAATTACTAACATATCATAAAAAAACTACAAAAATAGATGAAACATCATATTTAGATTGAAGAGGAAACACCTAATTGTATTTAGAAAAGTTGTCTACAATAGACAAATAAAATCAACAATAAGAGGAGGAAAGCATATGTGATGACCCTCAAACATCATGAAACAAAAGTGCAAAAGGCTACTGTGATGGAGATGGAGAGGAGTGGTGAGGTAGGGCATGAGACTTTGCTTGAAGGCAGGTAGGACAGAGAGGAGCAGCAGCATCGGCAGTGACTGGAAGCTGTAAATGATGAAAGGTGAAGGAAGCGGGTCAAGGGGATGGGTGGCCCAGACGAGAGTGCCAAATTTGAAGAGAGGTGCGTTCACCGACAAACGCTTGAGGCGAGGAACTGGAGACAGAGAGAGTGTGTGAGGCTGAGACATCAGTTGGTAGAATGTAAAGACCATTCCTAACGTGGCCATGAAGAAGAGCTGCCCGGGTATGCAAATCCTTTACAAAGAAACAATTAGAGTGAAATTCAAAATACACCGAATTATCAAGACAAAATTGATGTAGAGATTGCAAATTGTGAGTAATAGAAGGGACATGAAGGAGTTTACGAAGAAGAAATTTGTCAGAAGGAGCATGCAACTGAGCTATGTCGATGTTTTGGATAGGAAGAGTTGGCCCATCACCAGTGCTGACTTGATTGGAGCCCTGATAGGTAGTAGCGTCCAAATTGAGGTTGGAAAAATCTGCAGTAAAGTGATTTGTTACTGCAGTGTCAGGGAACCAAGCACTGGACTAGGGTATAAAAGAGGGCAATGTCATGAAGTGAGCTACAAGTGATGGAGGGGCCGGAGCTTGATAAGCTTGGTTGAACTGGTGATAGCAAGATAGTTCTGTGTGACCAAGTTTTTGACAAACTTGGCACACTGGGCAATTATCTGGTCGATTGGAGAAGAAGTTATGGTTCTGAGAGTGACCACCTCAGCTTGCCCCCCATCCTCTTCATCCACGATGGAAGTTCCCTCTATCCCTACGAGAGGGAGTTGATGAAGTGGGTTGCCTGATTGTAGTAGCATGAATGACAAGCTGACCACCTAAAATAAGAGTTTGAGTTTGATAAGCAAGCCAAAACTCATGATTCAAGAGATAATTGTAAACTTGCAGAGTTGGTAGCAAATCTAGTCGAGTAGTAATGGAGGTCACGAGTGATTTATAATCAATGCCAAGGTTTGCCAATAAATAGATAATAAATTCATATGAAGATAGTGGTTGGCCAGCAGCACCAAGAGTGGTAGCCAACGATGTTGCTTTATGAAAATACTTTGTAATATACTCAGATCCTTTCTTCAAAGTTGCTAATTGATACTGGGTCTGCATCACATGAGCTGAGGATTGAGTTGCAAAGAGGCTGTGTAGAGTGGTCCATACCTCGTGTGAGGTTGCATAATCAAGAACTTGAGCTAGGACCATGTCTGATAAAGAGGAATTGATAGCCAAAATGATTAACTAATCTTGCAAGATCCATTTGGTGTATACTGGGCTGACATTTCCTTCCACCATGGGAGGCGGCATAGCAATTGAGCCATCCACATATCCAAACAGCTGATAGCCCTTGAGAAATGGCACAATTTGTGCTTTCCACATAAGGTAATTATGTAAGGTAAGTTTGAGTGTAACAAAGTATGTGGCTGAGTTAATAATGATCGGATTGGTAGTGGGTGGGAAGTGGATGATTTTTCTAGAGATTCCATTGTGGTTTGCTAAAGAAGAAATGGATGTGGGTCCTCTGGTAGCTCTGGTACCATAAAAAAACAAGTAAAGCACTAGCACAAGAAATGCAAAGAAAGTGTTTGAGAGAACGCTCAATCGATAATTCTATTATATCATTTCATCTTTGTTACTCATCACACTTATATAGACCCTTACAAAGAATATTTATACAAGACTCATGAAAGAGAACACTCCCACTATTTTCCAGATCACACGACCCCTAGCACTCCACCTCATCAATTCTATTATACAAGAATATTCTAGAGCTAGCTCTACACCTCAACATTTGTTGTTATGAGGAATCTTTCCAGAAGCTTCTAAATTTGGTGGCATATCTTCACGTTGCAATACTTGTTGTGGATAGGTTTTTGTAGAATCTTCTTCTTGAGAGATAATTGCCTTAATACTAGCTGTAAAGGTGACTTGTGGCATGTGGGTTTGTTGATTCGAGAGGGCCGATTCAAAATGTATTCGTAATGCATGGTTAAAGTAAGACTTTCTAAGACTGGTGGAGTATTTCGACGTAATAAATACTTCTTATTCAATCAATAAATTACTATTTTACTTTAACGCCGGAAAAGAAAGTCGTTAGGTTCTGTTTTGTGAAAGTTCTTGTAAATTGGCTCTCAAGATCCCTAATAACAGAGTCGTATAAGTGTTATAATTTTATGTTTTAAAGAATTTTGTTCATCTTTTGTTTTGGATCAAACTACTTGGAGTATTACTATAATGAATACCATGATTTGTGTTTCATCGAGGAAGGTCTAAGGCTGCATTCAATTGCAAAGATTATAAGTTCCTTTATGGATTTGGGGTCTAGGGATTATTTAAAGCAAAAACTAAGCATTTCGATCACAAAACCATTCACTTCATAAATATCTGAATCCTAAACCAGCCAATGTTTAAACCCTTTAATGTATCTATGTTTGGTGGTTTGATGCTAGTCAGCTAATGTCCTACTTTCTAGTTTATCTTATCTTGCGGAATTCTGTTACATGATAGCCTTCATTTTTGGTGGTGTCAAAATGCATAGATGAGTTTGCTAGGAGCAAAAGCCTGTTGATAGTTGATCTACAAGATATAATTTATTCATACATTTAGATGAATTTGTCCCAACTATAATGGCGTCGGAACTTGAAACAAAAGTTTCTTCGATATGTTTGGCAAGATTTTGGACTTTGAGCTGAATTGGTTTCTAGGTTTATGCTTTGCAGTTGATTTGCTACCAATTGGCACCATATCTAACATATCAAAGGAAGTGTGAAATGCCAGTGTTAATGACTAAAAATAGAGTAACAGTTCAGAAGGGGAGAAAGATTCATTCCCGACTCTGTTGAGGTTGTTTGAGCCTCTATTGGTGTTGTGTGGACCCCCGACAATGGTTTAATGCGGCTGTACAGTGTCCATACTTGCATCCATGGTCGTGACCAGTAAATAAATGCAATAAAAGTAACGAGAATGAGATAAATAAATTTACGTGATTCGGCACTAGGCCTACGTTCACAAGGATTCAAAGAGGGGGGAATCTACTATAATATACTTGTTTATAATCTCTCATGGTCTCTCGGACTCACTGTATAATGGAGATTTGAGCTCTACCCTCTGATTTTCCTCCTCTCGCTGGAGTTTATATGGTGAGGTTGAACAATGTAAAGTCTCAGAGAAGCCTGGCCCCCCAAGTCCATGAAGTCATATGTGCTATTTCTTTTTATCTCCTGTCCCCCTTTACTTTATATCACATCACTCTTTATTTATGTCTACTCCATTCTTTTCTTCCTGACACCCTTCTTAACCTTTTGTCTCCTCCTTCCTTCTCTTTTTCTTCTCTTCTGATGAGTTTTCCTCGTTGAGCTAGGTCTAAACAATACCATGGGCCCGTTATATTTTATCTCTTATAGTCAGCTATTATTGAGCATCTAGTACCATTTATGTTTCTTAAAGGTAGTGGTTTCAGCACGAGTAAAATGTTTGCACCATTTCAGCTGCATGTGCAAGTTTCATGGATTGAGATGTTTTCTGGTATTAAACTCTTAAACACATATGTTCTGTTTTTTCTTCCTTGCCATCGAGAAAAAAGAAAAGGACTCCAAGAACCAG
Source organism: Juglans microcarpa x Juglans regia (assembly GCF_004785595.1). Lineage (NCBI taxonomy): Eukaryota > Viridiplantae > Streptophyta > Magnoliopsida > Fagales > Juglandaceae > Juglans > Juglans microcarpa x Juglans regia. The sequence goes on from NC_054596.1 coordinate 40,686,226, forward strand.
ACTGAAGTGTGAGAACTTTTTTACATGTGGGCTCTTAAACCATTATCATTTCCAGATGTAAAGCGTAAAGAAAGTGTTGTTGTTACCTTACTAATCGCTATATCACTGTCCAAATGCAAATGTGTGTGGTGGCCTGCACTTTTGAGGGTAAGAAAAAGTATGAACATGGCATAAATGTGTCAAATCAGATTAGAGCTAGAACACTGGCAACAAAGAGGCATCTCGTGGACAACAAAAAAAGATTACAAAAGGCAATGAGACCCATAATCGTGCTTTAAGTTTAATCAGATTTGCAAAAATTAGAACAATATTTGAATTTAACACAAGTGAGATTTAACAGTTTTGATAAAATCAAAATGACTTGCAGAAAAGCAAGTAAAGCAAGGCAGAGAGTTGGAGAAGAAGAATTTTTGTATATTGATCTCATGTATTAAAATGTACATGGATTTCTATTTATAGTAATTACAAAAGGAATAAAGGGAACCTTTTCTAACTAATTTGTACATACAATCTGTAACAGAATTACAATTATTTAATTCTAGAATCATCTTTATTCTGCTGACTATGCATTGCTGAGTAGTGATCTGATTTGGCTTGAGTGAAATGTTGTGATGGCTGCTGTGTGATTTCTAACATTCCCCCTCAAGATGGAGAGTGTATGTCAATTACTCTCATCTTGGGCAAAAGGGAATAAAATGATGGAGAATGAAGAGCCTTAGTAAGTGTGTCAGCCAATTGTGAAGTAGATGGTGTGTATGTAGTGGCAATGAGACCATTTTGAATATTATCTCAAATTAGATAACAATCTAATTCAATATGTTTGGTTCTCTCATGAAAAACAGTATTTGAGGCAATATATAGGGCATACTTACTATCACAATGAAGAATGGTTGGCTGTGGATGAGAAATCGTGAGGTTAGCAAGTAAATATCTTAACCAAACAAGTTCACATGAGGCAGAAACCATGGAACGATACTTTGCTTCAGCAGAGCTACGGGATATAGTTGTTTGTTTCTTGCATTTCCAGGAGATGAGTGACTTACCAAGGAACACACAATAACCTGTGGATGACCTCCGTGGATCAGGGCATGAAGCCCAATTAGAATTACAGTATGAAGTGAGCTAACAGATTGAGGATGAAGGGAAAAATAAGCCCTGGCCAACAAGGGACTTCTTCACATAGTTTAGGATTTTGTGGGCAGCTTGAAGATGTGGGATACGAGGGGAACTCATGTATTGGCTGAGCAAGTTAATTACGAATGACAAGTCAGGCCGTGTGATGCTTAGGTAAAGAAGACGTCCAATGAGTCTTCTGAATTCAGATGGACCATGAAGTAGCTTGCTTTCATCTTTGCTGAATTTGAGATTCGGGTCCATAGGAATTGAGCTAGGCTTGCAACCAATTAAACCAGATCATGTAAGATGTCAAGAGCGTATTTCCTTTAGCATAATTGAATCCTATTTGAAATCCTAGCTACCTCTAATTCGAGAAAGTACTTGAGGGTACCAAGGTCTTTAATTTTGAATCTTGACTCAAGAAAAACTTTGAGTGTAGAAATTTCATGATAATTATTTGAAGCCACAAATATATCATCAACATACACGAGTAATGCTATAAAAGATGGACCATTCCCTTTTGTAAAAAGGCTATAATCAGCTCGGGATTGAATAAAATCAAAGTGTAATAAGGAAGAAGAGAATTTGGCATACCATTGTCAGGAAGCCTGTTTAAGGCCATATAAACTCTTGTTCAACTTGCAAACTTTGTTGGGACTTTGAATGGAATAGCCAGGAGGTATATTCATGTATACTTCTTCCTCCAAATCGTCATGTAGAAAGACGTTATTAACATCAAATTGTTGGAGAATCCAACCTTTGACAGCAACCACGGCCAGAAGTGTTTTGACTGTCACAAGTTTGGCAACAAGTGAAAATGTTTCATGATAATCAAGTCCTTCCTCTTGGGTATAACCCTTGGCAACTAAGCATGTCTTGTGCCTCTCAATTGTCCCATCCGAGTTGTATTTAATTTTGTAGACCCATTTTGAACCAATGGCCTTCTTTCCAATAAGTAGATCAATGATATCCCAAGTTTTGTTCAGTTGCAAAGCAGCAATTTCATTATCCATTATTTTACGCCAATCTAAACTCTTCACAGCTTGTGCATAAGTGTGTGGTTCAATATGAGTAAGGATGGAAGTGGCAAAGGCAGCATGATTGGGTGATAATTTGTCATGGCATTAAATAGAATTTATTGGATAAGGATGGGAAGAGAGTGAATTACCTTTTACCTTGGAGTTTGAAGGAGAAATAGTGGGCATGGTAATCTGTTGACAGTAGTAGTCATGGAGATAAGATGGGGGTTTCCTTGGTTTGTTTGAGCGTCGGGGTGGAGTTTGGATTTGTGAAGAGGTGTCTTTAGAAGGAGATGTAAAGACAGGATATTGTGATGGTATGTGTTCTGGTATGAGGTCAAATTGAGAAAGAGTGGAAGATGTATGTTGTCGGTTATGAAGTCAGATTGAGGAAGAGTTGGAGAAGTTGTGTGGTCTGGTATGGGTTCAGATTGAAAATGAGGGGAATAAATGAGGGGAATGAATAGGGGAATTAGAGCGTAAAGGATGTTTGTGAGTCAGGGGTGGTAATGACATTCTTGTGGGGAAATAGGTGCTCATAAAAAATAACGTCTCTTGAGTGAAAAACAGACTTACTCTCCAGATCGAGTAATTTGTATCCATTAATACTAAAGGGGTAGCCAAGTAGGATGCATGCTTTTGCTTTGGAATTAAATTTGTGGCAATTATTTTTTAAAGTTGAGGCGTAACAAAGACAAAGTTCTTAAATGGGTGTAGGTTGGTTTGACTTGGAATAGAAGTTCATATGGTGTCAGATTTTGTAAACTGGGAGAAGGTTCTGTTGATAAGGTATGTGGCAGTCAGGATACATTCATTCCAAAAGGATGTGAGAATTCTAGATTGGAATTTTAAGGCTCGGGCAATGTTTAAAATATGCTGGTTTTTCCGTTCTACAATCCCATTTTGTTGGGAGCTCTCAACACAACTTTTTTTATGGATTATCCCTTGTTGCATGTAGAAATTGGTCATTGCAAACTCATTCTCATTATCAAACCAAATCACTTTAACTTTGGTGTGAAATTGTGTTTCAACTAAAGAACAAAATGATTGAATGAAGTTTCTGGTTTGAGATTTGTTGTTCATTAAATAAACCCATGTCAATCTTGAGAAGTCATCAACTATTGTTAAAAAATATTTGGATCTATCATGTGCCATTTGGAAACAAGGTCTTCAAATGTCACAATGAATAAGATCAAAGGATTTTGATGCACGGTTGGAGCTAACGGGAAAAGGTAGGTGATGTTAAGAGAAATAGCAAGTAGGACAAAGAACATTATGATGCATAACTTTCAGATTTGGTAAATATTGTTGTAACAAAGATAAACATGAGTCTAATAAGTGACCCATTCTACAATGCCATAAACTGTAATCAGAGATAACAAAAGTAGAAATGGGAGTGCGATTTTGTGGAAATCTGGAAATAATAGATGAGAAGACAGTGGGAGACACATCTGTCAACTGAAGATGGTATAAACCATTGTGAGCCTCACCTTTTCCAATCGTGCTCCAAGAGAAAAGGTCATGCACATAACACGCATTATTAAAAAAAATAAAGCAACAGTTAAGGTCGTGAGTTAATTTCTTGGCTGAGAGAAGATTGAACTTAAAAGATGGGATGCATAAGACATCCTTGAGGGTGAGATTGTGATTGGCATGGTTGCCATTGGGGAATTTAACTTGAAAATCAACTTTGGTAGGTAAAGAGGTATAAATGGAGGTGCAACAGATCCACCCGTGTTAGTAATCCATGAAATATGATGTGATGATGATGATATTGTGTGAGAGGCTGAGAAAAAAGAAGAAATACCATACATAGTGGTGGAAGAGGTACAATTATAGGAATCAATGGATTGAACTTCTTTAGCAGCTTGTTGTGTAGCCTGAGATTGGAGCAAAGTAATGAGATGTTGATATTGCTTTTTAATGAGAGCAGCTTGTGATTCCTCAGAGATTTGTTCTTGATTGGAGAGGCTAATTTGGTTAGCTAATGGGTCAGAACCTTTGCTTCGAGTGGCAATTTTATGGCCTGGTGGATAGCAATGGAGTTTGTAGCATTTGTCAATAGTATGGCCAAAAAGGTTGCAATGGTTGCAGGTGGGTTTTTCAAGGTGGGGATTGGCTTTGAAACACTTGTCTAAAGAATGCCTAGAGATTTTGCAAAAAGAGTAAAAGAGTTTCTCTCCTTTGATAACCAAATTGTTTTGAGCTATCTCGGTTGGATGGAAAATAGGTTTTAGTAGCCATAGTTAGAGTCTCATGAAGACTATGGAAGGTTGTTGAGATCTGTTTAGGCTTCTCTTCTTGTTGAATAAGAGCATAAATTTCACTCAAGGTAAGGGTGGGTTTAAGAAGAATTATTTGAGCTTTGATATTGGTGAATGAATCATTGAGTCCCATGAGGAACTTCATCATCCAGTCACATTGTTGGTTCTCAATGACAGGTGTCATAGCACCACAGGTACAAGATGGTATGATTTCAAAATTAAGAAGTTCATCAAATAAACTCTTTAATTTTGAGAAATAAAGACTAACAGAGTCATCCCCTCGAGTAAGTGAGTGGATGGATTGTTTCAATTCGTAAATCTGTGGGCCATTGTTTTGTGCAACACGTTGCTCTAACTCAAGCCATAGGGCATGAGCAGTCTCAACATACACAACACTGTTTTTGAGTTCAAGGCACATTGTATTTTGAAACCAAGTTACAACTATGTCATTACATTCAAGCCATGGTTCTAACTGAGCAGAGTTTAGGGCAGTAGGTTCATGAAGCGTACCATCAATGAAGCTTAGTTTCTTCTTGATTCAAAGAGATTTATGGATGGTACGAGCTCAAGAGTGATAGTTTTCTGCTGTGAGGAGATGAGTGGTAAGTAAGGTTCCAGGGTCATTGTTTGGATTAAGGAAGTCAGGGCTGGAGGGGTCTTTAGGGTTGGTATTGGAAGGAGGGGGATTGTTGATAGATGAATCAGTATTCTCGGAGGCCATGGATGGCTCTTGATAGCATAACAGTTTTGATAAAATCAAAATACTTGCAGAAAAGTAAGTAAAGCAAAGCAGAGAGTTGGAGAATAAGAATTTCTGTATATTGATCTCATGTATTATAATGTACACGACTTTTTATTTATTATAATTATAAAAGGAATGAAGAGAACATTTTCTAACTAATTTGTACAGACAATTTGTAATACATTCTTTTATTTTAAAATCATCTTTATTATGTATTGCTGAGTAGTGATATAATGTGGCTTGAGTGAAATGTTGTGATGACTGCTGTTAGGTCTCCAGCAAGATATCCCCAATTCTCCTACATTTATGTTCCTCGTTTAGCCCATTACCGTCTTAGATTGAACACAAATGATTGATTGCATTGATTGGGCACGAAACCAGACCTACTGTTTCACCACTTGTGGTTATAATCATGCCCGTACCTCAAAAGCATAATACCAGATCCCAAAGAACCTCTTTTGCTTTATGAATTAATAAGTAAAAGTCAGAACTTCCATGTGCAACTCAAATATAATGAACTTATCTTAATTCAATACATTTTATTTTATGTCACTCGTAATCTTTTTAAATTTTTTATAAATATATTTAAATTTATTTTAACATTTATGATATATTTAAACTAATTTTAAATAGACCTTATAAAACTCAATTTATTATTTCAATTCATAACTATTCATAAAAAATTAAATTCTAATAAACTCAACTCAACTAAATATTAGAATCCGAAAATTTTAAAAAGATATTCTTCAACCAAAATAAAGGGACAGAATTATTTTATTTTATTTTTTCTTGGTGGGGTTAATGAGGCAGGACAAAGTGGCATTATCTTGTTTATGAATGAGGATGTTTCCAGGTGAGTGGGGCTAACTGAGAGCTCTCTAGCATGGCATCGAGCAACCATTCTGTGTCTGTAAGTAAGAAGGTAGGAGAATGTTTCATTTGCAGACACTCACCTATGAACACATGGGCTGCTGTGTTAATTCCCTAATCTGGCAGTGAGAACGAAACTGAGAGCCTTTAGAAACAAAAACCAAAGAACAGACTGCTTGAGATTTCTTGAAAAAGGAAAGGTAAAATATATATGATTAATTTTATTAATCTGAAAAGGCTGCTCGCAGTTTTATTAGTTTAGATGAAAAGCTCGTGCCACCGACGCCAAGCCATAAAGATTTAGGATGTGTGTGGATGTTGAAGTGAGTTGAATTGAGTTGAGTTGTGATGATAAAATATTGTTAGAATATTATTTTTTAATATTATTATTATTTTAAAATTTGAAAAAGTTAAATTATTTATTATATTTTGTATTGAAATTTGAAAAAATTGTAATGATGAATTGAGATGAATTGAAGTGAGTTTGGTAACTAAACGCACTCTTAAAAGTAAACCATCCAGCATGTACCTCAGTCCTCAAAAGGAGATATTTTTTTTCCTGGAAAATAACATAAAAAGGGGATATTTTATTTTAAACGAGAAAAAGAGGATAAACAACAAATAATTAAAAATAGAAAAATTATTCTCTTATAAATATATAGTATAAAAATAAATAATAACTGATACATAACATTTTTTTAAAAAATAATCAAAGCCATGTCCTAAATTCTACAATAAAAATGCATGAACCACACCAAAAATGTACTATGTTCAATGAGTAATGTTATAAGTATTATGAGATTTACTTTAAAGTTGTACAAATTGATGTGATTTATAAAAAGTTAAATTAAAAGATAAGTTTGTTTTAATATTTTTCACGTCATTCTGATTTTTATCTTTAACAGGGGTTTATTTCGTCGGTGAAATAGATGAATTTGAACTCGCAACTACCAAATTAACTAAATTTGGTTTTTTTTTTTTTTGTTTTAAATGATGAAGTGAAAACAACATAGAATCCAAACAACATTATTCTTCTAATCTTCTTTTTATCAAGAGGTCAAAGCACACTGCTGAGAAGGTTGAAACTTTAGAAAGGGGTTTGGTAAATGGTTTGACAAGAAGGACAATGAAAGTAAGGTTGTCCAAAATTGGACACAACCAACCATCCATCCTCAGACAAAAATGCTAATCCAAGTCTATTAATTTTCTTTCCAAGCAATTATGGATGGAACTATTCAACCAGACAAGTTTGGTGTGAGGGCATGATGGCTTTGTCACCTCAACAATGCAAAGGAAATTGTCTTTCCTTACCGGCCTATCTTTCTTAGGAAGGGGAAGAAAAAAATGCCCCCCCATGTTTGACTGACGTTGAAATCCCAGCACTATTTGTTGGACATATATGGATGATCATGGGATCAATTAACAGTATCCCATGATCTATGTTTTTATTTATCGTCCAATTTTAGGACAAATATAGATTGTGACTCAAGTTTCACCTTCTATGTAACATGGAAATGGTCAAAAAAAGAAAAAAAAAAGAGTTAAATTGAGTTGTTTAAATATATACATATGTTGTGTCTACGCACGTGTAAGGATTAAGACTGCGTTTGGATGTTGAACTGAATTGAGTTGAAATGATAAAATATTGTTAGAATATTATTTTTTAATATTATTATTATTTTAGAATTTGAAAAAGTTGAATTGTTTATTATATTTTATGTTAGGATTTGAAAAAGTTGTAATGATGAGTTGAGATGAGTTTAAGTTTCAAATGAAGCCTCAGAATTACTACATAGACAAAGAGATTACATAGAAATAAATCCACAAATTGATGTGTCTTTATGACATCTGTTATATCTATTTTACAATAAAATTAACTTTACAATCTGACGCACCACACTAAGTCACTTCAGTTTGTGAGTTTACTTTTATTTAATCCTTTTGTAATAAAGAATTTCACAAGGATTAATGCAATACACTGTTAAGAATTTAATACAAATAATTAAATTTAATTTTTTCTATCAACTTTTAAGACAAATAGTGATTTTATATAATATCAAAATAAAGAGCTGAGTTTAAATTTTAATTCCGCACTCTATTCAATATGATTAAATATTCCACATGTTATATGTATAATTAAATCTTCAAGATCGAATGAAATAAATCTTCATTTATTTTTCATGAAGCAAATATTCGTATGGGAAAGGTTGATAATTATACTATTAGGTTGAAATTGAGTGAAGAATGATTAAAGGAATATGTCTTAGCTCCAATTATGAACACATATTAATTATGCTAATGCCTTTTACTCATGTTAAAGATATTCATCACGCAACCAAATGTGCATTATTGCTAATAAGTTAATAACACTTGCCCGAATCTCTTTAAATTCTGTGTTCAAATTAAAATAATTTGATTTTAAAAACAAATAAATATAAGGTATAGATTTCACTACATTTAATGATATTTGTTCGAGAGTTGTAAATCTAACATGAACACTTTTATGTTGTGTTTAATTTAGACAAACAGCTGATGATAGCAAATCTCTGATCTAATTTATCTCCAAACTGAATAATATAATTTCAGAAGAAATAATAGACATGATAACGTATAAATCTCACTATATTTAAGACCATCCGTTCAAGAGTCGTGAAAAATGTGAACTAGATAAACACTTTAATATTGGTTTCTCTCTAATCAATAAATGATTCCAACCTCTTCATGTAAAGTTCTATTTATCTTTTCAATTTATATAATTTATATATATGAGTAATATTAAATACAGTTTTAAATTATGCAAGTTTCATGAATTTCCTTTAAAATATTTTTAAAAATAATTTTTTTATGTGAATAAAAGATTTGTTTATTTATTTATTTTTTAAAAAAGCGTGGGACTTGCACATCTTTATATATATATATATATATATATATATATGTATATATATGTGGAAGGCAAGCTTAGTATATATGAGTAATTAATTAGGGAACCTGGAAAATCTGAACCAACCTTTTAGTCGAAATATTTAAATAGCACTTGGAAATCAACAATATATGAAATATTCTTATTCACAAGCCTTTTGTTGGATGAGAAATAAATAAACATAAAAAAAAAAAAAAAAAAAGCACTTTAAAAAATCTTGATAGCTGCTCAAATTTTGGCATAAGTACAGATATGGAGCCAATAATTATTTATTTTACCAAAGCTGTTAAATAAATAATAACGATTATAGATATAAAGAGGTTATAAAAATATAAACATACAAATTGATTTAATTTTAGATTTATAAAATATGTTACATCTATTTTATAATAAAAATATTTTTATAATATAATATAAAATATAAATTTTATCAATTTACTTTTATCTAATTTATTACTAATTAGTTTGATCTAATCTATTGCTTAAAGTATTTTTCTAAATAAAGTATTTATTATCTATCAGATTACTCTACCGAGAGAACGGGGGTGTGAAGTCAACGACGGCAGGACCCACGCGGTGTCAGTCACGGAATTAGGAGCAATGTACCCTCGGTGCAAGATAGCGGTTTGGAGAATAGGGCAGTCAACAGAGCCTAGCAGTACGTGTCAGAGTGTAGCCAGGTATTTTAAACGTGGCAACTTTTCATTCGTTGCATTTTGCAACGGCTATGTCCATGTTGCCTTATGTTTTTATTTATTTTATTTTTATTTTTATATTTTTTAATATATTTAAATATTTAAAAAAAAAAAAATACACCAATTCATGTTGGCCATGTTCTTTTGTATTGATTGGTAATATTATTTAAGAAAAAATTTTATTTATAACTCAACACAGATTATGGTTTCATTTAAATACAAAAATAATTTTATCTCTTCTTATCTCATTATTTTAATTTTTTTAAATTTTTACATAAAATATAATATACAATTCAAAATTTTTAAATTTTAAAATAATAATAATATTAAAAAATAATATTCTAACAATATTTTATTTAATTTTTAACTTTTATTTTAATCATCTCATCTCATATTAAAATAATTTTTTAATCTTGTTAATTACATGAGTTATAGTTTAATAGTGAAAGGTGATTATTAATAAATTATATCATTGTGAAAACAGTTTGCCAGGACCAAAAGAAAAACAAGCATCTTGGTTTTGAGAATCAGATACCCATAGATTCTAAATTTTTAAATTTTTTTAATATTAATAGATAATTTTTTGTTTGCCAAACATTTTTTTATTCATTAATGTTTTTTTTTTTTTGTTTTTTGTGTAATGAGATGATGACATTCAAGTCTCAATATGCCAACAAGGACAGAAGATGCAAGATGAAAGAGTGCAGTGGAAGAAACTGAAGAGAATATGAATCCTTTTTGGCAGAAAGACCAAGCGGAGGTTTAGAACTACAGTGTTCACATAAGCCAAGTCCAACCTCCCCATATATATATACTACAAACAAACCTCAACAGCTTAATGACAGCAAAGACAAAAGCACATAGTTTTGTCTTCTGGTAGTAGTGAAACACAAGGCACAAGCTAAGAGACACAGCAGTCTTGAATTTATTGAAGCTGAAAATGGGGGAGAGGAGAAAAAGAGTGACATAGGTCTTTGTGTGGGACCCACCTTCAAATCTGTGACACAGACGGCAGTTTCGTTTCTCTGCAGCATTCCTTATTTAAATGTCTATCTTTCTCTCTCTACATCCCCTCCCTCTCTTGAGTACTTTGTGTTTTTCCTTCTCTCTCTGGAAAAATTATAAAATATTGTTGAGGAGAAAGTGGAGGGCTTTGTATTCTTTTGGCGCTGTGAATTCTCAAGCGAAGCAAAAGTCTTCCTCTTCTCTTTCACACCTTTCAATCTCAAAACCACCGAAGAAGAATGAGAATCTAGGGTTTGGCTGCACCAAGACCAACAAGGTTTGTCCTTTGGTGCTATTCCTGCTTTTTCATTCTAGCTTTGATCAGTTTCCTTCTGTGAAAATAGCTGTATATGGTTTCATCTCTATTTGGGGTTTTCTCTTTTTCAATCAATCTTCACTGACCCAGTTTTAAATGTTCTCCTGGTCTTCTTTGTTTCGGAAAACTGAGCCTTTGCTATGGTGAAATTCCTGATTTTTCAATGAAAATCTCTAGCTTGGGCGTTTTTTCAAGTTCGGTGAAAATGGGATTTTGACTTGGGTTTTTGTTTTGTCCGATATAGATGGCTGAATATCTGTTGTTTGGGTAGTTATCTTATATCTTGGGGTCTTTTATGGTGTACGTTAGTTAGGTTTTTGGTGTTCGGGTCTCTAGTTTTTTTTTTCTTTGGTTGGGCCTTAGTATGGAGGAGGTTGAAGGAGCTAATAAAGCAGCCGTGGAGAGCTGCCATAGAGTTCTGAGCCTTTTGTCTCAGCCTCAAGATCAGGTTCAGTGTAGGAATTTAATGGTAGAAACTGGGGAGGCTGTCTTCAGGTTCAAGAAAGTCGTTTCTCTTCTAAATACAGGTTTGGGCCATGCAAGAGTGAGAAAGCTCAAGAAACTCCAAATCTCTTTTCCCCAAAACATACTCTTAGAGAACCCCACTTGTAGAACAGATCAGCAGTCCAAAAATCTTCAATATCTTCAGTCTAGCTTTCCTGGAAACCCAATTCAAGAAATTGGCTCAAACGTTAAGAGTAATCTGTGTTTGGGAAACCCATCTTTGGAATTGAGCTCAAATGGGAAAAGCCCTCTCCAACTTTCCCAAAAAACACCATCAACACACTATCACTTCCTCCAACAACAACAGCAGCAGAGGTTATTGCTTCAGCAGCAACAGGTGAAACAGCAAGCCGAGATGATGTATCGCAGGAGCAATAGTGGCATAAACCTGAATTTTGATAGCTCTAGTTGTACTCCCACAATGTCATCCACTAGGTCTTTTGTTTCCTCCTTGAGTATAGATGGGAGTGTAGCTAACTTGGACGCAAGTGCTTTCCATTTGATTGGGGCACCTCACTCTTCAGATCAGAATTCACAACAGCATAAGAGAAAGTGTTCTGCCCGGGGAGAGGATGGGAGTGTGAAGTGTGGGAGCAGTGGTAGATGTCACTGCTCAAAGAAGAGGTTAGACTTTTTTTCCGCTCCATCTCTTCCATTTATTTGATCTTATTCTGTAGTTTTCCTCTTTCCTTTTTTATGTGAAATGATTTGATTTTTTGTTGACAGATTTTTCTTAATATGCTTTACCATGCTTGCAGGAAACATAGGGTGAAGAGATTGATCAAGGTACCTGCAATCAGTAACAAGCTTGCAGATATACCTCCTGATGATTACTCATGGAGGAAATATGGGCAGAAGCCAATCAAGGGTTCTCCTCATCCTAGGTATATTGAATCTCTGCTTCACGTCAAGTTTTTGTAAATCTGATGATTGGCTTTAAAGTTTCATTTTAGCTATCGCTGATCTGCAATTTGATATGCATTTTTTAGGGCGTAATGCACTTAACTGAAGCGTTATTAGTTGTTCATGGAAATTAGTGTTAACTTTTTTCTGATGAGTAGATGTTAGTGTTGTTGTTTCTTTCCAATCTTTATTTTGAGAAGTACTGCAGTGGAAAAAGATCTGCATCCTTTTTTCCTCATAAATGAGTAGAGGTGTTTGACCATATGATGGTTTTCTGTGATTGAACTTTCAATTAGCTGTGATTGACCATTGGATGGTATTTTGTGATTGTTCACTACTCTCCATTGGAATAGCAACAAACTTGAGCTATATACCCAATAAAAATACAATTAGCATTGACCAATGTATTTATAGTTTTGTGAAGCGCCATGATTTAGATGCAACATTTGAAAGAATAAAAAACTAAAGTCCAAGTCTAGGAACCAAGAGTTTTTCCTCATGCTTCCTCTGTTGCTGGGGATGAGAAATTTGCTTTGGCCTGGCTAGTTGCAGCATGAATACCTGCTGGAGGTGGTTGTTTGATTCCAGTTTTATCTTATGAATCTATTTCATCAAGAAAATATAGGGTTAAAATTAGAACAATCGCAAAATCATCTTTTGTTCTCTGACAAAGTGGCATAGAAAGGATTGTCGGAGGGTGGAGCACATACAAGCAATGTCCTCGTCGATGGAGGGGAGGAACCTTTAGGCCCTGTTTGGAACTTGAACTGAACTGAGTTGATCTTAGTTCGGTCAAATTTTAAGTTGAGTCTAACATCCAAACACTCAATTTTAAAATCACTAAACTTATTTCAACTCAAAATTTCTTTACACGTGAGATTCACAATCTTTTTCCAACTCAACACTTCTTTACACGCTAGACTAACAACCTTTTTCAACTTTCTATAAATTCACATAAACTCATCTTAACATCCAAACACATCTAAATTTATATTAGGTGGGGTCTATAAAACTCACTTCACCATATCAACTCACTATTATTCATAAAGAACTCAACTCATCTTAACTCAACATCTAAACGAGGCCTTAGATTGCGTTTGGATGTTGAACTGAGTTGAGTTAAGTTGAGTTTAGATGATAAAATATTGTTAAAATATTATTTTTTAATATTATTATTATTTTGGGATTTGAAAAGGTTGAATTGTTTATTATATATTGTGTTGGAATTTGAAAAAGTTGTAATGATGAATTGAGATGAGTTGAGATGATTTTAGTTACCAAACGAAGCCTTAATGGTGACAATAACAATGGACAACTATCATATAGCTGTTGAGGAGGTTCGTGATTTGAATGCAGGATATGACGGGGAGGAAATTATGGGTTTGTCATTGGTGCCTTGTGAGGAGGAATGTCTAGGGTCAAGAGTGTAGTTGGGTACTGTGTCTGGGGATAATGTTGTTCCCCTAGTTTCTCTTTATCCGATAAACAATATAGCGGATTCACCTTTAGATTGAGTTCTGCATAAGTTTAATGAGATTCAACATATCGTGGGGCTTTCACATGGAGGATGTGAAGATCAATTTAAATCACTAATCACTGCGATTGAGGCGAGCTAGTCGCTTGAAACCAAATCAAGTTTTAAGAAAAGTAGGGAGTTAAAGCTTCTTTCTTGGGCAATCAACTACGATGCTAAGGGTGGTAGCTCAAGTCAAGGGAAGATTAAATGGAGGGCATTATGAAGACATTCTTGTAGAGGGAGTTTCAGGTGGAGTTCTAACCTTGGTTTGGATTGAAAACTCACATCAACTCATCTTATCTCATTTCATCATTACAACTTTTCTAAATTTTCACATAAAATATAATAAGCAATTCAAATTTTTTAAATTTCAAAACAATAATAATATAAAAAAATAATATTCTAATAATATTTTATTTAACTTATCTAAAACCATTTCAACTCATTTTTGAATCCAACTAGGGCCTTACTCTTACGATAAACAAGAGGTTGGGGTTGGGGATGTGTGTTCTATTCCAATTCGGGCTTGGTGTATTTTATGTAATTTTTCACGGGCTTTTTGGGTCATTAGGAGCTCTCTAGTATGGGCTAGATGTTTTCTTGTATACGTCTGGTGTACTTGGTTACTCCTATTGATATATATAATATTTATACTTGTATAAACAAAGAATAATAACTAAATTGAAATGTTTCCAAACTTTCAAAGTTGTTACAGTTTATGCATGAACTTCAAGCTTCAACATTTAAGGGGCTTAGTAAATTTGAGAAGGTGTTTCTGAACTTGTGCAGGGGATACTACAAATGTAGCAGCATGAGAGGTTGTCCTGCGAGGAAGCATGTTGAGAGGTGCTTAGAAGAGCCTTCCATGCTCATTGTTACCTATGAAGGCGAGCATAACCACCCCAGGTTACCATCACAGTCTACAACCACATGAACTGCATGGAGAGATATTTACCAAGGCCAAGCCCTTCAATTTAGTTTACCAAAATCTAATGTATTGGTTGGCTTGGAATGTACATATTTTGCATTGCTTGACCATGGATATATTTAGTCGGAGCAGTTTCTTGGTTCTGAAGGGTTGACTCGGAGCCTTTATCTGACAAATTGGCATGAGGCCCCGCACTTAACTGAAGAATTATGTACTTGGTGGTTTCAAATTGTAAGAACTCCTTTAATCCTTTTTAGCTGGAGATGCTTTAAAAAGCCTAGGGGGCTCGGGTTCAGAATGAATGATAGAAGATGCCATTGCATCTGCTATGTGACTAGAAGAGTAAAAACTTGTAAAAGGGTTGGAGCTTTTTAGCTTTCCTTTTGGGTATATCGTAATTGGTGTGTAACAGTGAGAGGCGACGCTTTTCAAATACATCAACTCGCCTCAGAGTCACCAACGCTTCTGATTTTTTACTGTTGCTCTTCGGTCGTGACAAGTGTTGTTTGTGACTTGAATTTGAGGTTTGGTTTATTTTTACCAAACTTTTTATCTCATTAAATTATTACAACCCTTTTTAATTTTTCACACAAAATATAATAAATAATTTAATTTTTTTAAATCTCAAAATAAAAATAATATTAAAAAATATATTCTCATAAATATTTTATTCTAGTAACAATTTTTATTTCAACTTTATTTCATCTCATTTTCGCTAGATTAGGATGTCACCTCCCAAAAAGATATGTCAACTGCAGGAAGTGAGCACTTGTGAGTATGAAATGAGCTAATGAAACTGCAATTTAGGGGCCTGAAATATCAGCCAATTTGGGTAAAATAAAACTGAATCAGGCCGAGTAGGAAGTGCTTGGATTTTGGATCCAATTTTGTGGACTTGAAACTGTCCTTTTTCTGATTAAAATCTAGCTCTATTTTTCACTATTTCTAGAAGAATTATTCAATGTGTCCAGATTTTAGGAATTAGGAGTCAACAACAACGCATGTGAGTTGCAAGGGGACCAAAATGGGGTAGGCATGCTTCACATTTCATGGTAATATTTTTCCTTTGGCATCCATATTATATTATTGGGACCATTTCCAAGTATTTCCAAATCATGGGAAATGATTGTCACTGGCCTCCCTATGTCATGTACCGGTTTGCTGACAACCTATTGTTTGTTCTCTTGCTAGGAGAAAACGTATTTAATGGGGAAAACGTTAGTTTTAATGATGGAAACAAGTTGGTTGGCTACGTTACGGTTGGAAACAAGTTGATGAAAAATTAGTTGGAAAATAATAATTTAAGTATCAAATTAAATTATTAATGTACATATGGTTGATATAATTGTAAAATATGAAAGAAAAAAATTAAAAAAATTATTATTAAAAAATAATATTATATTATTATTTTGATGAATCCAATAACTAATCCAATGTATGGTTATGGATAAAGAGATTTTAGATTTATGAAAAATATATACTTTTTATTAAATTTTAAAGATGAATTTAATGAATTCAATGCTAATACTCTAAGGGGTTAATATTGATTAGATTTGGAACCTTCAATAAAGAAAAAGGAATACGTGCAATACATCATGACGTTTAAAAGAGCATATATTCTTAATGAGGACAGATTACCAACAACTGGGCTTATTTAATCTTTTCGGTTTAATACTATGTATGAAGCGATATGGGCCGTCAGTAGTTAAGTCTGAGCCCATAGATAACGTTACGAAAAACTTTATATAGAAACTTTATACCACACACATTTATTTAATCAATATGATGCATTCCTATTAGTTATGTGTTAGTATGAAGAGAGTATATTTAACACTATTTTTTAATACACCCAATACATCGTTGAAGCTTTCTATATCAATTATGCTAAAAAATTATTGATATTTTAATTTTTTTATTTTTAAAAGTTAAAATGTGTTAATATGCTGATTTATATGTAGCAAAATTTATTAGTATAATAGAAATTCAAATCCATAATTTTTTTTTAGGGAAATGATATTTATAGTTTTAAAGTATGGAAACTTCATACATTTATTTTGAAAAAAGAATTCTAAAATTTATATAAAAAAATTAAATTTTTAACCATAGATTATATATAGACCCACTATATCTATCAACCGCATCTAGCATTTTTTTTATGAGAATTGATTCAACATCCGTACCAAACTTGGTACGACAGTTCGGAGGAAAAAGAAAATAAAAGAGATAAAAGAAAATAAAAGAGTAATGCTATATATAGTTGTAAAATACGTAAGTGTCGTGTAATTATTTTAAAAAAGAGATATCTGCTATTAAAAAATTAATTTTTTTGTACGTGAGTCTGTTATTTATTCACTTTTTTTTAAAGTGATTATGCGACACTTACACACTTATGACTGTAACTATCATTTCTCAAAATAAATTTGAGAGTAAAAAAGTCTTATGTCCCATTTCTATTTGATTTCAATTAATCTCATATCATTTAATTATTATAATTTTTTTTATAAAATATAATAAATATTTTAATTTTTTTAAAGTTTAAAATAATAATAACATTAAAAAATAATATTTTAACAATATTTTATTTAATTTTTAAATTTCATCTCAATTTATTATTTACATCTTATTATTAAGTATATTATGTGTGATGCTTAAAAATTATAAAGTTGGATTACTCTACCACTCAAAGTAATCCGCTTAATCTGTTAAATTGAATATTTTATTTTTTAATTTTTTAATTCATAATTTTTATTTTAAAATATTTTTAAAAATATATATAAATTAACAATTCTTAATTATTAACTAAAAAAATTAAAAAATAAAATAAAATATATTATATGTTAAAATGAAAGAATAAAATGAGTGGAAAAAAAAATATTTTTTAAATATATATATACTGTGTGGTGTGACGTATGGATGAGTAATAAAATTTTTGACAAAAACAAAAAAAAGAGAGAACGTGTGGATGAAGTTAAAAAGAGAGAGAATGTCAGTGGGGGCGGGTCAGTCAATCAAGATTGAGAGAGGCTCTGGGTAACGTAGGGAAGAAGCCACAGCCAGAGGGTGAGAGAAGAGGCTTTGGCCGAGTCAAAGGCAATTATGATTCTAAAGACCACCTTTTGAGAGAGAAACCATAAGCCCTCCAACAACCAAAAGTCTGATTCCTGAACCACTCAGCCTGTCAAAAGCCGCCTCCCTTTCTCCCCAGTTTTCAGCTTTCTACGCTGCACGCGCTTGATCAAAGGCAATTATAATAAAAATTCTATTCGATTGAAAAAAATAAAAATTTTATTTATCATCTTCATAAATTACATAATATATATAATTTTTTATTTTTATGATTATTCATAAATGATAAAAAACTCAATTAGTTTTAAAAATAAAAATAAAAATAAAAATAATATATGATATGTAGAAATAATAGTAAAATAACTCCTTAAATAGATATGACATCTACTAAAAATTTATGTTTTGAAACTAGATCAAGTTTAAATATATATATATGACTTATACATTCTAAAATTATATTTATTATTAGAAAAAATTTTCAGATGAGCCCCTATTTGACTACATCACAACACACACCTTACGTGTCATTTCCATATTTTTTACTCTTACAGACTTAGTTCACAACAGACCCATTTGAAATGAGTTTGAAATGCATTTCCTCTTCCCTGCGTCGCCCGGCTCTCTTCCCTCCCCATCGCCATCTTTTTTTTTTTTTTTTCCCTCATTTGCTCTCTCTGTTTCAACCCACTAGAAGAAGGGAGAACTTGATCTTTTGTAACTACCAGCGTCGCCCAGCTCTCCTCCCTCCCCGTCGCCATCTTCTTTTATTTCATTTCCTTCTTCATTCGCTATCTCTGTTTCAACCCACTTGAAGAATGGGGAACTTTATCTTCTGCAACTAGCTATAGTCAAGCTCTATTCTTCTTGATGTTTTTGGGTATTTATTAGAGCTTGAAGTTGGAAATTAGTTGAGAATCATATTATCTTCTTTTTGTTGGTATTTTTCTGCAACTTCGTGTATCTCATAGTTTCGACTTTGCAAATTGCAAGAGTTTTTGTAAGCGTTTGATCGACGATCAATGATTATTCATGATTTTTAGGTATGGCTCTAATTACAAGCATAAAAAGCCCTAATTAACTCTGTTTGGTTTTTGAGAAAATGCAGTATAAGAAAATAATTTGAGCTTCTGAAGCATAGATTATTTACCGTTTAGGACCAAAGAAAATGATAAATTCTTGATTATACAAAATGCAGCTCTACGACTTAGTTTAGCTGAGTCGATAATTCAAGGTTTGAAGGTGAAATTGGAACAAAATTCGCATAAAAGAAATCAATAGAATTGAACAAAAAAAACTAAAAGGAAGAAAGCAGAAGCTTCAACTGCGAATTTGGAGAGGGAGACGCTCACGAGATGGCCATGATTTTGAAGAAGCTTCTTGGATTTGATTTCGGAGATGGCCTCAAAGAGGAGCTACAAGTGGAAGAGAAGCTTTAGAACAAAATCCATCTTCAATACGCACCGTTTCACACGTCTGGAAGGAGCACAGTTTTCATCTTCATCAACAAGTCCGTGCGCACCGTTTCATTGAAAAAAAAAAAATTACAGGTAAAGTATGCTATGGATCAGCCGTGAACAGGGGCTGAACCGTAGAAGAACTCTTATTATTATTGGTGCGGAATGTTCTGCATGTTTCTTCCAAATTTGTTATTTGATTCAAAACCAATATTTTTTTTTATAAAAAATTCATAAAAATAATTTCATAATTTCATAAATTTATATAATACATTATATATATATATTTAACAACAAAAATAAATTTATAATCTAATATATCACATTAAGATAGCAATACTTTCTAATTCAATTTGTGATTTGTTATTCTCTAGAGCCAAGCAACCACCACGCTCTTTATTGTAAGATTCTCAAGGCGTCAATCATTCAAACGGACGAAGGTTCGCGTCGAAGGGATCGACGTGTGAGCTACATGCGCGGCCTAAAATGCGAGCGTGACATCCACATGCCATCGCAAGAGGAGCTCTACTATTGTCACACACGACTTTTCTAGGACCAGAGTCATCTATTTTTTCAGACCTGACGTTCTTATATATTTCCAAGGATGGCATGTATCCCTCATGAGCCACCATATTCTTGATATTTGCATTTTTTATTTCCTTCAAAGTTGAAAATGCAGATATACAACTTTCCAAGCTATAATTCATTATTTCTCAATTTTTTACGTTTTTTGTTATTTCATTTGTTACAAATTAAAAAATAAAAAATCTCTTAAACTTTTGTCCATAGAGTGTCCTCTACTCTTTCTTAGAGTGTAAAATTGTTTAATTTTGACTTAGAATAGAATGTGAAATTTGTTAAATATGTCTTAAGATATGTTGTCTTTCAGATAGTTTGTCTGTAGAGAGTTACAATAATAAACTAGATTATGACAGATAAAAAAATTTGTGTTTTGAAAAGTCTTAAAAACAATAGTTGACTTATATTATGTATATCACAATTCAAAATTGTAATGAGATAAAATGATTCTATCTGAGAATTAAAGTCTTTTTTAGACGGTAAAATAAAATGAGATAATTTTAGATTAAAATTAAAAATAAAATAAAATATTATTAAGATATTATTTTTTTCTATTATTATTATTTTAAAATTTTAAAAAATTAAAATAATAAAATAAGATAAAACCATTTATATATCTAAACAAAACCTAAATCATATCAATTTATAAATTTATTTACCTAATATTTTATTTTATAATTAAAACATTTCGGCTACGTGTAGATCTTAAACTCATCTTAATTTATCTTATTTAATAATTATAATTTTTTAAATTTTAATATAA
Source organism: Juglans microcarpa x Juglans regia (assembly GCF_004785595.1). Lineage (NCBI taxonomy): Eukaryota > Viridiplantae > Streptophyta > Magnoliopsida > Fagales > Juglandaceae > Juglans > Juglans microcarpa x Juglans regia. Next base: position 40,706,886 of record NC_054596.1, read on the forward strand.
AATTTAATAAATAATTTAATTTTTTTAAATTTTAAAATAATAATAATATTAAAAAATAATATTATAATAATATTTTATTTAATTTTAACTTTTATCTCAATTTAACTGAATTCAATAATTCAATTCAATATTCAATACAATAATTCAATTCAATATTCAACCGTAGCATTCATCCCTTTCTGCAAAGCCCAAACTTCTCCATCTTAATTTCTGTGATACATTTATCATTTTCATATTACCACATTCAAAATATGTTTTAAAAGTCCGTGCGTTAATTAAATGCGTTTCGACGGTGAGTAGAGATTATACTGAATAAAATATTATTTTTTTAATATTATTATCTTAAAAATTAAAAAATTTATTATATTTTATATAAAAAAAATGATAATGTTGAAATAAAATAAAACACTTCGACTGTACAAAATTAGCCTTAATTAAGCTTTGCATATGCTGGAACTGGAATTAGAAACTAATGACGAGTGTAAAAAAGGAACCCCAACACCAAAAATGTAGAATACAAAACCGTACGAGTTATCCGACACGGAAACCTCGATCTCGAGCGTTTCAGAACAGCGGCGCCGGGAGATTCAGATCGAACAGAAACGGCTGCTTTGTTTTATTCTTCTTCTCCTTATCCTGCTCGCTCACCACCACCACGTCAACGTTCTCCATCTTGTACCCTTTGTACTCCGACCTCACTGGAGGCGGACTCCCAGAGCCGGAAAAGCATTCCGGTTTGGGCATCCAGCCGAAATAATTACACGCACCGGCACCACCGGAAAGTACCGGTGGCGTAATTACAAGGCCGCGGAGGCCGAAGTTGGTCCTGGCCTTGACCCCGCGGAGGCTGATTGCAGCCTCGTCGTAGGCCAAGGCAGCCTCCTCGGCAGTGTCGAAGGTGCCAAGCCACTTCCGGGTCTTCCTCCACGGATCTCGGATCTCAGCCGCGAACCGGCCCCAAGGCCTCTTGCGCACGCCCCTAAAATGCACCTCCCTACGCTTCCCCGTCGATTGAGACTGAGTACCGGAGACGGCGAGCGAGTCTCGAGGGGCGTGAAGCGCATCAATAGACATCGGATCAGTGTACGGACCAGAGTAAAAATTCAATGCAGAGAGAGATGCAAGAGAGAGAGCGCGTGAGCGTAAGAGTCTGGGGTTTGGAGAGTATATATAGTGGAGGGGACAGTCTGGGTTAACGCCGACAGGTTTGGTGTGTATGGGAGTTTGTGTATTTTAATAAAAAGAAATGAAAAAATTATAAACACACGATATTTTATATAACATTTTATATAATAATATTTAAAAAAAAATATTTTTATAAAATATCTTATAAAATTAATATTATTTTATAAAAATATTTTTATTTTATAACATGTACTGTAAAAAATATTAGATAAAATATTGTATATTTATCACTATTCAAAAAAATGATTTTTGAGTTAAGTGTTTTATATTGTAGTTAATAAATAGAGTCAGGCTACTCTGTTTAATTAAATGTGTGTTTTTATTTTTTTTATTTTTTTAAATATTTTTATAAAATAAAAAATATATTAATATATTACAAATTATTTTTTTAATTATTAAATAAAAAATTAAATATATAAACTGTCAAAATAAATGAATAAAGTAAGGGATAAATTAACATTTTCTTAATAAATATGTCATTGAAAAAAAAGTGATAGAATTTAATATTTTTTTTTTTAAAAATGTTTAACACAACAATTTAGTGTTATTTTTTAATAAAATTATTATTCATAATATTTAATGCTTTGTGTGAAACGGTGGAAATTCGGCTCTATAATCGAAAGAGAGACAGCGAAATGGGAAAAGGAGACTGTGATTGGTGTCAGACTCACAATGGCGTTCCGATTTTCCTACTTTCCCAACGTATAATTTTGATTTTGACTTTATTCAAAAGAAATCGTATTTGCATTTGAGTTATGTGCAGGCAGTAAAGTGATATTAAATATTTTATAAATAATAATAATAAAATATTTAATAAAAAAAATAATAATAAATAATAAATAATAATGATGCAAACTAATCCATAGATATATAAGTTTCATGTAATATTTTAAAATAAATAAATAAATTTAAGAATTATATAAAAAATTATTTTTAATAATATATTTTATATTTTAAAAAAGAGTGTGTAAAACTTATATACCTTAAAACTGAATATAGCATTACTCCTACCCTAAACATTATTTTGCTTTGTATAAATAGAAAATAGCTAGTACAGTTTTAGGAAGTTTCGTGTATTTTTTTTTGAAAAAAATAGATAAATTTGATATTCATACAAAAAAAAAAAATATTTTTAATTGTAGAATCTACTTTTTTTTTTTAATAAGAGTGTATGAGACTTATAAATTTTAAAATTGTCTTTAACATTAATTTATATAAATGATAATAAAAATTCAGACAAATAAATAAATAAAGGTCGGAAGTGAGTTTTTTTACATTTTTTCATGGTTAGGTCTACTTTTTTTATAAAGAACTTGTGTGAAGTTTATGCATTTGTGACTTGTTTATATTATTCCTCTTATAATAAATAGTTAAATTTCGTGTTAAACTATGAATATATATCGGTATAATTAAAACCCTAATCTTAATTAAAGTTTATTTATAAATTTGATCAAATACATGTCTTGACTTTGATAAAAATGTAAAAATGTTTAGAAAAAGAGAAAATACACTTAATATGAAATGAAGCGTAATTTCATCTTTTTAGACTTGTGTTCTTCAAAATTAATGTGATACACTCATAGAAGGGCGATTAACACTGAAACTTCAAATTACAGCCCAACTTATTCTGGATTAGAATTTAGGGAGTAAGGGATAACAAGGAGATACCTCGGTTAGAAAAAGTTATAATAAGAAATGTTTTAACTATAAAGATATCTCATAAATATAAATCTATAAATTGAAATGATTTAAAGTAATATGTTAGATTATAAATTTATTGTTATATATTTATTTATAAAAATTTCATAAAAATAAATATATAGCCAACCTGTGTTTTCCCCTGAAACAACCATAAAAATCTTATTTTTCAGTGGGTGCATAATTAATAATATAATATGGTCATTGATCAAGTCACATTCATTTATTTGAAGTTTGAACATAAAAGAGAGGGATTAGCAATTTCAAGGCACGCGCAAAAGGTCTTCCCATTGTAAACCTCATTAGTGCTACTTATCATGATGATCATACTGCCTCTTCTCACATGGTCCCACATTGGTTGAGTTGATTTTAGATAATCTAAAATTAATAATAAATAGTAAACTTAACAAACACAGCCTAAGGCATATCCAACTAGCTAGCCTAGCTAATTTCAGTCCTATGTAACTCATATTTGCTATATCATTCACCCTACCTCCTCCCCTCAAGCCCCTATTACATCATTCCATTTCTAATTTCAAGTAATGTCTATTGAATATGGAGATTTATGCAAAGTCTATTACTATGGTGCAATCAAAAGGCTCAATGATGTCACTACCTAGACACATTGCGATACTCCATCTGTTGCACGTGTTCACGCGCACACATGCTCATAAAAGAACCTAAAAATAATATTAATAAATCTTAAATCACATAATAGCCGTGTTAACTTGGTTGCCATCTTAAAAGCAAAAATCACCAAGCAGATCAATGTATTTATTAACCCTATCTTAACGTCGTGTTCACTCTTATGAAGCGAAGTGTCTTGCAATCATGCTGGAATGGGTACAAAACCATCTCGACAGTGTTCATTTTGAGATCTTCCTTTCTAAGGAGAGTCTGAGGAGTTCTCTGCCTCTCCTGATACACCTTCCTTCTGATGATAGGCCGGTTGCTATGTTGCCCTAAGTTGCTCCGCTTTGGAAGCGTTCCTCGGCCCTTCCTCTGGCAGATAAAGGAAAGAAAGCCCGTCGGAAGAGCGTTCAGGATGAGGATAGACCTCTTCTTGGGGTTCAGGACCATTTAATGCGGGAACCAGTTACTTTGGAGGCTAGCCATCCAATTACTGTGGCGGTCCTAGCCATAGTAATCGGATGCATGATGATTAATGTTAAGATTTTAGCAAAACTTTTCTCTTAAGTCATGGTTTTAGTTTTGATGTTGAGATGAAATTATCTGGTTTGGATAGTAAAATGAGATGAGATAATTTGTTAAAAGTAGTGAAATAATTTGTGAATTGTAATAAATGATTTGAGTTAATATGTTTTATGGAATTAATATTATTTTTATATATTATTTTTGTTTTGAGATTTGAAAATATTAGATTATTTTTTTATTTTCTTACTTCCATTAATACACGAGATTCATGACATGCAGAATAACAGTTGCTTTACTCTTTTTTTTTTTTTTATAAATTATTATTGCCACATTTTTTTTCATTTATTATGAATGCTTGTTTCTACCAAAGTTTTTATTACTTGGATACAATTCTTTAGTTTGATAATTCAATAGTGTTCTCATGTACATCAAAATTTTGCATGCAAATGAAATGGTAATCATCAAATAAATTGATAACTTTTCAAGTTCCTAATTAGTTGTTTTTTATTAAAAGGATTTGAAACTTGAAAACTAATATTTTTTAAAAATGTAATAAATATTTTTATTAATGACTTATTAAAGATGGAATTTACTTTCCCTTAACATTATTGATGATATGGATAAACCAAATAATTGGATGTTCCATTTGGATCAAGTTGGTAAAAAAACGTTAGATTATATATAGTCTAGAATGGATTTTGTATTACAAGATATCCCTCCTTTTTGTAGTGAAAATGAGTAGAGCAGTTAAACTAGATAAACTAAATAGGATCAAGCTACCGGTATTGATAGTTTCGACTAATGGCTGAATTTAGTTTTTATATATATATATATATATATATAATATATTTTAAACAATATACATATTAACTAATAATTAGTTCTTTTATTATTAAATAAAAAATAAAAACATATATCCATCAATTTGGAAGGTTAATTTCTTGGTCCTCCAAGCATTTTCCAACCAAATAATTATACTGCAAATAAAAGAAAGAGGAAAATGTTGAACGAAATTCCAGAGAAAATCGAGAGACATATAAAAGAGAAATTGGAAGAGAAAAAATGAGAAATTTAAAGGGGACTCGAGTAAATAGAAAAGTGCTACATGCCATGGGTTTTTTTCTTTAAAGAGAAATGCATTTTTTGGATTTTAGAAATTTTTAAGGGCCAAGCTTATATTTTTCATAATAATTAAAGTATGGCTGAAAAATAAAGAAGTCTTGATACACGAATCCAATAGAGCATGAATACACGTCCAAGATAGCGTCTTGATATTTGGAGCTTCTTCTAAGGGCTCGTTAGTTTTTACGTGCATGGATGGTGCTGGGGCAGCCAGCCACCCCCCTCCTCCCCCCCCTCTGACCGGCAATGTTGCATGCAAAGTCATGATCTTTCGCCGAACTGGTTTTCCAAGTTCCTCAGGCCCTTCCTGATGTATCGATTCCTTTCAGGCCACCTAAATGTGTTGAAGGTGAGTTCTTTATGCAATTTACGAAGGAGGAGTTGGATCGTTCAGCAGTCCCTTTTCGGTTCTCTATGGTGTTAACATTCTTAACGCAAAGACCATCTTTGGATCGCATCAGAGGGTTTATTCATAGTAGATGGGGATTGTCGAAACAACCAGTAGTTTCAGCAATGCGGAAGGCTCAGAATGTTTTTGTGAGATTTTCAGATGAAGATGATTTCTTGAAGTCTTTGTACTGTGAAAGCTGCGATATTGAAAGGGTTGCTTATAGGCCCTTTTAATGGTCTACAGATTTTACTGAAGATGAGGAACCGGCGTTGATTCCAGTTTGGATCATGTTACCCGGGCTGCATCCAAATCTTTATCAAGAATCGTTCTTGTGGAATATTATAGCACCGATTGGATTCTTCTTGAGGAGAGATAATGCGACACGCTGTGCAACTCGCACAGATGGTGCACGAGTGTGCGTTCTGATGAATATAGACCATGAGTCAATTCACTTCATTTGGATTGGGACGCCGAGGCATCCAACTAGCATCTTCCAAGAAGTTGATTATGAAACGTTGCCTGCATTTTGTTCTTTTTGCAAGGTGCAAGGGCATAACTTAAAGACGTGTAAGGCAAACATGAAAGAAGGAAAAGAGAGTAAGAGGTTGAAGGTTATTAAGTCTAGTAGAATCTGGGTGCCAAAGAATAAAGAAAAGGATGCGAAGATTAATAAAGATCAGTTGGGGATAAATGCTGAGTCCCCTGTTTTGATATTGGAAGACATGGAGATTAAGGAGCTTGTCTTGGATGGAGGCAAGGATGGAGGGAAGTCGAAGTTTGTGACAGAGAGAGATATCGAAGATATGGAGGCTCCAGTGCAGAGGAAAGATTCGTTGATTTGTGGAGAGGCAGCAGAACTATACCAGTTGAGGAGTTGGAATCTTTATTAACAACATTTCAAGACCCGTCTGCTGAAGTTGCTGTGCTGTTAAAACCCAGACTCAGTGGGACTCTACCAATAACGGATGCAGTGCAGATAGATCCCAGTATTGTGGATCTCGGCTGGAATACACCAGTAGCGGAAGATGCTGTGCAGATAGAACCCAAAATTGTGGTTCCCAGCAGGACTAAACCAGTAACGGAAGGTGCTGTGTAGTTAGACTCGCCAGATTTGCAGATGGTGGTGTTCAAACAGGTAACTGCTATGGAGTCCAAATCTAAGGATAAAGGTAATTTTCCTCACCCTGGTAAACAAAAAGATGAATTTTCGGATTCTGATTTAGTAGTAAAGAAGTCACCAAGTAAGTGTAGGTTACGTAGTTCCTATAGGGTTTCTAGCAAGCCCTTTCAGCAGAATAAATGATTAATAAAGTGTTGTTTTGGAATATCCGAGGTCTTGGTACCTCGAGAAAACGTTTGAGGGGTCTGGTACGAGAGCAGCACCCTATAATTCTAGTTATTGCGGAATCGTTCAGGGATGATACTCATTTGAGTTATTGGAAGACGTTTCTAGAATATGATGAGTGCCTGTCGAATGCTAGTCACGTAGGAAAGATTTGGTGCTTTTGGAAGTCTGGTTTGAAGGTGGATGTTATGGGTGTTTTGGATTAGCATCTTACTTTGCTTATCAATTCAAGTTTATTGATCTTATCGGTTTATGCAAAGTGCCGGTTTTTAGATCGGAGGTCTTTGTGGGCTGATTTACTTGGTGTTAATAATTTGCAGTTTCCTCATGTGATTATTGGGCATTTTAATGTCTTACGTAACGATAATGAGAGAAGAGGGGGAAATCCAAGGATGCTTATTGCAATGGAGGATTTTTGTTCCTTTATTGATGATGGCAGATTTGTTGAGTTGCCTTTTTCAGGTAATGACTTTCCTTGGTGCAATGGACAATTAGGTATGGCGCGTTCATGGGCTAGACTGGATAGAGCTTTATGTAATTCCAAGTTTAAGGATCTTTATCCGTCGGGTAGAATTTAGTATCTTCCTAGGAGGACTTTAGATCACTCCCTTATGGTTTTGGGTCTTTAGGTTTCATCTACTAGGTATGGTCACACTTCATTTAAATTTCAATATATGTGGACAAATCATGAAGATTTTTGGAGATGTATTTCTAGTTCTTAGCAGGTGGAGGTTAATGGTACGGGTTTGTGGAAGCTTGCCGCAAAATTGAAGAGGTTAAGACTTGTTCTTAAAACTTTGAACAATGAGGTGTTTGGTTGGACAGGAAAGCCTATTAAAGAATTAGAAGTAAAAGAGGAGGAAGGCGAATCTAGGCTACAAGAATGTTACTCAGAGGATGTTGAAGCAGACATTTTAGCTAACAAGGTTGAGCTTGATGTCTGGTTAAAAAGGGAAGAGTCTCGTATTGCTCAACAAGTCAAACAAAAGTGGGTATCGCATGGTGAGGTTCCGACTGCTTTCTTTAAAGCTTTGCAGAATCATAAACATAATATGGTGATGGAAATGAATCTCTCTGATGACAAAGGGCTTACCTCTCCTGAAGATATTCACGAGGCTGCGTGTGTTTATTTTGAGGATTTCCTCAAAGCTAAGTCAACAAGCTCATTGCCAAATTTGGTTGGGTTAATTTCGGAGGAATTTTTGGAGAAGGAAAATCAAATTTTTGGTAGTAATCCGTTGGTTGGGGAAGTAAAAGATGCACTTTTTTCTATTCCTATGGATAGTAGTCCGGGGCCGGATGGATTTGGCTAGGGTTTTTTTCAGCATTGTTGGTCCTTGGTGTACCAAGATTTAATGGAAGATGTTAGTGATTTTTTTGGCGGGGCTGCATTATCAAGGTTTTACTCTGCATCTTATATTGTCTTAATTCCAAAAGTTCAGAATCCTATGTCGTTTGGGAATTTTAGGCCCATAAGTCCCTGTTCAGTAGTCTATAAAATTTGCTCTAAAATTTTAGTGAACAGATTTACTTCAGTCTTCAGTAGGATTATTTCCATGGAACAAGGAGCTTTTTTGCCTGGTAGAAGTATTTTTGAAAATATTAGTCTTATTCAGGAGCTTATTCATGATATTAATAAGACAGTTTGAGGAGAAAATATTATGATGAAAATTGATTTTGCAAAAGCTTATGACACGATTGACTGGGACTTTTTAATTCATATTTTGAAAGCTTTTGGGTTCTTTCCGAATGTTTGTCATCTGTTAGTTCAATGTGTTACTACGCCTTGGTATTCTGTGGTAATGAATGGCGCTGCAAAAGGTTTTTTCAAGGGTGGACGTGGTCTCCGTCAAGGGGATCCTCTATCTCTTTATTTGTTCATTTTGGTAGAAGAAGTTCTCTCTCGACTGTTAAAAAAGAAATTTGAGTTGGGTAGAATTAAATGTTTCTCCCATCCTGGACATGGTCATGTTATTTCTCATCTTTTATATGCCGATGACATGGTGATTTTTGCAAATGGAGGGAAGTCTTCAGTTTCAGAGATTGTTGATGTTCTTCGCATTTATGCTGAATGGTCAGGTCATCAGGTTAATAGTGCCAAATCATCTATTTTTTTCTCTAAAAGAATTAATTCTGTTAGACGTCGACATCTCTTATCGACTGCACAGTTCTCGGAAGGGGTGTTCCCAGTTAGGTATTTAGGGGTGCCAGTTGTTTCTGGTAGATTGAAGTTAATTCATTTCCAGGATGTTATTCAAAAAGAAGAAGATTGAAGGTTGGAAGTTGAGTTTTCTTTCCACAGGGACGAGAGTCATCTTATTAAAGCATGTGTTGTCGAGTATGCCGGTTCACTTGTTATCTGTGATGCAGGTTCCGAAATTAGTGTTGCTCCAGTTTAATAAGTTATTTAGCACTTTCTTTTGAGGCTCAAGTAGTGGGAGTCCCAAGAGGAAATGGATTAAATGGGAAAGATTATGTAAACCTGTGGATGAATGAGGGGTTGGTTTGCGAAATTTTGTTGATGTACAAAGATCGTTGCATCTTAAATTTGCCTGGAATTTGTTGAGTTCAGATTCTTTATGGAAAAGATTTTTTTGTGCTAAATACATGCATGGAGAGCATCCGCTGGAGATTAGTCCATCTATAGGCACCAGGTTTTGGAAAGCAATTGTAAAAGAGATTCCTGTTGTACTTTCACATTCCAAGTGGAAGATTAGGGAGGGGAACGTGTCATTCTGGAAAGAAAGTTGGCTTAATTCTGGGCCTCTAATGGAGCAGTATCCGATGGTGGGAGATCCGGAATTGAAGGTGAAGAATTGTATGATTAATAACAATTGGGATATGGAGCAACTTGAGCAGCTAGTAGGGCCTGAGAAAACGGAAGAAATAGTCAATGAAATCAGTAGTAGGAGGACTGGTAAGGATCAACTTATTTGGTTAGAAAATTTGGATGGGTCTTTCACGACTAAAACCGCCTGGTCTTTTGTTTGGATTGGTAATCCTAAATGTCAATGGTCGGATTGGATTTGGAATTCAGCTTTACCAAAGAAATTTTCTGTGCTTATGTGGAAGGCTTTAAACTCATGCCTTGCTGTGGATGATCGTATAAGGAGACTTGGTGTGCCTCTAGTCTTGAAATGTGAATGTTGACGAGAAGGTGCCGTTGAGGATATTAATCATGTGTTATATAGTGGGAATATTGCTAAGGCTATATGGAAGTTTAGTTCAAATACTTTGGGTATCCCGTTTGTCTCGTTTCGGTCTTGGAGGGCAACTGTTGAGGCTTGGTTTCAAAGAGCATCGAAGTCGTCTCAGTTAGGTACTCTTATTGGAGTTATACCTGTCATCATCACATGAAATTTATGGAAGTGGCGATGTACAGTGCGGATGGAAGGTAGGAAAGAGAAGGTTCAGATTCTATGGAGATCGATAAAGTATTGGATTAATTGGATGGGTATTAAGATTCATAAGGATTCCTGGTTAGTGGAAAAGGATGTACAGATCTTGAAGTCTTTGAATCTTTCAATTAATTAAAAAAAGAAGGAGATTTTAATGGTAGTAAGATGGGAGAGGCTGAAGAAAGATTGGTTTAAACTGAATGTGGACAGAAGTAGTATTAATAATCCTGGATTTTTGGGTGCCGAAGGAGTAGTAAGAAATGAGCTTGGGAAGATGGTTTTTGCGTTTGCCGAATCCATTGGTAGTGGTAGCAATAATCTTGCGGAAGTTATAGCCTTGTGAAGAGGGCTTGAGCATTGTAAAAGATTGGGGCTTAATAATATAATTATTGAAATGGACTCGCTTTTGGTTGTTAATTGGGTTCAGGACGGAAGATGTAGTCTCTAGTACTTAGAGGATTTTTGGGAAGACACTATGAATATGTTGGCAGAGATGAATTTTTCCATTAAGCATATCTATAGGGAAGGGAATAAGGCTGTAGATTTTTTGGCTCGGTTGGGAAGTAGTGGGGTCTCTCATGAGTGGTTAGGGCAGACGGAAGTTCCTCATCTATTAAGAGGTATACTTGGAAGAGATTCATGTGGATTGGCTTATCTCAGGAAGTGTGGATGTCTTTAGTATGGGTAATACTTTTTAGGAAGGTCAACATGCGTGTCAGTGCACTTATTTGCATAAGAATCCTTAATATAGGCATGTTTAATTTGGTTTTGTTCAGTTGTAAGTTTGGTTATACTGTTTGAGTTATTTGTGTTGGTGTATGGTGCTTGAGGCTTATTTATTATTGTAAAGCCCGAGTACATTTGAATGTTACCACGGTATTCCTCTGCTACAAGTGAGAGCTTATTAATAAATTTGAGTGGGGGTCACTATTGGACAAGTGATTACTCACTCTTTAATTAACTAATAATAATAATAATAATAATAATAATTAAAGTATTTTTCAAAAATTGGGGCTAAGTTTTGAAATTTTACCATAAACTTAAACGATTTTTTTAAATGGTTAATATAGATTTTTCGAGAGTTAAAAATGATTATTTATATTTTATGGATTCTACTAACTGGTACAATCATTTTTGTGCACGAATTGCGTACACCATGTACATTAGCACTTGTTTTATTAGTAACAAATTAAAAAACGGGAAAAAAAGATGGACTTGACAGACGTCCCATGTCTCACATTTTCGTACGGAAAAGTATAGTTTAGAAATATTAAAATGAAAATTTTACGTATAATTATTTTTGTATACTCCTTGCGCGCTCTACTAATACAATTGGCTGTATTACTTTTTTAATATAAAATAACTATTTTAACCAATCACATAAGTAGAGTGCATAAGGAATATGCAAAAGTGACTATAAATAACATAATACATACTAAAAAGTCATCTTTAGCCACTTTATTAAACCATTGAGAGAGAAAATCAACGGTAATGATACTCTTACTCCTCTTTTATTATAAGTTTATTATCCTTTTTTTTTGTTTACTATTTGAATTTAGATTAAAAATTTCAAAACATGACCTTCTTGCATAATCTAAAAGAAAATAAACCCAATGAACTAATGTAATCATATAATTTAATTACAAATAAATTGAATTTTATAAAAAGAAGTGTAAGGACAACTCTTGAGTCTACTCTAACTATTCTCTCCTCTCTCAGTGGAAAGAATAGTTAGGTTGTGGGATAGTCTTGGTTACTCTTACGACTACATGAAGGATCGAATTCACTGGTCCATAGTGGGTTGATTGGGGAGGTAGTATGGAGGAATTGGAAGAACGATGGGAAAAGTTAAGGCTTTCAGAAGAGGAAAATCATAAAATAAGTCTGGAGACAAACAATCTGAAAGAAATGATGAAAAAAGGAGAAAAAAGTATTGTAGGGAAGCTGTTTTGTAATCAAGTTAAAGGGGAAAAGGTGATATGCTCGACAATGGGAGAGATATGGAAAGTTGGAAAAGCTTTTGCATTTCATGAAATGAGATCAATTTTTTCATTATTTCTTTTGAAAGTCAAGCAGATAGAAGCAAAGTACTCAAAGGGAAGCCTTAGTTGTTTGACAATTGCCTGTTTTTACTAAAACCATATGATGGGATGACACCTCCAAACAAAATGAAGTTTGATATTGAGAGCTTTTGGATACAGTTGCATGATAAGCCACGGGTATGCATGAACAGAGAAATATGAAGTCAAATTGCAAGTTCAGTTGGTACTGTGAATGGGATAGATGTGAAAGAAGATGGCATTGGCTGGGGCAATTATTTATGAGTAAAGGTGGAGATTAAGGAAGCAGCTGTCGAGGGGTAGATTTATTGATCTGCTGGGTGATAGACTCTGGATTCCAATTAGGTACAAAAAATTGCCTCAAGTATGCTTTACTTGAGGTAAATTGGTGCATGGTTCTTTAGGGTGCAACAAAATCAGAGGGGTGTGGCTTCATGCAACTTCAACACCAAGGAGTAGCCTTCACAAGAGACAACATGATGAAGTCACACATGAGTTTGGTGAGAGTTTTTTTTGAAAGTCACAACTCATAAGGGAGGAGCTGATGGTGGGGGATCGGAAAATTCAAGGCTGATAATGATTTCAGCAAGCAACACTATGAGAATGGAGGATTTAGGCAAAAGTGCAATTGAATGCGAGAATTATGAGGGTTCAAAATTTGAATTCAAACAAGCTGGATTGCATGAGGAAGTTATGGAAGAAACTTATCAAAATGGCTATTTTGATGAGGGCATTAATTCATATTTGAATTTGAATGTGTATAAGATGATAGCTGTTGGAAGTGATGAGCATAAGGATGAGGTATGTGAGAAACAATTGGGCCATGTAAGAGTCTCTATTGAAGGATACATGGCTATAAGGGCTGGACATATGCATTATGGACCTAAGGGGGATCTGAAAAGTATTGCTAATGTTAAAAAAAGCAAAGATAGTCGTGTCCTAAAAACTAGCATGATAAAAGAAGCAGAGTTGAACATTGTAGATATGGGGAAGGCCACCGGAGGAAAATGGAAAATGAGAGCTCGTAGTAAAGGTAACAATTCTGCCATGTTATTGGGTGTATTAAACGTAGTCTGCTAGAAGATGGTGGGGATAGAGTGGAGGATGTATTGATGAAAAAATGGAAGTTTGAACTAAGTGTGGAAGACTCAAACACAATTTAGGTATTGGCGGAGGCTGTGAGGCAGCCACGCCAAACATTATGAAAATAGTGAATTGGAATTGCCAGAGGCTTGGGAACCCCTGGACAGTTTATGAACTTTGCCATTTGGTGAAGGAAAAGAAGCTCTAAGTAGTTTTTCTCATAGAAACAAAACTACTTGCTAGGAGGTTTGGAAGAATAAAAAGTAGGTTGAATTGTGTGGGTTGTTTTGTAGTGGAACCAGTGGGTAGAAGAGGGGGGGGGGGGGGGGGGGGGGAGGGGTTGGCACTATTATGGACAACAGATGTGGATGTTGATATTATTAACTTAGCAGCATATTTATTCAAAAGTTAAATATGATAAAGAAATAATGGATTGGTACCTAACAGGTTATTATGGTCATCCTGAATTATGCAATGGGAGACATGAAAAGGAGTCATGGAGCTTATTATCAACTATAAAACCACCTACATGCCAACCATGGCGTGTGATAGGTGACTCTAATGAAATGTTATTCCAATATGAAAAATTAGGAGGAAGATTGAGACCAGAAAAACAAATGGAGGATTTCATAAATGTTCTTGAGAGCAATAATCTTTTTGACTTGGGATGGGAATGAGACAAATATACATGGAGTAATAAACATGTTGATGGCTCATTTATTAAGGAAAGACTGGATAGAGGGGTGGCTAATGCTAATGGTCGAAATTATTTAGTAATGGGGTGGTGCATGTGTTACCAGTAGTAAAGTCTGACCATAGACCTTTATTGCTTGTTAAGGAGGAGAAAAGACAGGTCTGGAAAAAGAAGAAGAGGGTGTTCAGGTTTGAGGCAAAGTGAACTCTAGAGGAGGAAGGTAGTAATGTGGTACAAGGGGCGTGGAATAAAGGGTCTGCAATCTTGGATCCCCTTCAACAAGTTCAAAAGAAGTTAAATACTTGTAGAAGGGACTTACTCAGGTGGAGTTCTACAATGGCCGAGGATGAGGGAAAATGCATTAGGGTGAAGACTGAATTATTGAAACTAGAACAACAGAATGAAGGAGCTCATAATGTAGATGCTATTAAAAAGATGCAAGAATAAATAAGGTTGTTGTTGGCAAAAGAAAATACAAAGTGGAAACAAAGAGCTAAACTGGACTGGTATCAAAAGGGAGACAAAAACTTGAAGTATTTTTATGCAAGTGCTAGTCAAAGAAGAAGAAAAAATTAGATTAATCATATCAGAGATGCTCAGAGCAGGCAATTGACTGATAGGGAGGAGATAGAAGGGGATTTCCATGAGTGTTTTAAGGGGATATTTACTTCTTCTAATCCATAAAGGAGAATATTGCTAGTTGTATCAGTGTCAATGAGCCAAGGATGTTTGTTGGTATGAATGAAAAGCTGGCTAGGGAGTTTACTAAAGAAGATGTTTATGTAGCATTGCAGCACATGGGTCCCCTAGAATCCCAGGACTTGATGGTTTTGGAGCTCATTTCTACCAATTTATTGGGGCATAGTAGGGGAAGAGGTATGTAATGCTATTTTAAGTTTTTTAAATGGGGGTCTTTAGATTCTTGTATTAATTTTACATATATAGCCTTAATTCCTAAGGTTAAATTCTCCTGCTACTGATAATGAGTTTAGACCTATTTGTCTATGTAATGTTCTTTACAAACTTGTATCCAAAGTTCTAGATAACAGGTTAAAAAGGTGTTGAATTGCATCATCTCCAACAACCAAAGTGCTTTCATCCCTGAGCGCCTCATTACAAATAATGTAATGATAGCCTATGAGACTTTGCACACTATGAAGACAAGACAAAGAGGAGAATCAGCAAGCATGGCTTTAAAGTTAGATATGACAAAAGGTTATGATAGAATTGCATGAGATTTTCTTGAAGTAGTGATGAGGAAGCTAGGGTTTGAAGAGAGATGGATCAGATTAATCATGGAATGTGTAACCTCAGTTACATATTCTGTGATTGTGAATGGGCAGCCAGAGGATTATTAAACCTACTCGAGGTTTAAGGCAAGGGGATCCCATCTCCCCTTACCTTTTTATTGTATGCGCTGAAAAGTTGAGTGCTCTAATAAACTCAGCTGAAAGAGGTGGAAAAACAAGAGGGGTTGTTGTTTCAAGAGGTTGTAAAGGTGAATCACCTATTATTTGTTGATGATTGCATCATCTTTGGAAGGGCAAATCTATTAGAATGGGCTAATATTCAAGAAATACTTCATAGATTTGAGAAAGCTCTAGTAAGGCCAAAGCCCATCACGTGACATAGGACTGCCTCGGTGACCAGCGAGACCCACCAAGGTATATCTCGGCTCCTCTCTTGTTTTTCGTACCGGCCTTTCTCTTCTCTCTCACTCACCCTCCCTTGAACGTTCTCTCTCTCTCTCTCTCTCTCTCTCTCTCTCTCTCTCTCTCTCCACCGTGAGTGTCACCAGTGTAAGTATTCCCCAAGCACGCTGTCATTCCCTCTACCACCACAAGACTCTCTGCTTCTCTTTCTTCTTTGTGCACAAAATTGCAAACCTCAGTGACTCCATCGCACCATTGCGTTGCAACGCCACCGTCGGTAAGCCTATCTATAGCACACCTCAAGGATTAGAATATGATAACACTGATTTGTTCTCTCCGAGGGGAGCACCTCCAAGAAAATGAAAAGGAAAAATGAAAGAAAATGAGAGAAAGATAAAAGAGATTTCTCTATCATTCCAGATTGAAAAATACAATATTCAATCTTTAGTATATATTTGCTATCAGGTGACCATCAAGGGAAGTGAACTATAGAGGCCATGGCCATGGCCATGGGTCAGACCAAACACTAAATAAAAACATAAGTTCTATTGTACAGACAATGCCTGACCCACCAAAATTGACTCATTAAATTTAATAAAAGAAGATAGTTAACATTGAAGGTCATGAATCCCATCAAGTCGACCCAAGTTAGTTGGGCATGTTACACTGTCCATCTACTTGGTCTACTCTCTCCCCCTTCCCATGTCTGTCTATTACTCTCTCAACTTGGTTATTAGATAGGGGTGAAAATCGGGCAGGCCGAATCGGAAAAACCAATCGGACCAGACTGGACCGGTCTGGGAATGGTCCCGGTCGGTGTCGGTCCAAATTTCATAGCACCGAATTCATTCAGTCTAGTCCACGGTCCAAGGGTTTTTCAGACTGGACCGGACAAAATGAAAATTAAAAAATATATATTTTATAACTTATATATATTAATTATATAATCTTCATTTAACCAATTAACCTAATCCTATCACTAACTCACCATTAAGTAATTATTAACTAATACTAATATCTATAATTTTATACTAATACTAATATTTATAATTTTATACTAATACTAATATTTATACTAATACAAGTATTATATTAATAATCTAGACTCTAGACTCTAATATGGTAAAAAAAAAATACTAATAGTCTAATATAGACTATAGTTATACTTATACTAATAGAGTTATAACTTATACTAAATCACTATAACTAATATTAGTATATTACTAGTATATAGCTATACTATATTACTATTAGTCTAATACTAATACTATTATATAGTTATACTAATCATGATTCATATTAACTAATCACCATAAATCTATATGTAGTAGTAACAGTAACACTATAATAGAATAATATATAGTATTAATATATATTAATATATTATGAGAGTTATAGCATAATAGAGTATATAGTATTAGTAATAATTTAGTATCAATGTATTATTATATAATATATATTCCACGATTAGTATATATTAATATATAGATTAGTTTTCTATTTTTTTATATAGATTAGTTTTCTTTTATCATTGTATTTTTCAAGATCAAGTTTTTTTTTTTTTAGTATTTTTAGCTAAAAAATGTAAAAAATTTAAAGTGGACCGAAAATAATTAAAATTGGGCAAAAAAAAAGAAAAAAAAAGATTTAGATGGGCTAAATGACCCATTTTGGGCATGGTCCAAACCGAATGGACCACCTGGGACTGGACCGGACCGAAATGGACCGGATCGGTCCAATCCTATACATCACTCGATCCGGTCCAGGGTGGAAAATCCCTAGACTGAATAAGTCCGATACAGCCCACAAAATCGCCTAAGATCGGACCGGACGGGACCGAGATCACCTTTACTGTTAGATTGTAGAGGAACGAAATAGAGATTGTACTAAAGTGTTTTTCCACTGCTTTGAATGTATACATAGATGAGTTTGTAAACATCATTGGTAAAAACAGAACAACTAACTCACTGCTGTCGTTAGGCTATTTATCAAGTATTCAAAATTCAAATACTTGATTTACACAATATGACTATTACATTTAAAATTCAAATACTTGATTTACGGGATCACCATATCCTACTCCTACGTAATAGGGACAGTTTCAGCAAGTCTTGAGTCTCTTGAGTCAGCAGGCATGGAGTCTGGTAATAGTTGGTCTTCAATACGCCCCTACAATCGCAAGGAAAGATCTCGGACACTGAGATTGAAGCATAACAGTTTGAAACGAGAAGCTGCCAGTGGTTTGGTGAGGAGGTCAGCGAGCTTGTCTCGACTGTTGATGAACCAAACTAAAAGCTTCTTGTTGGCGACAAGATCATGAACGAAGTGAAAATCTATTTTGATGTGCTTTGTTCATGCATGGAACACAGGATTGGCACTTAAATAGGTTGCCCCAATGCTGTCACACCACAACACAGGTGGATTCTCCATATGAATACCAAGTTCAAGCGTGAGGGATTGCAGCCATAGTAGTTTAGCAGCAGCATTTGCGAGTGATTTGTACTCTGCCTCAGTACTGCTTTAGGCCACCGTACTCTGCTACTTGCATCTCCAAGACACTAAATTCTGGCCAAGAAATACGCAGTAAGCTCCTACGGATCGTTAATCATCACGATCACCTGCCCAGTTGGCATCCGAAAACGCTTGAAATCGAAGTGAGGTGTAACATGAAATAAAAAGGCCTTGTGAAACCGTGTGCTTCAAAAATCTCAGAATTCTCTTCACTGTCTGCCAATGAGACATTTTTGGATTATGCATAAACTTGCTTACCCGATGAACTGAGTAAGCAATATAAGGTCGCGTGAAACTTAATATTGTAATCCTCCAACTATACTACTATATAAAAACGAGTCTTCAAAATCACCTTCATCATTAACTGAGATATGCGACGTTGTAGACAAAGGAGTGACACATGGTTTGCATTTATCCATTTTGGACCATTTCAAGAGCTCAACTATATTCTTACGTTGGGTTAAGTATAGGCCATGAGTAGAATGTAAAGCCTTGATGCCCAGAAAAAAAAGATTGATGCCCCAGATCTTTGTCTGCGAATTCTTTTTATAAAGCAGTGATCAAGTTATTGATTAGTTGAGTATCGGATCCAGTGATGATGATATAATCTATGTAGATGAGGAAAAATATTATCTGAGATTGAGAGCGATAGATAAATAATGAGGAGTCAGCCTTACTGTCAACAAACCCAAGATGTAGCAGAGCATCGGTTAGATGTGAAAACCATTGTCTTGGTGCTTGACGTAGTTCATACAAGGATCATTTAAGTCAACAGAGGTGATGAGGATACTGTGGATGTTGAAATCCTGGAGGTTGAACCATGAAAACCTCTTCTTTCAGTGAACCGTGTAGAAAGGCATTTTGGATATTGATTTGGCGAAAACACCAACCTCTAGATACTGCAATGGAGAGAACAAGTCGGACAATTGCAGGTTTAATCATAGGGCTGTAAGTTTCATGAAAATCAACACTGTGTTGTTGATGATAGCCCTTGGCCACTAGTCACGCTTTATAGCGCTCAATAGCTCTATCAGCACGTCGTTTGATCTTAAAGATCCACCTGCAGCCCAAGTTTGATTTTTAAGTAAAGCATCAAATTCTAGGTTCATTGCAACATGCCAATGACTGTGTTTTGCAACTTCAGTGTAGCAAGAAGGCTCACTGTTATCTTCTGTAATGGTAGCAAGTAGAGCTCTGGGAAAGGGGTGCACGACACTGCCTTCTTGTACGTGCTTAGGCTTCCGAATATTATTTTTGGATCTAGTAGTCATGGCATGTGTATTAGTGGAGCATGGTTGGACTGCACTTGTAGTCTTGTGGGATACTTGCTGGCAGGCATTTTGTGGGAGAGGAAGAGCCTCATCATGTGTAGGATCGGATATTGATGGTGCTGCACAAATTGTTGTAGGCTGTGATGAAGTTTGCAAGGTACCTGCAGATGGCAAAATAGAGGAGGATGCAAAAGAGGGAGGTGTGATGGAAGTGGAGAGAGTAACTGTATTGGATGTGGGAGTGGACTCGATTGTGGGTGGCTGTGTATACGGGAAGGATTTTTCATCAAAAATTATGTGATGAGAGACATATATTTTCCCACTTGTGAGATCAAGACACTTGTAACCATGGTGGCTGAGACGGTAACCTGTGAAAATACACGTTTTTGAGTGGAAATCGATTTTGTGCTTATTAAAGGGACAAAGGTAAGGCCAACATGCACATCCAAAAACTTTAAGAAAATGATAGTCGGGTTTAGTGCGATAAACAATTTGTTAAGTTGATTTGTTTTGTAAGATAGGCGTAGGGAGCCGATTTATCAAATAAACGGTTGTAACAAAGGCATCTTCCCAAAATTGTTGGGGTAGATGCGAATGGGAAAGAAATGATATACCAACCTCAACAATTTGTTTATGCCGCCGTTCAATGGCACCCATTTGTTGATGAGTATGGGGACAAGCAACTCGATGTTGAATACCAGTGTTTTGGAAATGAGTTGTTAACTTGCAAAACTCACCACCCTAGTCAGATTGAAACATTTTTATTTTACTTTAAAAAGGCGTTCAACATAGGATTGAAACTAAAGAAAAATAGACTCAGCATCATATTTTAATTTGAGTGGAAAGAGCCATAAAAATTTCTTGCAATCATCTAAAAACGAAACATAATTGCAGCAACCAGAGTTTGAAAGTACAGATGCTAGCCCCCATACATCACTATAAACTAAATCAAGTGGAAACTTGGAAGAAGAATGACGTGATCGAAATGGTAGGGAGCAGCTCTTGGCACGTTGGCAATCTGAGCACACTAAAGGGTCTTTATTGGAAGGAGGAAGAGTAAAATCAGACATAACTTGTTTGATGACAGGAGTAGAAGCATGACCAAGACATTGATGCCATAACTGGTAGGGAGCATGAATGGCAGAAAAACAGTGAGGATGAAGAGAGGCCGTAGAGGTAGAGAATGAATAGAGTCCATCTCTAAATAACCCTCGATGAAGGAGTCTCCCCAAGTAATCCTTAACATAAAAAAAATATGGTGAAATTCAAAATAAAAGTTATTGTCTTTGCAGAACTGTTGGACAGAAACTAGATTTTTTTGAATTTTAGGAACAAGTAAAACTTGATTTAAAATGAGTGGTTTAGCAGAAGTAGAAATGGAAGAAGAGCCGATTTTGGAGATTTGCAAACCTGCACCATTGTCGACATGAATTTGATCAGGACCATCATAATCTTCACTCCATAGATTGAGGTTAGCTATGTCGTTGGTGAGATGATGGGTGGCACCAGTGGCAGCATGCCAATCGGGTTTAGATTGTGAAGAGCTTGAGGCTACCAAGGCTAATGGATTGCACTGATCAGAGTTGGCAGCATATGTTATATCAAACCTGTGAAAACATTTTTTTGTGATGTGGCCGGACTTACCACATACTTAATAGATAATAGCATCACGGGTGGATTGGCAGCATCCAGAAGGAATAAATTGCTGAGAGCCGCCACAGAAACCGTGCCCCCTGCTGTGATAGCCACCACGACCACATGAATAATTTTGGGAACTCTATTGGGTAGCAACATTGACACAGGCCTGTGGTAGTGGCTGAGTATTATGAGACAAGCGGGACTCTGTAGTGAGGAGAAGAGAGTAAACTTCCTCTAGAGTATCAGGATCTTTGCGAGCAAAAACTGTAGTAACAAAAGGGTCATAGTCAAGACCGAGACCGACAAGAAGGTATGTAATGATCTCATCACATGTAAGTGAGTGCCCTGCAACAGCGAGTTCATCATCAGATTGTTTAATCTGCATAAAATAGTCAGTAGCAAAAAAAGCACCCTTGCGAGCATTAGCAAGATCAGTGCATAATTGAATTACACGGGCTCGTGACTGAGAGGAAAAGGATGTTTCAAGTGCTTGCCAGACACTAGCAGAGGTAGTGTGAGAGATAACCTGAACCAAGATTGTTTCAGTAATAGTAGAGAAGATAACAACAAGGATAATAGCATCTTGTCGAAGCCAGTTTTCATAAAGAGGGTTCGGGATAAGAGAAATGACATGAGATTCATGATTGGTGAAATCAACGTATTTAAAAGGGGCTATGGTGGTGCCATCAAGACATCCGAAGAGACCTTGGCCATGGAAGAAAGGAATAAGTTAAACTTTCCAGACATGATAATTGTAACCGGAAAATTTAGTGACATTAATAGTTAGTGTGGTGATAAGAAAGGGAACAACAGAGGAGGAGTGGTCGGATATAGTTGAGGAAGAAGAGGACATGGAAGGACGTAAGTCAGCTGGCTAAATCTAATATCATGTAGAATAATGAAATAGAGATTATACTAAAGTATTTTTCCACTGCTTTGAATATATACATAGATGAGTTTATATACATCAGTGGTAAAAGTAAAACAACTAACTCATTGCTATCATTAAGCTATTTATAAAGTATTCAAAATTCAAATACTTGATTTATAAAATCCAAAATACTTGATTTGTACAAGATGACTAAAACGTTTAAGATTTCAATACTTGATTTACAGTCACCTTATCCCACTCCTACGTAATAGGGACAGTTTCACCAAGTCTCCAGTCTCTTGAGTCAGCAGGCTTGGGTGACTGAGTCTGGTAATAGTTGTCTTCGATATAGATCGCACGGTTCAGAACGTTGCCCGACAGCCGCCGGTAAGCACACTCCGTGCCACCGCAACCGTCGTCCTCCGTACACCAATGGTAGTCAGACCACGAAACGAAACCTGACAATATTCTCCAGATGGGTCTAGGTTTTGGAACTCCACCTTCTGCTGCTGCTTCTTCTTCTGCAGTTTTGGCATCATCGTCTTCTACGAGAGCAGTCCCGAAAGGTAAACTTTCTTCTTTGTTCAGATATGCACACGAACCCACTACTTCAAATACTGACTCTTCACAAAAAGAGCCATGTCCACATAAACCCATTTCAAGCCCCAAAAGTGTACAAAGAAACCAACTTTCCGATGCTCATGTCCAAATCCCAGTTGAAAAATTCTTGAAAACCATCTCTAAGTCCAGCAACATCACTCTTAATGAAGCGTTGCACCTCTTCGATCACATGCTTCGGTTGCAACCAACTCCACCGATTCCTTCGTTCAATCATTTGCTTGGTGCAGTTTCTAGGAATAAGCATTATTCTAGTGTGATTTCACTTTTCAAAAGAATGCAGTCATCTGGGCTGCCTTCTAATTTTTTTACTCTGAACATTTTGCTTAATTGCTTTTGTAATGTAAATCGGGTTTGCGACGGTTTTGTTGTTATGGGGAGTATTCTTAGGAGGGGTTATAAGCCCAACACTGTGACTTATACATCTTTGATTAAGGGATTGTGTAAAGAGGGTAGGATTGGTGAGGCAGTCGGGTTATTTCAGAAAATGGTCAAATTGGGTTGTGGGCCTAGTGTGATTACATGTGGGACTTTGATTAATGGGTTGTGTCGAACAGGCAATACAAGTGTTGCACTTGGGTTACATGAAGAAATGGTCAGTGGTCAATTTGGTGCTGAGTGTAAGCCTAGTGTGGTTTCCTATGGTATGATTATTGATGGGCTTTGTAAGGATGGGACAATAGAGAAGGCAAATGAACTTTTCTGGGAAATGAAGGGAAAGAGAATTTTTCCGGATGTGTTTTTTATAGCTCTCTAATACATGGTTTATGTTGCATGGGTAAATGGGAAGAGGCTAAAAGTTTGTTTAACGACATGGTGGATCAAGGCATCCAACCTAATGTTGTGACGTTTAATGTGTTGATTGATGCGCTTTGCAATGAGGGGAAGATGAAAGAAGCAAATGGGTTGTTTGAATTGATGACTCAAAGAGGAAAGGATCCTGACATATTTACTTACAACACATTGATGGATGGGTTCTGCTTGGTGGGCAGGCTTGGTGATGCAAGGAAGCTATTTGATTCAATGACTACAAAAGGACATAAACCTGATGCTGTAAGCTACAATGTACTGATCAATGGATATTGCAAGAATTGGAAGATGGAGGCAGCTATGAATTGCTATAGAGAAATGATTCACAATAAAGTTATGCCAACACTTGTAACGTTTCGCATATTAATTACTGGTCTATTTATGGTAGGTAAGGTTGAGGATGCACGGAAGCTATTAGTTGAGATACAAGTTCATGATCTGGTACCAGATTCATTTGCTTATAAAATAATCTTGGAATGGCTTTGCAAGAATGATCCTTTTCCAAAGGCAATGGAATTATTTAATAGTTTAGAAGATTGCAAAATTGAACCAGACATTTCAACTTACAATGGCCTCATTAATTGGTTGTGTAAAGCAGGGAAGATTGAAGTTTCCTGGCAGATATTTCGTAGATTATCTGATAGAGGCTTGGTGCCAACTCTTGTTACATATTCTATCATGATTCATGGGTTCTGTAGGGTAAAGGATTTGGAAAAGGCAAATGATTTGTTTTTAGAAATGGAAGCAAAGGGTTGTGCTCCAAATGTAGTCATATATAATGCACTTATGCGCGGTTTCTGCGAGAATAATGAGTTGCAAAAGGTGCTTGAACTTCTTCATAAAATGGTGGAGAGAGAATTGTCACCCGATGACTCCACAGTCTCCATAGTACTAGACTTACTTTCTAAGGATGAAAACTATCGTGAATGTTTGGATCTCCTACCAACATTTCCTACCCAAGAGCCAAGAGGTTGTAATGATGGATTTTCACTATGATTTTTACTTACCAATTCTATCTTCAAGGTACCTAGGGGGGACAACTCTTGCGCTAACAAAAAGTTACAAAATGTGAAGGCTTGTCACTGCACTGTCCAAAATCCCAATTCTGACTCTTCTCAAGCAAAGGGGCTTTAAGGGTTTGGTCTAGTGAAGTTTGTGTTGGGGCTTGTGAAATTGATGATATTGAGTAGTGAAGTTGCATTTGGTAATTGATTGGGATGTTTGTAGGACTACCCGGAAATAAGAAGCTTGCTCTAAAAATGATTGTATTGAGCATCTTCATGCTCCCCTGGTGGTAAATTGCAGCTGATAGAAAAATATTATTTTCTGTGATTTCTCAAGCTGCAAGGAGATTCACAATGTTATTCGGAGGAGCTTCTTCAAGTGCTTCAGAACTTTTTCGGTGGGCCTGTGGAGAAACCAAAGTGTTTGTTGTTTGTTTTAATATGTATGTTATGTCCATCTCAGAAATAAGCGGTGGATTGCCCAAGGTTGTAGAATCTGTGCAATTTGCAATGTTATTTTGATCTTTGTTAGAAACTCAGTCATTAGTGTTGCGGCCTTTCTTAATCGAACATATTTGTCCTGGTATGGAAGTGGTTCTACAGATTCATATAGACCACTATAAGAAAGTTGTTTCTATCTTTACAGCAACTGAATCTTGGGTTTTGGATAGATATCTTATATCGGGTGTAGTAAATGAAACTTGCTCTTCTATCATTGTTGGGAAACAACCGGAATATTGCCTGCTCACCAGCAGCAGCTGGAAGTTTTTGACACTGTTACAGGTTTATTTTATTTCCTTTTAAATTAATTTTAAAAGTGGATCATGTCAGATTGATTTAAAAGTAAACCAGGTAAATAGAGAGTAAGAATTACTAGTATAGGATCAAAACCATTAGGTTAAGCGTTTGATTGAAATGCAATTTCACCCTTTGTCAAAGCCACAATGATAATTCTTACCAAGCAATATCTTGTAGCATATCTACTTATCAAAAAAAAAATATATATATATATATATATCTTGTAGCATATCTACTTATCAAAAAAAAAAAAAAAATCTTGTAGCATATCTAGAAACTACCATAAGTTTTGAACCAGACAACCATCATAAGTATTGTTCTAGGAAAATGTGAACATGTTGAGTGCATTCTTTAAGTGCTAGCTATAATGCTAGCTTCAAAGCTGTATTTACTGTTTGTGACTTGCTTCTTTATAGGGGTGGGCAAAAACTCTGGTCACTCCTACTCTGGCCGACATCTGCTCCGACTCTGACGGAGTTGAAAATTTTGGAGGTCAAAGTCGGAGTCGGAGTTGAAGGGTGAAAAATAGTCAGAGTCGGAATCAGAGTTCAGAGTTGGACAAGAAAATTGGAAAAAAAAACCTAGCTCCAAGTTGGGCTCCGACTTCGACTCCGATTGGACTCCGGCAACTTCAATTAGAGTCAGAATCCGCTTCTATTCGGAGTCGGAGTTAGAGCTCAACTTTGTCTCCGACTTTGGTCGGAGTCGGAGGTTGAAGTTGGGCATTCCAACTCTGTCGGAGTTGGTGCCCACCCCTACTTCTTTCCGTATAAATGTTAAGAAGCATGCTATATTTCTTTTTGGATTCCATCAGAAATGACAAATATTCATAATTCAGAAGGAAAGTGATTACATTCAACAAAACAATAATATGTTAGCTATTTTTGACTTGGACGACTAAATAGGTTATGGCTACCCATGGATGCCTGCCCTCAAATTTAGTTTGATGATGCATGGTGAAGGTTTTTAACATGTAAAGGAATTCCTGGTCATCTTTTGTCATAACGGTGAGTCCTCCACTAAAATTATTTCACTGATGTTCCTTTTCCTAAACAGTTTGCTTTGGATATGCAATTTCTTGTGAAAATCGCAAGATATGGAGGATACTTCTCCAAGAACAGCTTGGTTCTTGTAACTTACATGAAATCAACCTTTCTTTCAGCTGGATTCGATCCTGAAAGGTGGGAGTATTATTTTGCATCATCACAGTATTTTATTGCATGTAAAAAAGGAGTTCAGAGTTGGGGATCACATATGTTTTAGGCCATGATTTTTTAGGGAATTATTTTGTACACTCTTTGTTTACTTAGAGGAGTTTTTCCGCATTGTGATAAAATCCTCTGTATTGGAATTTATTCAACATCTCGGTAAGAAAAAAATAATGAGTTGTTGCATGAGAGAATGAGATACCTTGAACGGTGGAGAATATGCACACAACTGCATTATATTTGGTAAAAAAACCATCATACATATTACATTCTACCATACTACCAGGAAGCCGTTGGGCTTTTATAGAAAAACCAGAATTGTTACTTCAATAAATCAAATCAGAGTCTCTTATAGAAGACGCGTGCTTGTTTTTTCTTTTCAGAGATGACTTGGATGATGGATGGGCTATAAATGCTACTAATGAAGCAATAACAAAACTACTAATGATCGGAAAAAGCAATACGCTTTTAAATGATGATTCTGTTGGTGTTGTTGACGAGGAGTTGCATGAAAACCAATTTGAGCATGTGAGTGACTCTAAGGATGATGCTAGAGTTACTCAGATTATTCCATGACGTCATGTCATGATGTAGAAGGTAATATTGCATCGGAAGCCGATCTTAATGAAGAGACAGTGATAGCATGAATACAGAGTTAAACCCTCCTGAAGAGTTCTCGGATCGTCTTGAAGAAGACGTGGTTCTTCTTATTGAACTGTTATGAACGCAAAGAATAATTATATGGAAATAGAAGATGTTTACTCCAAAGTAGGGGTGTAGAATCGGATCTGGATCCAGATTTCCGACGATAACCAGATCTGGATATGGGTTTTAAAAATCAGGCAGTTATCTGCCTGGATAAGCTTGGAAAAAATCTGGGCGATAACCGGATATAAACTCAGATATCTGGGTTGTAACTGGGTATCCGGGTTTATTACCTTTTTTTTTTTAAAAAAGACTTTAAAACTTTTAAAAATATTTTTATAGTAATTTTTTTTTTAAAATTCGGATATTATGTTTAATACCCAGATTTAAAAAAATATATTTTAAACACTTTTTAAAAGGTTTTAAAAAAATATATTTTTAACAATTCAAAAGGCTTTTTTCATAGGCTTTTATGTTTTTTATTTTTTTTATACAAAATAAATAATAATACATCAACACACACAATGCATGCATACTACATATTACATTATTGTTCACATCACAATGCAAAACATCAATTTATAAAAAACAAAATAAATAATAATACATCACAATAATATCAAGATGTAGCACTCAATACTATCTATCTCCAATATAAACTTATCCAAATTGATTGTTTCTTGACTTAGTAATTACTTGGTGATAAATTAAGAACATGTATATCTGGAACCAAAAATTAAGATTAATTCTGGTGGGGAATGCTACTCCAAGTATTAATTTATCACAAAACTAGTGAAAAATATGTCATAAATTTTCAATAGTTTTGCATGGGACAATCACTCATGCATGCATGTTAATTAATTTTAGTATGTATATGACTTCGACGTGTCAGAATAAGTACTCGAGAAGTTTGTGAAAATGTGCCTTCTAAAGAAAATATATTGCGTAACAAATAGGTTAAATCTAAGGCGGCTTCAAAGAAAAAGAAAAAATAGAAAAAGTACTGCATGCATGCATGATTAATGTTAAGATTTTAGCAAACCCTTCTCTTAAGTTGTGGCTTTAATTTGGATGTTGAGATCAGATTATCTAGTTTGGATAGTAAAATGAAATGAGATAATTTGTTAAAAGTAGTGAAATAATTTATGAATAGTAATAAATGAATTGAGTTAATTTGTTTTATGGAGTTTTAGAGAATAGAGATAAAAAACTGAATAAAAATATTATAAAGTTAAAATATTATTAGAATATCATTTTTGTATATTATTTTTGTTTTGAGATTTAGGCCCAGTTTGTATTCGCAAGTCATCTCAACTCATTTCAACTCATCTCAACTTATCTCACTACTATTCATTATTATTCATCAACTTTAACTTACAAATCTCACTACTATTCATAACCCATCTCAACTCATCTCAACTCATCTTCAAATCCAAACGATACCTTAAAAAATTGAATTATTTTGTGTGTTTTTTTAAGATAAGACCTGGTTACATGACCGGATTCGTAACCAAGTCTGTACCGGATCTATTTTCATCTTATCTGCCCAGGTCCAATTCGGGCAGATAATCGTCCAGATTCACCCGAATTTCTGAGTTTCGGAATGGACTGAAAGAAATCTGACCCGTTTGAGTTTGCTCCTCATTTTGACCGCTCCTATATTTAATTTTTTTTAAATTTTTTTTTACTTAATGATTAAGAAAATGATTTTTAGTGTATTGGTATATATTTTTATTTTTTAAAAGTATTTAAAAATAT
Organism: Juglans microcarpa x Juglans regia; assembly: GCF_004785595.1. Classification (NCBI taxonomy): domain Eukaryota; kingdom Viridiplantae; phylum Streptophyta; class Magnoliopsida; order Fagales; family Juglandaceae; genus Juglans; species Juglans microcarpa x Juglans regia. The sequence goes on from NC_054596.1 coordinate 40,735,801, forward strand.
TAAAAATATTAAAAAAATGAAAAAAGGAAAAGAAGATGAAAATAAAAAAATCACTTTGTGCTAACAGGCACGCTCAGGGGTCAAAGCTAGGCAAGCTAGCACTACTCTTTATTAGAAACAAATTGAATAACGCAAAAAGAAGAAGACAGACTTGATAGACTCTTTATCTCATCTCTCCCATTTTCGCACGAAAAAGTATAGCCTAGAATATTAAAAATTCATCTTTAACAACTTTATTAAATCGTTGAGAGAGAAAATCAAGGGTAATTATACCCTTACTCCTCTTTTATATTAGTTTATTATTCAGTTTTTTTTTTTTTGTTTGCTATTTGAATTTAGATTAAAAATTTTAGAACATGACTTTCTTACATAATGTAAAAGAAAATAAATTCAATCAACTAACGTAATCATGTAATTTAATTACAAATAAATTCAATTTTATAAAAAGAAGTATAATGACTACTCTTGAGTCTCCTCTAACTACTCTTGAGTGTCCTCTAACTATTTTATCCTCTTTCAGTGGAAAGAACAATTAGGTGGTGGGATAGTCTTTACTCTTACGAGTACGTGAAGGATCGAGTTCACAGGTCCATAGTGGGCTAAGTGGTGAGGAAGTATGGAGGAATTGGAAGAACGATGGAAAAAGTTAAGCTTTTAGAAGAGGAAAATCATGAAATAAGTATGGAGACAAACCATTTGGAAGAAATGATGAAAAAAGGTGAAAAAAGTATTGTAAGGAAGTTGTTTTCTGATCAAGTTATAGGGAAATAGGTGATATGCTCGACAATCCTAAATATATGGAAAGTTGGAAAAACTTTTGCATTTCATGAAATTAGTTCTAGTTTTTTCATTATTTCTTTTGAAAGTCAAGGGATAGAAGCAAAGTACTCAAAGGGAAGCCTTGGTTGTTTGACAATTGCCTTTTTTATTGAAACCATAGGATGGGATGATACCTCCAAACAAAATGAAGTTTGATATTGAGAGCTTTTGGATATAGTTGCATGATCTGCCACTAGTATGCATGAAAGGAGAAACAATGAGGCAAATTACAAGATCAGTTGGTATTGTGAAGAAGATAGACGTGAAAGAAGATGGCATTGGCTAGGGCAATTATTTATAAGTAAAGGTGGAGATTGATATAAGGAAGCAGCTGTTGAGGGGTAGATTTATTAATCTTTTGGGTGATAGATTTTATTCCAATTAGGTACGAAAAATTGCCTCGAGTATGCTTTACTTGTGGTAAATTGGTGCATGGTTCTTCATGTTGTGACAAAATCAGAGGGGAATCCTCACAGAATATGAAAGAGGAAAGACAGTTTGGGGTGTGGCTTCGTGCAACTTCAACACGAAGGGGTAGTCTTCACAAGAGACAACATGATGAAGGCACATATGAGTCTGGTGAGAGTTTTTCTGAAAGTCATAAGGGTGGAGGTGATGGTGGAGGATCGATTTCAAATTTCAAGGTTGATAATGATTCTGGCAGGCAACACTATGAGAATGAAGATTTAGACAAAAGTGCAACTAAATGCAAGAATTATGGAGGTTCAAAATTTGAATTCAAACAAGCTGGATTGTAGGAGGAAGTTATGGAAGAAACTTATCAAAATGGTTGTTTTGATAAAGACATTAATTCAGATTTGAATTTAAATTTGGGTAAGATGATAATTGTTGGAAGTAATGAGTAGAAGGATGAGGTATGTGAGAAAGAATTGGGCCATGGAAGAGTCTCTTTTGAAGGGTACTTGGATATAGGAGTTGGACAGATGCATTATGGGCCTAAGGGGGATTTGAAAAGCATTGCAGATGTTAAAAAAAAAAGAAGAAGCAAAGATAGCTGTGTCCTAAAAGCTAGCATGATAAAAGAAGCAAAGTTAAACATTGTAGATGTGGGGAAGGCTGCCCAAGGAAAATGAAAAAGGAGAGCTCGTAGTAAAGGTAACAATTCTACTAAGTTACTGGGGTCTAGTATTAAAGGTAGTCTACTAGAAGATGGTGGGGATAGAGTGGAGGATGTAGTGATGAAAAAGGGAAGTTTGAAGTAAGTGTGGAAGACTCAAACACAACTCTGGTATTGGCAAAGGCTGTGAAGCAGCCCCGCCAAACATTATGAAAACACTGAGTTAGAACTGCCAGGAGCTTGGGAACCCCTCGACAGTTCATGAACTTTGTCATTTGATGAAGGAAAAGAAGTCCATAGTAGTTTTTCTCACCATAACAAAACTACTTGCTAGGAGGTTTGAAAGAATAAAAAGTAGGTTGAATTGTGTGGGCTGTTTGTAATGGTACCAGTGGGTAGAAGAGGGGGGGGGGGGGGGTTGGCACTATTATGGACAAAAGATGTGGGTGTTGATATTATTAACTTTTCTCAGCAGCATATTCATCCAAAAGTTAAATATGATAAAGAAATGATGGATTGGTACCTAATAGTTTTTATGGCCATCCTGAATTATGCAAAAGAAAGGACACATGGAGCTTATTATCGACTATAAAACCACCTACATGCCAACAATGGTGTGTGTTAGGTGACTTTAACGAAGTGTTATTCCAATCTGAAAAATCAGGAGGGAGATTGAGATCAGAAAAGCAAATGGAAGATTTCAGAAATGTTCTCGAGAGTAATAATCTTTTTGACTTTGGATGGGAATGAGACAAATATACATGGAGTAATAAACATGTTGATGGCTCCTTTATTAAGGAAAGAGTGGATTGAGGTATGGCTAATGCTAAATGGTCATAATTATTTATTAATGGAGTGTTGCATGTGTTACTAGTACTGTCTGACCATAGACCTTTATTTCTAGTTATGGAGGAGAAAAGGCAGGTTTTGGCAGAAAAAGAAGAGGGTGTTCAGGTTTGAGGCAAAGTGGACTCTAGAGGAGGAAGGTAGTAATGTGGTACATGGGGCATGGAATAAAGAGTTTGCAATTTTGGATCCCCTTCAACAAGTTCAAGAGAAGTTAAATACTTGTAAAATGGACTTACTCAGGTGGAGTTCTACAATGGTTGAGGATGAAGGAAAAGGCATCAGGGTGAAGATTGAATTGTTGAAACTGGAACAGCAGAATGAAAGAGCTTATAATGTAGATGCTGTTAAAAAGCTGCAAGAAGAAATAAGGTTGTTGTTGGCAAAAGAAAATTCAAAGCGGAAACAAACATCTAAACTGGGCTGGTATCAAAAGAGAGACAAAAATTTGAAACATTTTCATGCATGTGCCAGTCAAAGTAGAATGAAAAATTTGATTAATCAGATCAGAGATGCTCAGAACAGGCAATTGATTGATAGGGAGGAGATAGAAGAGGCTTTTCATGAGTATTTTGTGGGGATATTTACTTCTTCTAATCCCACAAAGGAGGATATTGATAGCTGTATCTGTGTCATTGAGCTAAGGATGCTTGTTGGTATGAATGAAAATCTGCTTAGGGAGTTTACTAAAGAAGATGTTTATGTAGCATTGCAGTAGATGGGTCCCCTAAAATCCTTAGGAACTGATGTTTTGGAGCTCATTTCTACCAATCTTATTGAGGCATAGTAGGGGAAGAGGTATGTAATACTATTTTAAATTTTTTAAATGGGGGGTCTTTGGATTCTTGTATTAATTTTGCATATATCACCTTAATTCCTAAGGTTAATTCTCTTGCTACTGTTAGTGAGTTTAGACCTATTAGTCTATGTAATGTTCTCTACAAACTTGTATCCAAGGTTCTAGCTAACAGGTTAAAAAAGGTGCTGAATTACATCATCTCCAACAACTAAAGTGTTTTCATCCCTGGGCGCCTCATTACAGATAATGTAATGATAGCCTATGAGACTTTGCACACTATGAAGACAAGACAATGGAGAGAATCAACAATCATGGCTCTAAAGTTAGATATGATAAAAGCTTATGATATAATTGCATGAGATTTTCTTGAAGCAGTGATGAGGAAGCTGGGGTTTGAACAGAGATGGATCAGATTAATCATGGAATGTGTAACCTGAGTTACATATTCTGTGATTGTGAATCGGAAGCCAGGAGAATATTAAACCTACTCGAGGTTTACGGTGAAGGGATCCCATCTCCCCTTACCTTTTTATTTTATGTGCTGACATGTTGAGTGCTCTAATAAACTCAACCGAAAGAGGTGGAAAAACAAGAGGAGTTGTTGTTTCAAGAGGAGGATAATGGTGAATCACCGGTTATTTGCTGATGATTGCATCATCTTTGGAAGGGCAAATCTGTTGGAATGGGCTAATATTCAAGAACTACTTCACAGATATGAGAAAGCTTCAGGGCAGTAAGGCCGAAAGCCTGTCACGTGACATAGGACCTCCCCGATGACCAGCGAGACCCATCAAGGTATATCTCGATTCCTTTCTCGTTTTACGTCTCAGCCTTTCTCTTCTCTCTCACTCTCCCTCCCTCAAATGTTCTCTCTCTCTCTCTCTCTCTCTCTCCACCTTGAGTGTCACCAGTAAGTACTCCCCGAGCACGTTGTCATTCCCTCCACCACCCTAAGACTCTCTGCTTCTCTTTCTTCTCTGTGCACAAAATCGCGAACCGCAGTGACTCCATTGCACCACTGCGTTGCAACACCACTGTCGGTAAGCCTGTCTGTAACACACCTCAAGGATTAGAATATGATAACACTGAGATGCTCTCTTCGAGGGGAGTTCCTCCAAGGAAATAAGAAGAAAAATGAAAGAAAATGGAGAAAGACAAAGGTTTCTATATCAATTTGAAAAATACAATATTCAGCCATCAGTATATAATTGCTATCAGGCGATTTATAAAGGGAAGCGAACTATAGAGGCCATGGGTCAGACCAAACACTATGAAATTAGCAAGAGTCTAATTAGATACAAACATAAATTCTATTCTAAACAAATTAGGCCCTAAGGGACAACACCCAGCCCATCAAAATTGACTCGTTAAATCTAATAAAAGAAGATAGCTGACATTGAAGGTCGTGAAGCCCATCAAACCGACCCAAGTTAATTGGGTATGCTACACTGTCCCTTTACCCGGTCTACTCTCTCCCCTTTCCCATGTCTATCTATGTTAGAAACAAAAAAGATTGAAGTGTTTACACAATAATAGAAGATAAGACAAAGGATGTACATTTTCTGCATCACTTCATTGATCAACAAACAACCTATATAAAGGCTAATATGTAACTGATAATAACATGAAAATAGGCACTACCCAACGTTCAAAAATACTCCTATTGACTAGGTAAACACAAACAAACTTACACCAACTTCATTTCAACTTCTGCCTTCTCATTAGACAGAGAAACTCTGTTTTCTCTCTAAAAAGAAAACCAATCCTTCCAAGCTCGTCGTTGGAGAGGAAGAAGTGAGCCTCAACTCCACCTTCCTCTCCATTTCCATTTCCTTTTCCTCTTCCTTTCCACTACCTATTTGTGAATATGCTTTTATAGTAGTGTTTTTCCCCCAATGCGGATTTTTTTAGATTTGCTGCACTCTGGTTATGAACAATTGACACGCGTCCTACCATGACATTCCCTTCCCGCCAATCTACTAGGACGACGCAGAACCGCGCCCAAAATTTCAGCGAGTGGCTCTCACACGCGGTTTGTTTCCGCAAGTGTTCTTCCCAGACCACTGCACTTTGACAGCTTCGCCGGCTACATGTGCCGCACCAGAAGACTCCCCCCCCCTCCGATCCTTTAGATCAGCTAGACCCCTCCTCCATTCCATTGGTGCGTGATCCTCATGTGCCACTCCAGAGGCATGAGTTGACTGTTCCTCCACTGTAGATCTGCCATTCTCTTGCTAGTCTATCAGAATTATTGCTTTTCCTAATCGGTGATCTTGTGAGAGAGACTAAGGACCTCACTAACAAATATCTAAAGAATTTCAACTACAGTGCACCCACTTGTATTGCTTCAAGTGGTGACTTACCTTCAAAATGTCTTTTAAGACGGTTCCTCTTAGTAGGGCTTGGGTAGAGACCAATAAATTAGTCACATGACCTTTTTTTTTTTTCATTTTTTATCTCATTTGTACTGTGATTGTTATTTTGGGATATTTTGTTAAGGAATCCCACCTCCTCTAACATATCATCTTTTATTTTAATGAAGTTTGCTTGAAGAAGAAGGGAAAAAAAAAAAAAAAAAACTTACCAATAATCCTAGTATTAATCCTAAATACTAGGACAACACAAACGTACAAATTACTAGTTTCCATTACTCCCAACTTGGGTGTTATATCACATGTTTCAGAACGTTGCCTAATCGCCGCCGGTGAGCACACTCCGTGCCACCGCAACCGTCGTCCTCCGTACACCAATGGTAGCCAGACCACGAAACGAAACCTGACAATATTCTCCACATGGGTCTAGGTTTTGGAACTCCACCTTCTGCTGCTGCCGCTGCTGCTTCTTCTTCTGCTGTTTTGGCATCATCGTCTTCTACGAGAGCAGCTCCGAAAGGTAAACTTTCTTCTTTGTTCAGATACGCACACGAACCCACTACTTCAAATACTGACTCTTCACAAAAAGAGCCATGCCCACATAAATCCATTTCGAGCCCCAAAATTGTACAAAGGAATCCATTTTTCGATGCTCATGTCCAAATCCCAGTTGAAAAACTCTTGAAAACCAACTCTAAGTCCAGCAACATCACTCTTAATGAAGTGTTGCACCTTTTCGATCACATGCTTCGGTTGCAACCAGCTCCACCGACTCCATCGTTCAATCATTTGCTTGGTGCAGTTGCTAGGAATAAGCATTATTCTATTGTGATTTCACTTTTCAAAAGAATGCAGTCATCTGGGCTGCCTTCTAATTTTTTTACTCTGAACATTTTGCTTAATTGCTTTTGTAATGTAAATCGGGTTTGCGACGGTTTTGTTGTTATGGGAGTATTCTGAGGAGGGGTTATTGTCCCCATACTGTGACTTATACATCTTTGATTAAGGGATTGTGTAAAGAGGGTAGGATTGGTGAGGCAGTCGCGTTATTTCAAAAAATGGTCAAGTTGGGTTGTGGGCCTAGTGTGATTACTTGTGGACTTTGATTAATGGGTTGTGTCGAACAGGCAATACAAGTGTTGCACTTGGGTTACATGAAGAAATGGTCAGAGGTCAATTTGGTGCTGAGTGTAAGCCTAATGTGGTTTCCTATGGTATGATTATTGATGGGCTTTGTAAGGATGGGACAGTAGACAAGGCAAAAGAACTTTACTGGGAAATGAAGGGAAAGAGAATTTTTCCGGATGTGTTTGTTTATAACTCTCTAATACATGGTTTATGTTGCGAGGGTAAGTGGGAAGAGGCTAAAAGTTTGTTTAACGACATGGTGGATCAAAGCATCCAACCTAATGTTGTGACGTTTAATATGTTGATTGATGCGCTTTGCAATGCAGGGAAGATGAAAGAAGCAAATGGGTTGTTTGAATTGATGATTCAAAGAGGGGAGGATCCTGACATAGTTACTTACAACACATTGATGGATGGGTTCTGCATGGTGGGTAGGCTTGGTGATGCAAGGAAGCTATTTGATTCAATGGCTAGAAAAGGACATAAACCTAATGTTGTAAGCTACAATGTACTGATCAATGGATATTGCAAGAATTGGAAGATGGAGGCAGCTGTGAATTGCTATAGGGAAATGATTCACAACTTGGTGCCAACTCTTGTTACATATTCTATCATGATTCATGGGTTCTGTAGGGTAAAGGATTTGGAAAAGGCACATGATTTATTTTTAGAAATGGAAGAAAAGGTTGTGCTCCAAATGTAGTCGTATATAATGCACTTATGCGCGGTTTCTGCGAGAATAATGAGTTGCAAAAGGTGCTTGAACTTCTTCACAAAATGGTGGAGAGAGAATTGTCACCCGATGACTCCACAGTCTCCATAGTACTAGACTTACTTTCTAAGGATGAAAAGTATCGTGAATGTTTGGATCTGCTACCAACATTTCCTACCCAAGAGCCTGGAGGTTGTAATGATGGATTTTCACTATGATTTTTACTTACCAATTCTATCTTCAAGGTACCTTGGGGGGACAACTCTTACACTAACCAAAAGTTACAAAATGTGAAGGCTTGTCACTGCACTGTCCAAAATCCTAATTCTGACTCTTCTGAAGTAAAGGGGCTTTAAGGGTTTGGTCTAGTGAAGTTGCATTTGGTAATTGATTGGGATGTTTGTAGGACCACCGAAATAAGAAGCTTGCCTTAAAAATGATTGTATTGAGCAGGTTGTTTGGGCTGGTGAATTTAGTATCTTCATGCACTTCTGGTTGTAAATTGCAGCTGACAGATCCACCTCTAAACATCTCGCTTCACAAAATTCATTTTAGCATTACTCTTGGTTGATTGATGGATCGACAGGGTCTGTAGTGACACCGCCAACCATTGGATCTCTTGTAGCTTTATGACCCAGGGTATATCTAAGGTGTGAATTCTCTGATAATTGTATAATTGTATTCGAGCTATGAAGTTCTTTATGTTGTGTCTCCGTTGGAAATTCCAAGCCTCTTGTGACATCTACATCTAGAGCCACATACAAGAATTGTATATTTAATGCACGAGAGTCTTTGCTAGAGTACCTTTCTTATCCTTTTATCTTGATGTTAGTGGTTATCTGTATGTATTTTGGTGATGAGTATTATTTGTCTCCTGGCAACGTTGATGGGTTTTTCGACTGCCCCTTTCATGCAACATTCACACGTTTAGACAATTTTCCCTATATAGAAAAGGGGAATGTCGAATAGTCTGAGCACTTAGCCCAACAATTTTCCCTTTTGATGACTAGTAGTACTTGTTAGTTAATTTGCTTACTGTGAGTTCGTTCGTTGTCACTTGTTTTTGCCACAGACTAAGAATTGGAAAGGGTTCTGTACTCGGAGGTGGATATATGGTTGATGAAGATAATAATGCTAGAAGCTAGTAGCAAAGAACATTAAATCCTCAGAGCATATATATGCTAAACGGTGATAGAAGTTATTCGTGTTGAGGGGAATGAAGCCTGGTCCGAAATCATTCAGATGATAGCTTGAGCTTTGCATGAATGGTCTCGAACCAGACAACATTCCCCTCAACTTTTCATAAATCACTCTGAGAGAGAGAGAGAGAGAGAGAGAGAGAGAGTTCTCGACATGGCCATGCATTATTTTTTTTTCATGGGGTTCTTATATACGTTAGGACGAGGGAGAAATCTTTATTGGGTCAAACATGACATATTGTCCAGTTTTCACACAGGGTACCAAATTTATTAGAAATTTCAGATTATAATCTCCACAAAAACATTGTTTTTGGATATAATTAATTAAAACCTACTCTTCAAAGTACTTTATGCATGGTTGCCATATAACGTTTGATATCCTTTTAGTAATATTAGGTTCAACCCAATTGCATGGCTACTACTATTACACACCATTAACATAGATAATAAACAAGCTGCTAAAATATTGAACAGCTCTCTTATCATGATGTATATCAACACCAGCCACTAAATTTCTGCTATATATACAAAAACTATACGCCTGTCAAGATTAGTTGACACGCATATATGATGAAAATTAAGTTTTGAAAGGTATTTTTATAAAGTAGATTATATAAAAATTAGTATTCCCCCTCCAACAAAATTCTTTTTTTTAACTTAGCCCCCCAAACCAGATTTTATGGTTCTGCCCCTGGTGTCATGTGTAGATGTCAAATATGCATGCATTTGGTAAATCTGTGCCCTTAGATTGATGGTTCTATCAATTCAGGAGTGATAATATATCTAAGAAATAAATCTAGCTTATAGTTCTCTTAAATGGCAAAAACTAAGTGCACGCAACCATATGTACCAGATTGATATCCACTATTTCTTACGCTCAAACTATTTCTTCCGTGCCGGTGTTCCCATTCTCTGTTCCAGCAGGTATTTTAATGCCTGCTGGTCAGTACGAACCTTGAATGATTGCCCCAACAGATAGTGTCTCCATGTCCTTATTGTTGCCATCACCAAAGCCAGTAGTTCCTTTTCATAAGTGGATAAACTCATATTTCTCCCTTTGTGAGCTTGGCTGAAAAAAAGCAATTGGCTGCCCTTCTTGCATTAGAACAGCTCCCAAAGTTTCTCCCGATGCATCACATTCTATAATAAAAGTTTTAGTAAAATTAGGTAGTCTTAAAACAGGAGGGCTCACCATAGCTTCCTTAAGTTTGTCAAAGGCTTCTTGTGCTTCCTCATTCCACCCAAAACAGTTTTTCTTCAAAAGAGCCGTAAGTGGGGCTGCTATAGCTCCATACATCTGAACAAACTTGCGATAATACCCTGTGAGGCCTAAGAAACCTCTTAAGGCCTTGATAATTTTTGGAATAGGCAAATTTTGCATTGCTGTCAGTTTCTGAGGATCTACTCTTACTCCCTCTTTAGAAATCAAGTGTCCCAAATACTCCACCTCCTTACTACCAAAAATAAACTTGGATTTCTTAGCAAAAAATATTTTGTAAAATTTCCAACACCATAGTAAGATGTTGCACATGTTCCTGCAAAGATTTACTATAGACTAGGATATCATCGAAGAAAACTAGCACAAATTTCCTTAAATATGGTTTGAAAACTTCATTCATAACCCCTTGAAATGTCGTGGGGGCATTTGTAAGCCCAAAAGGTATCACCAAAAACTCATAATGACCCTCGTGGGTCATAAAGGCAATCTTGGGGACATCATTAGAACTCATTCTAATTTTGTGGTACCCTGAACATAAATAGCAAAAATCACAGCACCTCCCAACTCATCTAATAATTCATCAATATTAGGAATTGGGTACTTATCTTTTATGGTATCCTTGTTAAGAGCATGATAGTCCACACATTCTCCAGCTTCCATCTGCTTTCCTTACTAATAGGACCGGAGAAGAGTAAGGACTTTGGCTGCTTTTTATGCTTCCATTTCTCAACAACTCAGTCACCAATTTCTCTATTTCTTCTTTCTGATAATAAAGATACATGTAGGGTCTTACACAAGTCGGTTTAACCCCATCTTGTAGTTGTATTTTGTGATCACAGCTCCTGGGAGGAGGTCAACTAGAAGGTTCACGAAAGACTCTCTTAAATTTCTTCAATATTTGCTTTAACTCAAGTAGCTCCTCACTCGGTTCACTTTCCTTATTACCTTCCAGTACCTGCAGCCACAACCCTTTAGGGCAGGTTTGGATGTTGAGACGAGATGAAAATTTTGAGAATTTTGTGAATAGTATAAAGATGATATGAGTTAAAATTTTCGGTTGTTTTAAGAAATTTTTGTGGATCCCATAGTGAGATGTGTTTGGAAGTAAAGTTGAGATGAGAATTTCACGTTTTTGGAATACAAATATGTTGGTGGGGCCCACTGGCTATGTATTTATGGCCTGTCACCCGAGACGTTCCCTTTTCCTACTCCCTCTTTGTCTCCTTCCCCTCAAAAAGTTCCTCTCGTGATTCATATCTATGCATCCGAATGAAAACCCTCACTTCGGATTTTACTTTCCGTTTGAATATTTCTTCAATTGGTGGTGAGAGTTGCGTTTGAAGACCCGCATCTCCTCGTTTCAACATTTCTTCAAGACCTGTGAGACTTGCATTTCAACTCAACATCGCTTGCGTATCAACACCCTCCCTCTCCAGTCGCAACGACGGACTTTTGCACCCGTTTCGTCTTGCCATTTTCAATTTCTATTTTTCCGGCACAAACCAGAGGAGGACAACCAGGTAAGTTCCCGTATTTTTATTATTGAGCTAAACGAAATCGAAGTTAGGTAGATTAGGGTTTCCTTCATGGCTTCGCATCTCCATTTCATTGAGATCAGTGTCTTCGATTTATAGTGACAATGGTTGGGATCTGAGTTTTTGTTGAAAGATTTTGCTAAATGTTGCTGTTGTGCATATGAAGTTTTACTTGTGCCTACTTTTGGTCCGAATCAGTAAGGGTGTTTGCAACCGCAAGCATCCGAAGGCAATCCATAAAGTTCCGTTCAATAACGTGCGCAGTGGTTACTGAGCAGTTTGAACATGAAATGACCCCGTCATTCATATCCTGATGTCTTGGGTTTCGGTTATTATTGTTGATGATAAATTTATCTGAAGGTTATCTCCCACCATTTCCCTAAATTGATTCTGACATGTATTTTGTTCGGGCGATTTGGCACTTTTTGAAATTCCCTTTGACATGGCACTGCATTATAGTTCGTTGATTTTGCCTTTGTCAGTTTGGTTATGTATTTTGGGGGTTTATTGGATTCTCGCACTGGGTCAAGACGGGCGTATCTGCTGTTTTGTCAAAACATTCCCAACAAAATTAGATGAATAATTTTAGCCCTCGCGTGTTTTGATCTCATCTCTTGTGACTGCTTCCACTTCACATAACCACATTTTCATAGTTGAACTGAATACTTTGTTTTGGCCTTCTATCATTCTCCATTCTCAAGTACAGTACTCTCATACCCTTGGGGTCAAACATTTGTTGTTGCAACACCAACGTGCATTAAGGGGGCAGGGAGGTTGACATACTTAAATTCCTCTCTGAGTCAGTCATACGTTAACAAGTTTGAATCACTTTCCAAAATCTAATTCTATATTGGAGTCTGTTCAGTTTAGTTCCATTACTGTCTTTGAATTCCATTAGTGACCATGTCAATGAGCTTCTATTATTAATTACTCTGTTGAGGTTAATGAGCATGTTGTTTGGTTGGGAAAGGGGGCAGGGCTGTTTATCGTAGTAAATACATTTTAGTAGCTACAGATCAAATAGACACAGATATCCTGACCATGGCAAACAAAGCCACTCGTCAACCCGTGGAACTGCTCAAAGTTTTTGTCATTCATTTCATATTTTTATACTTTCCAATTTATGTTGGTGTTATAATCTTCTGACCTCCATCCACTCAAACCAACCTATATTATGTTGTTATATTTTCTAATGATGCATTTCCCTGTATAAAATCAACATTATAAATTCTGGTGGGCAGTGTGAAAGGCCAGCTTCTTGTGAGCTGACTGCCTTTATTCTCTTTCACAGTGATGTGAGAAACTTGACCCTAGCTCTTTCTTTCTTTGTGGTTTATACTTTGTGTGCAAGAATTATGGCAACGAGTAGCGGTGTGTTCAAAAACTGCCCTCATCCTATGATGCCAGAAGATGAGCTGGTATACGGACGAATACCTCTATGTTATTGTGGGATTCCCTCCAAACTGCGGACGTCGGCCAAGGCCAACAGTTTTGGGAGGCATTTTTTTAATTGTCGATATTACAAGTGTGAAAACCAGTGTGGATTCTTTCAATGGGTTGATCTTGCAATGTCGCTACCAGTTTGTTGTCAGTGCACCTTGGAATTAGCAGATCAAAGGAATGAAAGGATAGCGGCTGAACGTGCAAGAATAGAAGCCGCCAAGTTCCAATCAATGAAGATGAAGAACAAATGTGCGTTGATCACATCTTGGGTATTATTGCTTACATTATTATATACTGTTAAATTTTCTAAACTTAATGATAATGTAAATCATTTATTTCTACCTAAATGATTTACATGTCACACATTAGTTTTACGGTACAATGAACTGTTGTTACCATCAACAGTTAACTGTTGTTAGAAGTGCACCTTTTTTTTGTGAACTGTTGTATTTATTACACTATTGTACAATCGTATGGTACCTTACATGCTTGACCTTACTCATTATTGTACAATCGTATGGTATCTTACATGCTTGACCCTATTCATTATTGTACATTCGTATGCTATTACACATTATAAAAGAAGAATAGAAACACAAATCCTTTCCCAAACGAGGCAGGATTGGGATCTCATTATTAATTATTTCATTTAATTAAAAATCCCATCTATGAGTTGGAGACGTTGTAATTTTCCTTTATAAATTGCATTCAGCTTTATGAACTTAAGCGCACTTGCATCCTAATATCACGGACTGAAATGGCTGGGTTATATTTCATTTAATTAAAAATTAGATAGATAAAAAAAATATTAAAAAAATAATCGTCTAAAATTTTCTCTAAAAAAGGATAATATTATTCAAAGAATAATATTAGATACAGACTTTAATTATGATGTACAAATCTTGCATATTTCATTTGAAAATAAAAATGAATCCACCATAAAAAAGAAAAAGAAAAAAAATTCAACATCCTAAGTTGAAAATTATTTTTTATAAATATTTCGCTTACTTTATCTTATAAATATTATTTCTCTTTATTCTAATTATAAAGAGGCAGGATTGGAATCTCTTTTCAAGTAGGCACGATTGACAAATGATGGTCAATAATGTATTCGTTACTCATAGACATGTATGGGGTGGTAGGTAGTTTTGCACACGAGTCCATTCGTTAAAGACAGAGTATTAAAAACATAAGTTAACTCATACATACCGGTTAAGAGCGACGTTCACAAACAAATAGAGCTACATATCAATCCTTACATAACACTTATACCAAATAGTATTAATTATTTAAATACTACAAAACCATCAAGAGTTTTTCAAAGGTTAATCATGTAATCATTCCCCAAACCTATCTTCCCACATAGGGATTGCAATCCCATCTCTCTGTGCTGCCATAGTTCCAGCTGACTCATGGGACATGTCAACCACTTCAGAGGTTTCGCCAGTGTGGTAGGCTGCATCCATATTTTCTTCACTAAACTAAAGTGTCAATGCAGCCTGAATGAACTCATCATTCAACGTTACCGTTTTAATAAGGTTGTGCAGTGTACAACATGCGGTAATGAGCATCCCTTGCCTGGTAGGCCGATATCGAGGCATCGCATTCAATATTAGAAACCGGTTTTTCAGTAACGCGAATGTACGCTCAATAATGTTGCGTACCGATGAATGACGGAAGTTAAAATAATCTTTATATCCTCGAAATTGAAGATCGCTATAACGATCAGATCTATGATACCTCTCTCGTGGATACGAAGGCATAAACTTCTCAATGCATGGAAATGCATAATCGACAAGGTAATAATATCCTACACAATTAGAAAAATTACCAACTCAATTGGAGCTAATTACGCTCAAATTAGTATTTAATTACCAACTTGGTCAAAGGCATGTCAAATGAATTGTTTTAAAAAATACAAATATTTACCTTGTGGTGGCCAAGGAAATTGATTCCGAGATCGATTCAAAGCATCCAAGAATACTCGAGCATCATGGGTTGTTCCCTCCCAGCTAGTATATACATACGTGAACTTCATATCGAAGTCACATAAGCACAGCAAATTTTGTGTGATTCGACCACAATGATTTCTATATGCGTTACTCAGTCTAGATGGTGCAGCAGCGTCAATCATGATGCCGTCCATTGCACCAAGACATTTCTACAAAATCATTATCATATAACATAGTACAACAGTATAAATATTTTGATATCATGAAAACTTAAATTAATATAATAAAAATAATATAAAAAAAAAAAAACCCCACAACAAATAAAAACCAATGGCCAGATATAGCAAAGTTCATACCTCAAACCATGGATAATTGTGGGGGTTCCCCGCAATGTAAGGATAGACCCCTCTGTGTTTGTGGGCCTAATGACAGTTCTCCCTAGCTGATGTAGCGCCTGCATGACTGTCTTAACATGCCGGTTAATAGTCTCGCTCGAATGTTGAAATTGGTCTCCAACGATACGTTGACCTTGTGCATGGCCAACAAGAAGGCAAAACATCCCTAATGATTCCTCCATAGACACCCTCTCTATAGGGTCCGTTATTAAGGACTGTCGTAAAGAGTCACAGACATAACAGAAGGCCGGCACTTCCATTCGAAACACTGTTTTGCACGTCCTGGGGTTCCCATTCAAGACTGCTTCAATATATTGATTTCCTCGTAGGCCAATATTGTGTTCGGGCATTCGAACTCGACCTCCGCTCAATTGTGATACCATCCACATCATGTAAACAATGTTCACCTCCTGCGTTGCGGCTTCATCTCCACTTGAATGATATGTGGGCATAGGATCGTCCAACTCGCTGGTACGAGTCCTACTTGAGCATGAATCCTTAATTTCGCTGTTTGTATCCATCGATGGGGGTTCTTCTGAACTACTCTGATTCTCCATTATGAATACTGGAATGCTTGGACAAAAAAAAAAAAAAAAAAAAAAAAAAAAGAACCAAATTATAGATTCATCTTTAAATTGAAGTGGAGGATGATGGGTTTTGGAATAAATAAACAAAATTGTGGGGAAATTTTATTTCCCCTAATCATCATTATCATAATATTTAGGTCAAATGTTTGATATGCATAAGGTGAATAATGTCATAAATTCATGAAACAAATTAGCAGTGTGAAAATGTTAACAAGCATCACAAACTCAAATACAATGCAAAGAAGAAAACATAAACATCCCGGAAATAAGTGGCTGTTCAATGTCGAAAAAACGGAAACATGCTGCAAATAAGTAGCTGTTTATGAAATCAAAAAAAACAGACAATGAGTAGAAAGACAGACGTAACAGCCGAGAGAATAAAGAGGAGCCTCCAACACTTTCACCGATCACTGCAAACTCCAAGCCCACTGGCTTTTGCGGGTGTCCGAGATTGAGACAAATGACCTCTGCACTTTTGTGCTCAACAAATCGGTCGAATGCCTTGTTAAAGAGCTCGGTCGGTAGGGGAGGTTGTACTTCTTCAAGCAGCTTCATACAATGCATCTGCAGATCAAACGCACCAGATGACTCCATGCTAGTGTCCCCTTTACTGCGCTTCCTCGACCTGCTGTACTCCATCGATTCCATCGCTGCAGTGACGCCCCGACTCCCACGTACAAAAACAAGGGAATCGTGACGTCAGGATGGTGACAACACGGTCACGCATCCCAACGAAATGTGCTCAAGTGTGTGTGCAACATGTAAAGGTGCACAATAAAAGTCGCAGCGGATAATATAAATAAGTCAACCAAGGACCAGAAATTTAATACAAATATTCAACACAATTTATCTTTAAAAATATACAATCATCCCAAATATAATACAAAAGGTAAATACAGTAATTGATAAAAACATAACTCACTAAATAGGAGCAATCCCAGATCACTCCTCCAACGGAGCCAAGCTAAGGCTCGTCATCATCATCTGCATCAAAATCTGCGATACCATAAAATGGTACCACAGGTAAGTATAAACCAAACAACTCTCGGGATAAAAATACATTAATGCAACCAACAATATACAAAATACATTTAGCCATAAAATACCAATTTTTCCCAGAAAAAAATGATTATTTCCAACACACGCCAAAAGTCCCATTTTGGCCCAAAAATATAGTTTGTCATTTTCCCAGAAAATGATTCACACAAACAACTCATTTATCGGACACTGTAGGCGGGAATCGCAGGCGGGACTCTACCACCCTCCCTGCTTACCACCATCCCTACCGCGTGCACCGTAGGCGGGAATCACAGGCGGGACACAACCACCATCCCTGCTTACCACCATCCCTATCGCGTGCACCGTAGGCGGGAATCGCAGGCGGGACTCTACCACCATCCCTGCTTACCACCATCCCTACAGTTCCTTTACACACAATGAATACTTAAAAGAGCACTGTAGACGGGAATCACAGGCGGGACACAACCACCATCCCTGCTTACCACCATCCCTACCGCGTGCACCGTAGGCGGGAATCGCAGGCGGGACTCTACCACCATCCCTACTTACCACCATCCCTACAGTCTCTTTTCCTTTTACTCACATGAAAATCCAATTTTCAATAAACACATGAACATGTATGCAATCATGCGAAAACCCAGTTTTCTTTACAAACATGATCATGCATGCAATATGCGATGTACATGAACAAGCCATAACCAACAACCAACAACCACAATTCACAATGCAAACAAACACAACTCCGTCCACAATCCATCCGACCCCCGAAACTACTCGGACTCAGTCCGGCAAAACAAACCAATTCACAGATAATATGTGTTAGTGCAAAAATATATTTAAATCACGAAAGTTCTTTAAGGAAAATACTTACAGTGCAATATAACAATTTTCAAAGGATCACGAAATTGAAAAATGCGACGTTTGAGCAACACCACAGTGTAAAATACACTGTGGCCGTGGGTCACAAATACCAACTTTCAAACGGAGGCAAACGAAGACCCAAGATTGATAGGGTAGGGCCTAGGGAGGTCGGTGAAGCCAATGGTGGTGGTGGTTTGCCGTGGGTGGCGGCGAATGGGCGGTAGAAGACCAAAATGCCCAAATCGAAAATGTAGATGGTGGAGCTTCACCGGTGGCGGATCGGAGGTGGGGTTGGGTCCAATGGGTTGCCAAGAGGTCGGGGATGAAGTGGTAGGAAGATGGTGGCCGGAGGTGGCGCGACGGCGGCGCTGGAACGAAAGGTGGCCGCGGCTTTGAAGGGCTACTGGTGGTTAACGGCGGCGCGAATGGAGGTGAGGTTGGTGGGGTGAGGTCGCTGGCGGCAGGGGAACACAATGGGGTGGGCGGTGAAGGCCACCGCTGGCTCACGGCGGCGCTGGCGTGAAAGTGGCCCGCGGCTTCGTGGGCTTCGTGTGGGCTACCGGCGGCGAGGTAGGGGCTGAGATTTGGGGGGTGAGGTCGCCGGAGGGAGGGGGAGCTGGTCGGCCGGGATGCGGCGCGCACGGCGGCGGGCTGGGTGAAGGTGACGGACGGAAGAGAGAGGGAGAGAGCTGGTTCACGCGCACGGGGGAAGGGAAAAATAAAGAAGAAAAAAGAAAAGAAAGAAAAGAAAATGAAGGAAAGAAAAATGGAGGGAAAAGAAATGAGGTCCAATCCTCATAACTTGGGTCACAAAAATGATCCAACGGAAACAATTTTAAAACCACAAGTTAAATAAAATAATTTAAACGTAATGGTAAAGTCAAATTGAAATAATTAAATCCCACAGTAATTAATTTAAATATTAAAAGCAATTTAAATGCATAACCATAAATAAATATTTGGAAAGCACATAACAATAATTTTCACCAAATTAAAATCATAGAAATAAACTCACTAAAAATCCAACCAATTTTAAAATAAGAGGATAAATTTTTGAACAATAAAAAATAATCATTCAGTAAAAATACACTAAAATATGGGGTGTTACAGCTGCCTTCTCTCTGGCTTCGGCGCTACGTTTAATAGCATCTAGGGTCTTGCTCATTTGCGCTTGAATGGCTGGGTTACTCATGGGCCCCCCTTGTCGTGTACGAGATCCGCTAGCATAGGAGGCAGAGAAGGGTCTAGGTGGGACGTTGGGATTGCCCGAGGGGGCTGTGTCATGATCAATAAATGGTCGGCCATGATTTTGCTCTTCCTCATCAAGCAAACGCTCATCATCACTGTCTGGGGCCAGATCTGTCGACGCCCTATGCATTGTACCAGCCACAACTGAACAACCAAATATTGTACAAAGTTGTTCATACTTAGGGCATCCCATCGTCTTGAAATGCTTCCATGATGGTCTCACCTAACAGCAGAAGGGAGTGATTAGATAGAAAGATGGAATGTTGATCTTATTAATTATTTAATATATAAATTTTAAAAACAAGAGCCAAATTTAATTTATAGGTAGTACCCGAAGGGCATTCACCTAGTGTTCCTCACTAGCAATTGGTGCCTTCCTCTCTGAGTCTCACCCCAAGCCGGTTTGCTTCATGAGATCGGTAAATTCCCGCTGTCTTTGCTTGAGATGAGAACCTTTGCCTTTAACTTGATCAGAATTAAAATTTCTTGGCCCAACGGCAGACAACTTCTCAGCAAGCCTTACATGATCACCGTTTGTGATCCTCCTTCCCCTCAATCTATCCATGATGGTGTCTTCATACAACATCTCTATGAGCAGATCCTCAAACCCATCTGCCCATAAGCTTCCATCCCGGGTCGAGTCGATGGTATCATTCTCCATGTGGTTATAATATATGCTCAAATTGAAACCCATCATTTGCACATGCAATGAGATGATAAACCAGATTGTGATTGTTTGAAACCACCATAAGATTGTGATGACACAATGACATGAAATAGATGGAAGTTGGTACATAATGACAACAATTGTGACTAATATCAAAGCTAGAATGAAGTAAGTAGGTAAAAAGGTTAGATGGAAGAAGTTAACTAGTTGAAAACTAGTAAATTTAAAAATAAACAAAAGTTTCATACCTGCGTAGATGATGACCTAGATGTTGAGCGTAAGTTGTAACGCTACAACAAGAAATGGTATAAATTAGGCCTCCAACAAAGCAAATAAAGGGACAATTTCTGTGGCTTCCAAGAGTGTGGATGATATAGAGATTATGGTGAAACAAAAGCATCTTTGAGATTATAGATATAACCAATCCTGGTTATTTTCATTTCCTTTTCTAACCATACCATGGTTGGAAAGAGTCCAACATACCAAATAGATTGGTATGTGTAGGACTAATTATTAGAAATTAAATAAAATACAAGATTGGGGAGATGGGTTATATTAGGTTATACTTGGCTCCAAAGATAGAAGAGGAGGGAGACGAGACAAGGCCCTAAAGTTTAGGTTTTATGTAGCACTCGACGAATCTCCCCCCCATGCACGCAATTTGTCCTGTTTTAAAACCCAGTTGAGAATGTTTCTTATACATTCAGCTTCAAGTTTCACTGTAAATCATTACTTCAGTTTCGGGAAAGTCATGGATTTACTGTTTAATGTTCCAACTTCCAACCAGCTATTCATTATTCGAGAACCAAACATTTTGAAACATAATGTCACAACACCTCAGAGGAAACTCAGGAGAGGAGCACGTTCAGCCAGCAGGACAAGAGAATTATGGGCAGCCAGTTACATGGACCTTACCTCCTATAAATTACAATCCTCATAGCCAAATAGTTAACAGTCCACTCAATCTATTCTTGTTCATTCTGAGTTTTCCAAAACTTGAGATCAATTTTCAGGATCTATAAATACTACAAACCAGCAATTGGTGCCTACGACAGTTCATCCTAATCTAAATCACAAAACATAAACAGATCCATCAGATTTGTAGAATTCTTCTAAACCGCCAATCGATTGCCCACAGAGATATAAAAACCAAGTATAAATGTACTTAAGTTTTTTAGGTTGTTGAAAGAACTCAATTTAAAAGTTCACAAGTCTCCTGCTCATTTCAATTTGGTACCCCCTGGTCACCATGCTATCGCAATAGCAGCCTAGCAGGGAACCAATAAATAGAAAAACTGCTCAATAACTTTTACATAGCACGTTGTAGTAGGCAATCACCAATGGGTTTTGGATGGTGCAAATAAGAGTATTATTTGCATACATCCTTATAAGAGTATTAAAGTTGAAGTTGGAAATGGGGGAGAGAGTTGGGTTGAAGTGCTAGTTGGCAACTAGAAGTGAGTTGAGGTTGATCCATAAACATTGTGGGGATATGGGTATGGTGCGTACATCATGTGAGGCTAGCTACATTATTTGTGATCAACATTCACGGGTGGATGAGAGTGATATATGGCCTTCAACGTCCAGCTTGCCAAGACCAAGATTGGCATCCAATCTGTCTTAACAGATTCTTTAGGGATGGTTCGATTTATGCATGGCCCAAGTGTTTAGTCATATGTTAACATTTTCCAAACCATTTGAAGTCCTCAAAACATACTGATCAAAAACACTACCAATCCAAATTTAATGAATATAACCTGTACAAATGAAGCCTAATCATGTGAACGACAGACAAATACACCAACATCTGTTCAATACCAACTCCAACTACTGAAGATTTTTCCACACACAACACGGATTGACAATATCGATCCATATTTTTCTTAGCTTGCAACACCTTCTCATCCAACTTGAGGAAATTGAAATATGATGGAAAAATACCTGGTAGGAGCGTGTCTTCGGACCCGTGGTGGTGGAGTTATGGACGGCCAGCCATCTATTGTGACATTTCGAGATACCGTTGCGAGACTTGCACCGGTTCATTGGGGTGTCTTTGGTTCAAGTGGTTCCCGTATTTTTATAGACCATTTGTTTGGGGCAATGAGACAGCCGAAGTCAACAAATAGACACAGTGCGTTGGTACAATTCGCCAGCCACGCGAGCCCACGAGTCTGCTCTAGAGGTCACTTCTCTTCCTGAGGAGGACACAGAACAGAGGCAGAGAAAGAGGGGTAGAGATTCGAGTGGGTGGGGGTCAATAATGTTTACACTGCCAATGCATAGGTTAGGGCAGAGATTCCCCTTGACAGGATGATTTGAGGTTGGAAAAGGGTTGGAGCACAGTGCCTGAAAGGGAACGAGAATTGTCACTCCAGAGGTTGCGGAGATGAGATTCGAAGATGGGAGCTGGGTTTCGCTGGTTAGGGCATGAAGGAGAAATCACGCTGCAAAATTATGGGCCGCAACTCTGATAAAAGCTTCTCGTAGGACTGCATTTTTTATTTACCTTGCCACCATAAAATTTTCTCTGAATGGGTCGACTCCTAGATGAACGGCAACTTCATTACAGACGGAGGGTAGTTTGAAAGAGGGAAGAAAGAAGTAATGCGTAGGAAAAAGTACAAACCAGAGGAGGGACAACAGCTAATACCTGTCAGAGTATTGTCATGTCTATAAACAGTAAATAAATTCTAAAACACAGATATCTCGCTTCTGGTTGTTATGAATAGTACGTTTGGATATATGATCTCATCTAAAGTTGAGACAAGTTTGAAAATTCTGGGTTTCATCCCAGCCCCCAAACCAGCCCTTAGTAGCCCCCCTTCACTGTCTTCATATGGTCCTCTTCTACAATACTCCTAGTGGGTATTGGAATTCCCTGTAACTTGACACAATTGTCACCCAAATGGAATTGCATGGTTAAATCAGAAAAATTCCACAAAACTGAACCCAAACTTCTTAGCCAATCAACACTCAATACCACATCACACCCACCAAGTGTTAATAAATAAAGATTGGCAAAAAAATTAGATTCTTGCAACAAAATGGGGACTACCTTACAATGACCATTTCAAGGAAGAGTGGCTCCATTTGCTACCTTCACTGTCAAATGGCTATCTACCATTGATAGTTTAGCCTTCCTTGCTACATATGGATCAATAAAACTATGAGTACTCCTTGTATCTATCAAAACCATCACCTTTTGTTGGTTAATTTCCCCTTGCAATCTCATAGTCGTTAGGGCTAAAGATCCAACTATAGCATGGAGTGAAATTCCTAATAGTTCCCCCACTTCATCTCCCTCTATTTCTTTTGATTGCAACACAGCTAAGGACCCTTCCTCTTTTTCCATTTTTTCTTCTTTTTCCTCTTCTTCAGCCCCCATCCCTTCTAAGAGAAAAATTCTAGGTTTACTACATCTATGCCCAAGGTGAAATTTCTCATCGCAATAGTAACATTATCCTTTCTCCCTTTGTTCTTGCATTTGAGTGGGTGAAATTCTTCTAATTGGTTGGTTGGTTTTTTTTTTTTTTTTTTGGGAAATTGGGCTATGTGAGTCTCGGCCTTGATCTGTATGTGGGCTTGGAAATCTAGGGGTTGGATTAGGTGCAGGTAATTTAAGTGGCATGTTAGGGTGAAAAGTGTTTTGGTTATGGGATCTGGGTAGCATACCATGTGCCTTCTGCAGCATCTCTTCCTCTTGTAACCTTGCTAAACTAAAGGCAGTAGACAATGTGGAGGGTTTAAACATACAAACCATGATTCTCATATCATCTCTTAATCCACTCAAGAAGGTACTAATCCGAAATTCTTAATGTATTCCCCTTATCTTATTAGATAAAAGCTTCAAATTGACTTTGATACTCCTCTATTGTATTAGTTTGCCTTAATTTAGTAAATTTCTCAATTGGATCCTCATAAGCTGAGTGCCCAAATCTTACCTTCAAGACTAATATGAACTCATCCCAAATATGGACTGGGCTTGAGTCCATGAGCCAACAGTACCAAGAAATGGCCTTACCTTTCATGTGAAAGAAGGCAATTTGTAGCCTTTGGTCATCAGGTGTATTATAATATGCAAAGAACTGTTGAGCCTTAAGAATCCATTCCATTGGCTTTCCCCCATCAAATTTAGGAAAATCCAACTTAAGTGAACTAGCTTGTATTTCCCCATTACCCTTAAATAAATGATTATTACTCACCTTGTCATTCAGATTTAAGGAACCTTCACCTGAATTTTGGTTTGTAGTTGTTATTGCCAAATGATCATAGCTAGAAGCTAGATTGTTAATTTGTTGTAGCACTGCCTTTAACATGCCTCTTTGCTTTTCTTGTTCTTCTCGCAAATGCAAATTTTCTCCTTTTAATGACGCCACTGCTTCAGCTAACTAGGACTGCTGAGTGCCTTCCGCCATGTCGCAAGAACACAGCTCTTAGACCACTATTAGAGTGAGGAGAAAGCTTGAGAGAGAGGGAGTTTGAAGAGGAGAGAAAGAGCTTGCAAAGAGAGACAGAGAGAGTTTGCCGAGTGAGGAGAGTTTGCTAAGAGCAAAGAGAGGGAGAGAGCGAGAGCGAGAGAAAAAAATTTTAGTATCTAACCGGTTTTAGGATAAATTTATGAAATTACTTATGTGTCTATCTCTAATTTAAGGGTGTAAATCTTACATTTACACCTTATTCTATTTGAAGGATTTCTCTAATGTAATTAATAGATTCGAAGGCATACAGTAAATTGAGTAATAATTCGAGAAGTTAAAGTGTAATTAATCTCATAACTAAACAATTTGGACTTGGTCAAAGCTATGGCCCACTCTTACTCAACAGAAATTAACAAACAATACATAGACTAAAATATCCACAAGCTTAACACTAAAATTACAGATAAATCCCTTCCTTTCTTAAAGACATTTTCCCTATCATTCGGAACCCTAGCCGCCCACGTAACAGTTCAGAACGTTGCCCGACCGCCCCCGCTAAGCACACTCCGTGCTACCGCAACCGTCGTCCTCCGTACACCAATGGTAGTCAGACCACGAAACGAAACCTGACAATATTCTCCACATGGGTCTAGGTTTTGGAACTCCACATTCTGCTGCTGCCGCTGCTGCTTCTTCTTCTTCTTCTTCTGCTGTTTTGGCATCATCGTCTTCTATGAGAGCAGCTCCGAAAGGTAAACTTTCTTCTTTGTTCAGATACGCACACGAACCCACTACTTCAAATACTGACTCTTCACAAAAAGAGCCATGCCCACATAAACCCATTTCAAGCCCCAAAATTGTACAAAGAAACCCACTTTCCAATGCTCATGTCCAAATCCCAGTTGAAAAATTCTTGAAAACCAACTCTAAGTCAGGCAACATCACTCTTAATGAAGCGTTGCACCGCTTCGATCACATGCTTCGGTTGCAACCAGCTCCACGGATTTCATCGTTCAATCATTTGCTTGGTGCAGTTGCTAGGAATAAGCATTATTCTAGTGTGATTTCACTTTTCAAAAGAATGCAGTCATCTGGGCTGCCTTCTGATTTTTTTTACTCTGAGCATTTTGCTTAATTGCTTTTGTAATGTAAATCGGGTTTGTGACGGTTTTGTTGTTATGGGGAGTATTCTGAGGAGGGGTTATTGTCCCCATACTGTGACTTATACATCTTTGATTAAGGGATTGTGTAAAGAGGGTAGGATTGGTGAGGCAGTCGGGTTATTTCAGAAAATGGTCAAGTTGGGTTGTGGGCCTAGTGTGATTACTTGTGGGACTTTGATTAATGGGTTGTGTCGAACAGGCAATACAAGTGTTGCACTTGGGTTACATGAAGAATTGGTCAGTGGTCAATTTGGTGCTGAGTGTAAGCCTAATGTGGTTTCCTATGGTATGACTATTGATGGGCTTTGTAAGGTTGGGACAGTAGACAAGGCAAAAGAACTTTTCTTGGAAATGAAGGGAAAGAGAATTTTTCCGAATGTGTTTGTTTATACCTGTCTAATACATGGTTTATGTTGCAAGGGTAAATGGGAAGAGGCTAAAAGTTTGTTTAACGACATGGTGGATCAAAGCATCCAACCTAATGTTTTGACGTTTAATGTGTTGATTGATGCACTTTGCAATGCGGGGAAGATGAAAGAAGCAAATGGGTTGCTTGAATTGATGATTCAAAGAGGTGAGGATCCTAACATAATTTCTTACAACACATTGATGGATGGGTTCTGCTCGGTGGGCAGGCTTGGTGATGCAAGGAAGGTATTTGATTCAATGGCCAGAAAAGGACATAAACCTGATGTTGTAAGCTACAGTGTACTGATCAATGGATATTGCAAGAATTGGGAGATGGAGGCAGCTATGAATTGCTATTGTGAAATGATTCACCAGAAAGTTACGCCAACACTTGTAACATTTCGCATATTAATTACTGGTCTATTTATGGCAGGTAAGGTTAAGGATGCACGGAAGCTATTAGGTGCGATGCAAGTTCATGATCTGGGACCAGATTCATTTGCTTATAAAATTATCTTGGATTGGTTTTGCAAGAATGATCCTTTTCCAGAGGCAATGGAATTATTTAATAGTTTAGATGATTGCAAAGTTGAACCTAGCATTACAACTTACAGCGGCCTCATTAAGTGGTTGTGTAAAGCAGGGAAGATTGAAGTTGCCTGGCAGATATTTCGTAGATTATCTGATAGAGGCTTGGTGCCAACTCTTGTTACATATTCTATCATGATTGTGGGTTCTGTAGGGTAAAGGATTTTGAAAAGGCGAATGATTTGTTTTTAGAGATGGAAGAAAAGGGTTGTGCTCCAGATGCAGGCGTATATAATGCATTTATGCGCGGTTTCTGCGAGAATAATGAGTTGCAAAAGGTGCTTGAACTTCTTCACAAAATGGTGGAGAGAGAATTGTCACCCAATGACTCCACAGTCTCCATAGTACTAGACTTACTTTCTAGGGATGAAAAGTATCGTGAATGTTTGGATCTGCTACCAACATTTCCTACCCAAGAGCCTGGAAGTTGTAATGATGGATTTTACAATATTTTTTACTTACCAATTCTATCTTCAAGGTACCTAGGGGGGGACAACTCTTACTAACCAAAAGTTACAAAATGTGAAGGCTTGTCACTGCACGGTCCAAAATCCCAATTCTGACTCTTCTCAAGTAAAGGGGCTTTAAGGGTTTGGTTTAGTGAAGTTGCATTTGGTAATTGATTGGGATGTGTGTAGGACCACGGTTGGGGTGTAACCGGTCCAGTCCGGTCCGGTTTTGGACAAAATTTAGGACCGAACCGGTATGTACCGGTTTTACATTTTTCAAAACTGATTACGCCCCGGTTACCCTCCTAAACCGATATCTCCGATTTTACCGGTTTCCGGTCCAGTCCGGTCCGGTTTTTCGGTTTTTTTTAAATGTAAAAATATATAATAAAGTATTACCTCTTATGATAAAATGTTATTAATAATTTAATATATATTTTTTATGTTTAAAGCATATGATCAATTAAATTTTCATCTTTAAGATTAAACTTTTATTTTATAAATTATAATAACATTAACGTATATATAATTATATTAATAACATATAATCAAATAAATTACAAATGTTCATATTTAAGATTAACATTTCATATTATAATTTATAAATTATAATATGAAATTATTTCATACATGATATATAATTATATATATTATATATAAAAATTTAATATATAATTATATATTATATATAAAACTTATATATATAGTATTTTGTATAATATATAAAATTAATTTTTATATATTTTTTTTCAACCGGTCTGGTCCCGGAAACTACGGAACCGAAACCGGACCGATTCCGGCCGGTTTTCCAAATATAAGAACCGGTTCCGGATCAGACCGGACCAGTTCAAAAACCGGTCTTGTTCGGTCCGGTCTGGTTCGGTTTTCCGGTTTACCGGTTTAAATTTACACCCCTAGACCACGGAAATAAGAAGCTTGCACTAAAATGATTGTATTGAGCTGTTTGGTTGGGCTTGTGAATTTTGTATCTTCATGCACTTCTGGTGGTAAATTGCAGCTGATAGATCCACCTCTAAACGTCTCACTTCACAACACTCATTTTAGCATTACTCTTGGTTGATTGATGGATAGCCAGGATCTGTAGTGACACCCCCAACCATTGGATCTCTTGTAGCTTTATGCCCCAGGGGATATCTGAGGTGTGAATTCTCTGATAATTGTATAATTGTATTCGAGCTATGAAGTTCTTTATATTGTCTCCATTGGAAATTCCAAGCTTCTTGTGACATCTACATCTAGAGCCTCATACAAGAATTGTATATTTAATGCACGAGAGTCTTTGCTAGAGTACCTTTCTTATCCTTTGATCTTGATGTTAGTTGTTATATGTATGTCTTTTGGTGATGAGTATTATTTGTCTCCTGGCAACGATGATGGGTTTTTCGTCTGTCGTTTTGATGCAACATTCACACTTTTAGACAATTTTCCCTATACAGAAAAGGAGAATGTTGAATAGTCGGGGCAGTTAGCCCAACTTTTATAGTCCATAATGGCAAAATCTCTAAAAGAAAAAGTATTGTCCATATTATGCTTATACCCCATGGTGGCTACAATCTCTAAATAACCCGTATTTTCTATTGTTTGCCTTTTCCATATTATATGTGCTCAAATTTTTGCTCGCTCCAATTAATTGCATTTCGAGGAAGTATCTGAAGTATGGTCTTCTTCCTTGAGCAAGACGAACACATGTTAATGTAATCAAGTGCACAAGCGTTGATGAACAAGTGGTGAAACTTTTAGACACCCAGGGTTGAGTTGCAACTATATAGTGATGTCCTGTAGGGCGTGGTAACAATATTTTGATGTCCTGAATTGTGAAGATATGGTGTTATGTCCTGAATTGAGGGAATGATAGTGAAAGCGTTATATGAACATTAAGTCCCACATAGGTTGTATACTAGGTGAAAATGAAATGAGTTTTATAAGCGATTTAAAGTAA
Source organism: Juglans microcarpa x Juglans regia (assembly GCF_004785595.1). Lineage (NCBI taxonomy): Eukaryota > Viridiplantae > Streptophyta > Magnoliopsida > Fagales > Juglandaceae > Juglans > Juglans microcarpa x Juglans regia. The sequence continues at coordinate 40,764,667 of NC_054596.1, forward strand.
CTCCAATCGTAACTTTGACTGATTGTGTAGGATAAAATGTAAATATGAACAAGAATTTTAGTACTGTCATGTGACATGAAGGTACTAGGAGTTTGTGATGCCCTGGATTGTGAAGGTGTTGTGTTAAGTCCATATATTGGGTGGGGCTGAATTGTAGAAGCATTATATGAGTGCCAAGTCCCTAATAGGTTGTATACTCTGTAAAACTGGGTTTTATATGTGATTTCAAGGAATTCAAGTTGTAATTTTGACTAGTACTTTGGTAGTATAGTTGAATGGCCTGTGCATTTGTACTAATATGCATGTAGTTAAGACATTTTATGGACTGCACTCGTACTGGTATGCGTGTAGAAAGTGCGAGGTGGCTAGACTTTCTTAACTTTTTCATGCACGAAGTTAAAGGAATATGCTATCATCGTTCTGGATGGATGCAGATGTACAATATTACAATCAGGTGATTTGAGTCACTGCTGTTGGTGTGGTTCCCGGAGTGATTGCCTTAGTTAAAAACATGCTCTGGAGCTGCAGTAAGGCAGAATCAACTATGTCTCGAGTCTTAGTTTAGATCCTAATATTTTTAATGGTAGCTAGTAGGCGTGTCAATATGTAAGCTTGTAAATAGATTTTTTTTTTCCCTAAAATTATTTCAATAAGAAAATAGTTATAAATATCATACACTTTTTATGCTAGTGCATAACTTGTCCGCAACAAAAGGTGTAACGTGGATGCTTGGACATTGCAGAAACAAACATTCACATAGATACAAGTAATCTGGAAGACAACATTCTCGCAAATCTGGAAGGACCTTGGCAACGGAAAGAGAGACTAGACAAAACCTATAAAGGCAATTTAAGCCTATCCTATCATACCCAACTACCTACAGCTACAGGACTTTTATCTTCTCTGCATATTTTGCAACACCCCTTTCCACTGAAATGTGGATTGAAAGCATTGCAGAGACTTTTTCCTGACTTTTAGGATTTAAAATTGTTCCAATATGACTAATCAAGGAGGAAAAAAAAAAAAAAGTTGTTTCAATATGACTACATATGCAACGTGTGTTGATCAGGGACAGAGACAATCCATCTTCGACCCACATCTGGCAAATCACTTGGGACTGTCCACCCTCCAATGCCAATGCCTAACCTAAGCTTGTGTTTCTGTGCTGATTCTATTTGGTAACAAAGCATCAAGGGGTTTGGCTGGAAGTTGACTGTTTGCACACTGATTACAAGACTTAGGTGTCGTTTGGATTCGAAAATGAGTTGAGATGAGTTGAGATGAGTTGTGAATAGTAGTGAGATAAGTTGTGAATAGTAGTGAAATTTGTGAGTTAAAGTTGATGAATAGTAATAAATAGTTGTGAGATGAGTTGAGATGACTTGAAATAACTTCCGAATACAAACCACCCCTTAAATGCAATGTAATCCCTGTTATTAACTTATTCATATAAAAGTCAATTTAAAAGTCTCAAATGGGGTGTATGATTTAATTTGATTTATCATTTGGACTCGACGGTTCGGTACTCGATTACTATTTGCCAACCTATTTATCTTAAGGAAAAAAGAAAAGAAGAAAAGAAAAACGAAGTAATAGAAAAGGAAGCAAAGAAAAATCACCATTTACCACAATCTTAAAATGTGTCCAATCCCTCCGCTAAGATGACAATATGATCCTCTCTTTTTCTCTGCTGTGGCACATGGTATCATGCATAAAGGACCTAGGAGGTACTAATCAAACCTAGATGATTGGATTAATAACAGTTCCCTAACCAATCAATCAGATTATTTAGTTTTTTTTTTTTTTTTTTTGGGGGGGGGGGGGGGGGGGGGGGGGGGGGGGGGGGGGGGGGTGGGGGTAGGACTTGTGATTGTGATTGTGATTGCCAACATGAAAATCTGTCTTTGAATGGACTTTCATGTTTTCTGATGAATGGTTTTCTAAGTATCATTGGTGGGTAAGTCAAAAAAGTAACAAATTATTATGATAATCCATTTATCACTTTACCATGCAACTGAACGCGACTTTCTGATGGAAGTCGATTTTACTTTTGGAATCTCCTTTTAATGCAGACTCATGATTTTGAGAGAGAGAGAGAGAGAGAGACGGAGTCCTGTAGCAGCTAAATAAAACTTGGTGTTGATTTTGGGGTCCATTAATTGAGAAGGAAACGTGAAAACTTGAATGAGTGAGGTGCTTATAAGGCATGTTACCAGGACTGCATAAACATGATCCTTTCAGAAATGGCTAATGGCCATTGTCTGCCTTGATTTCTCACTACTAAGTAAAAGTGGATAAATCAGAGACTGTAGCTGATCGTACTCTTTCATTGATCCCTAATTATTTATGATTAGTTTTTGTCAATGTTTTCTTCCTCAATTTCCCAACAGACCTCAAGTTATTTGAGACATCATCACAAAAACAAAAAGTGTCGGAAGGACACATGAACTTATACATCTCTTGGGTAATTATACAAGTAATCATGATTACATAAAGTAGCAAATCATAACTTACCCTCTTTGATGACCTATAATTGCACAAAATATCTATCACTATAAAATGGATTTAGATCTTGTGACAAATCAGAGATGATCTGAGTGTTGCTACATCCAGAGAAACGCAGAAAAACCCACTATTATTGATTATACAATAACTTAAATTTAAGGACGCTTACATATTATTTTGTGGATTGGATTCCAAAAGCTAATATGTTGATGCATGGACAAGTAATTCCATGACATGGGTAATGCACAAGTACTAGACAAGACCCTGTTGGTTGGAACCCTACCTGTGTTTTTCTTTCTAATCTTTCACCAGCAATATCTCCCAGTCCCTCCCTCCCTCCCAGTCTTATCAAACTCCATAAAGAAGTACTTTGATTTCAAATTTTGCAACCTTATTTTCAACATGAGTCAGAGTCATAATCCCATAATTTCATCAACAGATATGGAAGTCCTATGTCTGCACAATGCCAATTGCACACGCTCCCTCCAGCTCATGGATATTACTCTGCTTCTTTCTCTACTTAATTACAGTCTTTTTGTGTATGTGTTGGAGTTACAGTTCCCCTAATATATATATGACAACGGCCTCCAGAAACCCTGACCCACCTGAAATTATGAGCTTCACATGTAGATCTGATCATGAATATATATATATATATATATATTTATATAGATGGTCGTTTTAGTTTCTCAAGTAGAAGTTGACCCACAGGAGTTAATTTCTGACCCACCTTGCGGGAACAATTTGGCATGGATATATGTTATGTTATGATGATTTGGAAAGAATCAAAGCGTCTCTCTCTCTCTCTCTCTCTCTCTCTTCACACGCACACGCACACGCACACGCGCACACAATTTTGAAAGCCATTACACCTATTCCAACTTATATTCTTTTGCTCTCTTAGAAAGCGAAGCCCAAAACAAAATCAACTGCCCAATTCCCAATATATGGTATAAACAAACCAGAAGATCAGAGGAAGACTAAAATCTTACAGTCAGATGTTCACACCAATACTTCCTTTTTCTTTTGTCAACACACTCGGCAGAACGCGTACCGGAAAGAAATAGATCAATATATATATATATATATATATATATATATATATATATCTGTGTGTGTATCAATTAGATGTTACTCACCTGGTGCTCGATCTCTTCTGATAATACATGGCCCCGCCGATTTCAAGTTTCCGGCTGGCTAGTAGTACTTGACGTTCCTTAATTTGCTTACTGTGAGTTCGTTCGTTGTCACTTGTTTTTGCCACAGACTAAGAATTGGAAAGGGTTCTGTACTCGGAGGTGGATATATGGTTGATAGAAGCTAGTGGCAAAGAACATTAAATCCTCAGAGCATATATATGCTAAACGGTGACAGAAGTTATTCGTGTTGAGGGGAATGAAGCCTGGTCCGAAATCATTCAGATGATAGCTTAAGCTTTGCATGAATGGTCTCGAACCAGACAACATTCCCCTCAACTTTTCATAAATCAGAGAGAGAGAGAGAGAGAGAGAGAGAGAGAGAGAGATGGCAGAGAGTTCTCGACATGGCCATGCATTATTTTTTTTTCATGGGGTCCTTATATACGTGAGGACGAGAGAGAAATCTTTATTGGGTCACACATGACATATTGTCCAGTTTCCACACTATTAACCTGCTTTTCACACAGGGTACCCAATTTATTAGAAATTTCAGATTATAATCTCCACAAAAACATTGTTTTTTGGGTATAATTAATTAAAACCTACTCTTCAAAATACTATATGATTGCCATATATAAACGTTTGATATCCTTTTAGTAATATTAGGTTCAACCCAAATGCATGGCTAGTAGTATTACACACCATTAACATAGATAATAAACAAGCTGCTAAAATATTGAACAGCTCTCTTATCATGATGTATATCAACACCAGCCGGCCACTAAATTTCTGCTATATATACAAAAACTATATGCGTGCCATGTGTAGATGTCAAATATGCATGCATTTTTTCAGTCTTGCAGTAATACATATGTTATCTCTCGAACTGCACCCGTGAGATCATCCTTCATTAGTGACGCTGATTAGTGTTTAGGGTCTGACTTCTTTACAGGGATCTTGACTTGTGTTTGTAATTCTCGGCTCTCATGTAAAGGATATGTCTTTTGCTTGCCACTAGGGTAAAGGGGTGGTGGGAGGGAAGGAGAACCTTCTGTCAATGATGGCATATGGTGCTGTGATGCCAAGCTTAAATTCGAAGCTTAATTAACACATGAATGTTGGCCTGTTAAAGCTACAACAGGACCATCACATTCTGAAAAAGCAAAGTGAAATGTAAAGCTACTATAAGTTTGTGATTGCTGATCTGCATGACACTCTGATTATCTTCTCTTGACTTCTTTCTTATGTTTAAATATTGCTCATTTTTCTGCCAGACTCCATAAATTTGTGCTTACTGTATTCCATTAATGCTATATAAAAGCTCATTGGGAGACAAATTTCTTGTTCGGATCTTATATTAAAATTTGGATTTGGATTTGCACTAAAGCCAAACAAGCTTTTAAGCTTTTTCAAATCTTGAATTTGAAATCCAAAATCAAAATTCAAATATAATCCAAATGAACCTATAATATCTGTAAAAATAACTGTAGTATAAACTTTCATAACGTCAACTGTTTAGCCAAACCTTGAAGGCAGATTAGGCTAAAATGGTTGAATTCTGTTATTGCGTCATCTAAAGTTTACCGCTTAGATGGTCATCTTGATGTGGCACAACATGCACGCGATTTATTATAAAAAGCAAAAAAAAAACCTTTTAAACCACGCAGTGCCACGTCAAGAGAGTCATCTGAACAGTAAACTTTAGATATCCCAATAACATTATTCAAAATAGTTTTGGTCCAGGTCGAAGATGCATTCGAATCATGTTTTAGAATGGTCAATCAAAATAATTAACCATTATATTTTGAGAGAAATGTTTTGAGACAATTATTCACAATAATCAAAATAATTTTCTTCTATGTATCTACCAGATATTTTATGGCATATTGTTAAAAATGATAAAAGGATAATGATTAACATTTTTTTGCAATGTACTAGTAAAGATATGACTGTCAAGATTGTGACTTCGGCCCCATTTACAACTTGAACTGAACTGAGATTATTTCAGTTAAGTCTAATTTTAAGCTGAGTCTAATATTTAAATACTCAACTCTCAAATTATTAAACTCATATTAACTCAAAAATTTTTTACATATGGAACCAACAACCTTTTTAAATTCAATACCTCTTTACCGGCAGGATCTACAACCTTTTTTCAACTTTTCATAAATATATATAAACTCATCATAACGTCTAAATACATCTAAACTCATTTAGGTAGGTCTCACAAAACTTACTTTACCATTTCAACTCATTACTATTTATAAAGAACTCAATTTATGTCAACTCAACTCAACATCTAAACGGACCTTCATCTATTTTAATAAGCATAATTAACCGTGGAAGAGTGCGAAGTCATGTATTTATTTTCCTCATTTTACAAACCAATGAAGCCATAGAAATTTCAGAGACATAGTACTCATGATGCGCCAAAATGGTTTTTAATCTACCTGCAGAAGGCTGGTGTGGATTAGATAAGACTTGACAATCATGAATTGAGATCCAGCTAAGGAAAATCTGTACCAACACATTTCAGTGGACACAAGTCATCGTGGGTTTCCACCATTAAAAGGAATATCAACAACAGAAGAAATATCAGCAACACAGTTCGAAATACTGCAAAACCATTCTTGGCCCAGAAATCTAAATAATCCAATGGAAATCGTTCCCAATAATACATTTACTAGCTACCATGATTATGATCAGTTGGATCATTAAAGTTTTAATATTAATTGTTGGATAAGGAAATTGAGATCGATGGAAACCCACCTAGATCAAAAGCATGATCAGATCAAATCTCACCAACACATGCAGAAAGAATAGAAGTTTTGAGGGGGAAAGATAGTACTGCTTTCTGGTGTCTAAAACATGGATCCAATGCACTTCGAATAAACCAAACAGAAAATGCCAAGAAAAAAAGAACAAACAGAAAAAAAAAAAAAAAAAGCTTTGATTGGGGAAAATTTCTAGTCAAAATGAGAGCATTTTGGGCCCTATTCAGTTCTGAAATGCAGGCAGAATAAAGTTCTTATGTATTACTTCCAACAACAATAGATAAATCCATCGCCTATCAAACTATACACAAAAAGCAAATGAATCATGACTTGTGTGCAAAATTAAAGATATCGGTGCTATACAATTAGCCTAAAAGTCAAAGCACCTTTTCGAATCGCATTCTGTTTCCACATTTCGAGCATGTTCTCCTCAAAAGTGTTGCCTTTTCTTTTTTCTTGTTCATTTTTTTTTTTTTTTATTTGGTTGGTTTGGTAGAGTTGTATAATTGAAACCACTTTTTTATGAAGGAATGGTACCTGTCAATTTCCTTTGGCTAGGGGTACCATTGTAACAAAGCAATAAATCCTTTCATACAAAGAAAGTGCATCTTGATGGTGAGGTCCCTGTGCCTATAGAGGTCTAGTCATCAGCCATATGATTTCAAGATGAAGGTAATGTTAAGCATCAACTCTCTATAGACAACAACCGATTGGTTCAAATACACTATAATTGAGAGTTGATAGTTTCAGAGAAGAAATAAATCTTGGAACAAGAGCATGACAGAGATTCTGAGATGGGATGCTTCAAAATTGATTTAGCCCTACATCTAATTAATACCAAAGTATTTTACATACTTTTTAGAGTGTATTTTGAGAAAGACAATAACAACCCATATGCTTTTTTATTATTATTCTAAACAACAACCTGATCAGGAAAATGACACAATATAGATGCCAGAGAGTGTACATGTGATACATTACCGTCGTTATCATAGACATCAATATTATTGTTCTTGACATATTAGCTCTCATGCATCGTTTTGGCCACATCTTGTGTTTACAAGGCGAAACTAAGGTTCGAACTTCCAAACTTTGATATCATTCTGCCATTGTTATTGCAGAATTGGTATTACTTTCTCTGCAGCAAGAAACTTTGCCTAATTACTGTGCTCCTTCTTGGCCCTTTTGGAAGTTTGAGATATTCATTTTCCATCCACTTTGCTTGATGCATCAGATGTGAAAAAGTTAAAAAGGCTCAGTTCCATGTTTTTTTTCTTGATATTAGAGCCCGAGGGATCTGAAACAGGATTTTGGTCTGCTCTTTCACATTCCACAAGAAATGAGTACCCTTTTAGAGTTATCGACCAAGTTCGTACAAAGCAGCAGTCATCTCTATAGTTAGATTATTTTCTGAGGCTTTTTTAGTTAGCCTGCAATTTAATAAGTAAGATTCTAATAATTCTAGGTACTGTATTCATGATAGTCATTACCAGTGTCTTGACTCTTATCCTTCTACATGCATCATTGCTTATCTCAGACTTTTGAAAAAAAAAAAGTTGTTAAGAATGACAACAGATTGTTTTGAAGGGATTTACGGTTGCTAAACAAAGCTAAAAGCAAAGAAAGGCGCCCCCCAAAAGCGAAGATCACTATGCTGCAGTGTCTGCTGACTTTTACCAACAGACATATTGCTGAGATGTTTGACTTGTTGCATTGTATATATCAACTTGATCTCCGAGCTGTGTTTTTGATTTTTTTACGTTTCATTTTCCCAAGAAATTCTACCTCGTGCAGAGAATCATATAGCTTTGTGCATTGCCACCTCTTCCAGACCCAAGAAAAAGAAGCTGGAGAAGAATTTCAGTTTCCAGTGCTAGCTGTAATCGAGAGCCTGCAACCTCGACAAAGTTGACATACCTTTTAGCATCGTCTTCGACCCATGTTTGTTTAAGGTTGCAACATGTTCTTCACACACATCATAAATTCATAATGGGGATTCAAAGATAAAGAAGAATCAAGATCGAAACTACTGTGTATATTTGCTTGGGAATTGTTTGATACACAAGATGTTTTATGGGATGATCTGCAATTCCGTGTGAGTATCATTACTCGGGATGGTAAATATGTCTTGCTACTTGTTTGGTAGGAAAGAAAAAAGAATAATAATTGTCCACGCAAACCAGTTGGGCATGAACGGACAAGCCTATTGAAGAATCTGTAATATTATTCAAATGTCCATTTTTGTTTTTCTCAACTTTTGGAGCATCGATTAGTTAAAAGCTAATCCATTGAGTATTTAGCTATTAGAATACAAAATGTGATTACAATACTACAGTTACTTTCAAAAGAATTTCTAAATTTGAAAGTTATTGTATATACACAAAATACATATTTTATCAATTATTTATCTCTCCATTTCTTTCTATCACATATTTTATCACATATTTTAACTGGGTTCATGTGCACGGTTTCATGTGTTGAGGGCTGTGTTCATGCATTGATATATTAATTTGAGTTAGTGATATATTAATTTAATTAGAATATGATTATTCTGATTACTGATTAATATATAATACATAGAATAGTAAAATATGATAAAATAAAAAAAATTAAATATTTTTGAAATTATTAATTACTTATTACTATATAATGAATAAATAGATAATCTAATGTGAAGATTTGATGTAAATAGCCAAAATTAAATTCATCTTATATTATTTTATTTTTTATATAATGAAAAAATATATATTTCAATATGGAGTTTTATGCAAAAGAAATAGTCAAAAGTCAAATTTCTCTTATATTCATAAAAAAATGTTCTTTAGATTTGGCTAACCTCTTAAGGATGCCCTGATTAGACAAATGTCAAAAATATAGATATTGAGAGCTATTGGGATAAAGTTCAACCCACATTAGATTAGCTAAATTCCAAAAAAGTTACAATGACTTCCAAAACTATTTCCAAACTTAAAAGTAACTGTAGATACATCAGATCTATATTTCACAACAGAGTCTGCTTGTCGCTTGAGTGCCAACATCTCAGTTTCTAAATTCCTTAATTGTGGATATGTGGACTGTTTAAGAGATGTAAGACCCAGTTGTAGTTGATTCAGGCGGGTACCCTCTGCCATTTCTTTGTATTCTTGCTTGCAGGTCACTTGGGAACTTGTTTCTAGATATCACTTGTAACAATACACTGCTGTAATGGATGATAAAATCGATTGATACAGGGAAGAAGATAGGTTGCCTTGCTTCAAGGGTAGGCTTCCTCAGAGAGTATACGGACTATTGTTTTTTGTTAATACAACCTGAGTTTTGAAGACATGATTGGAACTTGTTTGTTTTTGTACGGATGTGTAAAATAAATGTGTTTTTTTGTAGGGACCTGCAGATGATTTCATTTTTGTAAGGTTATTTTTGTCTTGCCCTGTGATGAAAATTCTTGCTCATTATGGGGATGTCTTCCTTTTTTAATAAAGATGGCAACTAGAGAAAGAAATTGCAGATTTGGATGCCGAGAACACAGATGGTTCAAGGTTGCTGGAGCTTCGCAAGAAACAGATTGATATTTTATTGCACGTGCTATGTGACAGTGTGCATAATATTTTTTCATGCTTTTGTTCATAATTCATGAACTTACTCGCCTGTTTTTTATTCACCATAAATTCTTCTCTCTTAGTTTTGCTGCTGTGTCAACTGACAAACTTGCTACTTCTTTCACATGCCAGTTTAAAGTTTCTGTATCATCACTAACTCCCTTGGCACCATTATGGCACATATATATGGGGGCCGGAAGATAAGTGTGCATATAATTTTTATTCCTCGAGTTAGATGCCATTTGAGTGTGTAATATGGCCTTGATTGATTTATGGGGAATTAATACACAGACAGCACCTGATGGTAGCAGTAAATTACTCATTCTCTTTGAAAAATATGAAAAATATTTGATACTGCCAGGTCTACCTCCACGTTACCGAGATGCATTCCTTGTTTCAATTTTTTTTTTTTTTTTAAATTCTAGATTTGGTGTTGTAATTTTGGCTAAATCTCAAATGGTTGTCCAGGTTGTGAGCCATTGGAGGAGAACTCTGTAATTTACGACGTGCAATTTTTGGTAACAAAGATAGTTCAGTTTTCTAAAAGTATTTATCTGTCTCAGATTGGTGAGATCATTAGCAGATTTGAGAAGAAGGGGTTCAAATCCTCTATATTCTGTCCTAGAAGTAGGGGAATGAAAAACTAAAGGAAGCATGAAAACTTCTGAACTAGATGTGCAGACCTGAAGTCATGACTGGCAAAAGGAATATTTTGATGGAATTTTCCTTAGTTGTTTTTAAAAAATGAACTTCTATAGTCTATGTTTAACTTATTCAAAATAAATAAATGTTTGCTTACCTTGTCTGAGTTTGATTGAAAAATACTATGGCCTCAACTGGGTATGGCTTAAAGTTAGCTGTTGAATATTGGAACTCCTTTTTTCTCCTCTAGTTGAGTACCTGTGACTTGTTTATGTTTATTATCCACTTGGTTTGGCTATGGTGTCAACAGATTTTTTCAACTGTGGCTTTGATGTTGAAGCTACGTTGTTTGCAGGAAGGTTATTCATGAAAGTGATTTGGTTGAAAGTGCAAGGAAAGAAATTGCTCTTTGGTTTCCCAAAGGCCTTGCTAACTGGGGGAGTAGCCTTCACCCTTGGATCTATGAGTAAGGAGTAGTACTTTCACACAACCAACACCATCGGACAATGAGGAGATGTGAGGTTGTTGTACAACAAGAATGTAAACCGGACTTCTTGTGTGAGGTTTTGTGATGAAATTTGTTGTGGTTGTGAATAATGTAAACTGGACTTGTGGCTGTGAGGCTTTGTAATGAAATTTGTTGTGGTTGTAAAGAATGTGATAGATGTATTTGTTGATTACCTATTATACTTTGAAGTCTTTGTATTCTTGAAGTTGGTTAATCTTGATGTTGATTGAAATATAAATATAAAGATTTTCTTTACAGGTAGATTATAAAAAAGTGTTCTTGCATTTAAACTCTTTCCAGGTAGATTATTTTTCTGTTAGATTAGAATATGTGTTGGATTTAATATCCTTTAGGAGGAAATTAAGTCAGGAGATTTGGTAGGATGTACCTGAGCATGAACATGTGGGTAATGTGGTGTTGGGGGTCTTTTTTAGAGTGATAGTTAATGACAGGAAGTTGGTGATGTCTAATGATTGGTGCTGTTGTACATACATTTGGCTTTGAAAAATGATAGTATGCCTCCTAATTCTACTTTTCAACTCAGTTTTGCTGTTCGCGAATCTCCTGTTTCTTTCCCTACTCAGTTTTCCATTTCCAAGCAACTGATATGAGTTTTCTAACTCAATTTCCATTTGCAAGCAACTAACATACATCCATCCAAGCAATGTCATTCCCACAAAAACTAAACCAAGGACATGTACACGTATAGCACCATTCTTCCAAATCAAATAATTTAATATCCATAGCAATACTCAAATCTTATAAAGCACACGTTATTACCAAATATTCATATAGAATTTGACAATTATAATTATGGCTAAAGGATCCATTTACAATTTTTCCATTAATACAATACTAAGCACCAACATGATCGATCCACCATAAGAATTTAATAGCTAAAACTGCTACTGCAAGGCCAATTGAGTTTGTGATCACATCGAAGAGATGGTCTTGAGCAGGCCTTCACAATAGCTCTTGGGAAAGAAGGCCGTATGATGGCAACTGTTCCAACCTTATTATGTCTTCAAGCAATAGCTCTTGTTCCAGCCGATGACGCGTCGATTTCATCACCGCCTGTAAGAAACAAATATGAGTGAAAACAATTTTTTTTTTTTATTATTATAAAGTAATATAAGATAACACAACCTACAAATTTTGCATTTCAGAAAAGAATGATGAATTAGGTGAAAGTAGAGCTTCCTCCCATATAAGCTCTACACCAACTTCCATAAACAACAATGTAGAATAAGCAGTATAAATATTGCTCCCACCAGTGTCCTGACGAAAATCATTAAACTCCTATTTAAATTACTTGATTGAAAGATAAAAAATCCATAGGTGCACGTCTCCAATTTGGCATTTTTATCCACCACTATACTCTAGGACACAATCATTTCAGAAGTTTTTAAAGATACATCGACAGAGATCTCTATCAAATATAAAATCCATAACATCGTAGAAGTACCAAGAATTCTATTTCATTGCCCCTCCTGCCCAAACAAAACAAAAAAGCAGATAATTGCTCATAACATGAATTGAACTAAGAAAAAAAATATATTAACTTGCTTCCAGATCAAGCATCTGAATAAGCATGAGTGTGATGTTCACACCACCTACAGCAAATGGGTATTCCCACACTGACCGATCACCTTCCTGCTTTTGGAGAAGATCCTGAAAGGTTTTCTAGATTTAAAGGTTCAGTGAGCTTCAAGAGCAAAAATAATAGCAAGAGCTGCATAGAAGGCCGTACTTAAACTTGCTTGACTCTAAAAATTAATCTAGTTGGAAGAGTGCCGCAACTCTAGAAATAAAAACAGGTTGATGAGGCACATAGAATAGCCGGTGATATGCATATAGTACCACACAAAATATAAACTTCCCACGCCTTGTTGTCAGCATGAAAAACTTGAATCTAAAAATGAATCTACAAATTTTATACATCTTTAAAACATTTTATAGTAAAAAATATTTTAAAAATTATATATACTATTTTAAATTAAATTAAATATCTTAAATTATCCTTGCACATCACACCGAATTTGTAACTAGTATAAGAAAAAAACATCTAGCCAATTCTACCATATTGAGAGGAAATGTTATGCAATTAATTTAACAAGACAAAAACAAGTGGCATTAGTTCTCTCTCTCATTCACTGCAATGTAGGCGGAAGCTCATCTCTCATAGAATTCACAAGTGCTTCTCCATTTTCTATGATCAAATTTCTTCAAAATTGTTGGTAACAAAAGCATTTCCATATATCAAAACATCTATTTGGAAACATTACAAATAATTATGGAAAAAAAGCGGGAGGGGTATAGAGAACAATATAAGAAACAGCTATACCGGAAAATTCTTGACAAAGAACAACAAAGTCTCCAATGATATGAAACCACCACCTCTACCAGACAAAAATCAAAATTCAATTAATTAGAGGAGAAAAAGGAAAACCAAAATTAAAGCAAGGGTTAAATACACTTTTAATCTCAAAACTACCAAGGGTTTTACACTCTGCAACCTAAATTTCCAAAACTGACACATTATACCCTCAAAAGGCTAGGAACTGTTAAGCTCTCGATACCTTATACTTCTCGATAGGAGGGCTTAGTCTTTAAGCATGTATAAGCAAGAAACCGGTGGGGTTGGTTTAGAGCTGCCGAGAGAGAGGTTTGTCCATGAGAGGCAACATCTACAGAAGGGTACCATTAGTTTCTAGCAAATACAGAGAGAAAAAAGAGATGGAGTAAACAAAGAGAGAAAAAAAGAAAAAAGAAAAAAGAGAAATGTATGCTAAACCCTAGAATCACAGATTATTTTGAAGAAACGATACATTACCCTCTCGCAGATCTGAGGGCTTCGATGGACTGAGGGTAGCTTCATGTCGATGGACTGAGGGCTTCGTTGGTGGACTGAGGGACCGAGGGCTTGGGGACTGATCTCCTCAAGAGGGTTGAGGTCGTGGTGGGGAGGGCTGAGGCTGTGGTTGGGAGGTCGTGCTTAGCTGAGGTCGATGGCTGTGCTTGGCTTCGATGGCTGAGGTTCAGGTGAGCTTTGAGGGCTCCCGAGGGGGGGGGGGGGTTGGGGAGTGCCTTTTCATTCTCTATAAATAGGGAACCCTAACCACAAATTCATTGATTCCAAATTCTCTACAAAAATTAGAGAAACACTTTCTTCTTCATTTTTTCTTTCTTTCTTTGGGTTTTGGCTATTTTATATCGGGTTCGAGAATCTCCTTTTGTGTGCACCGACGATAAGATTAACGGGAACCGACGTTATTGTATCTTAGGAGTAGACTATCAAGAAGCCTAGTGCATGTTTAAAATTGAAGGTGGCGGAATTTACTCTAAGGAAAGCATCCATCACAACATGCCTTAACACTGAGTTCCCTTTTTCTAATTTGTTCTTATTATTTTATATATTCTCTAGTTTACAAAGCATTTCAGAATATTTCTCAACAATCTTAGAGTAAATTCTCTTTGTTAAACTAGATGTGTGTTTTAATTGGTTGCCACATGACTTCAAATGAGCCTATTGCACCTGAGAAATTTGGAGGAGACAATTTTAAGCGTTGGTAAGAAAAGATGAAAATCTTTCTTTCAATGCTTGGATTATATTTTGTTATTGAAAATGATCAACTTTCTGATGATTTACATGAGCCCGCACGTACTATTGAATTACAAACATATGCAGAAAAAGATAATTTGTGTAGGAGTAGGATTTTAAATCATTTAAGTGATACACTTTTTGATGTTTACCTACACATTAAATCTGCCAAAGATATTTGGAATGCACTTGATAAGAAATATGGTATACAAGATGCCGGAATGGATAAGTACACCACAAGCCAATTTCTTGGCTTCAAGATGGATGATTCCAAGTCTGTGGTAGAGCAAGTCCCATGAGTTAACTATCATTTACCATGAATTGGGCTAGCGGGGAATGGGTATTATCAAGCATCTCCAAGTTGCTTGTACAATAGATAAGTTGCCTCTTTCATGGAAAAATTTTGGCCTATCTCTTAAACATAAGACTGAAGATATAAGCATGGAAACATTGATCTCTGCCATTAGGATCCAAGAACAATACTTGAAAAATGATCATATCCCACCATTGGTTTATGATTTTCAATCTAAAGCAAATATTGTAGAAGATCATAGAACAAATAAGAACACATTATATCAGAAGTCCAAATTCAATAAAGGTAAAACTAATTATGGGAATAATTTGAAACTAAAGTCATATATTAACAAAGATGATAAGATATCTATTTGTTTTAACAGTAACAAACTGGATCACTTGGAAAAAAATTGTCGCTATAAAAAGAGGAAATATCAAGACAATGAACAACCAAGATCGCCTAACCCATAGGCTCATATGGTGCTTTCCGGGACCGACTCCGTTGGAGCCGATGAACGATATATAACCAAAAGTCCCTAAGTTTATTTGGCTTGTAGTGCTATTAATTGGATAGTAGACACAGAAGCCAATGTACATGTCACTTCTAACCGCAATATTTTTTCAATATATCAGGATACAAGCAGCATGAAAGTGACGATGGGTAACTCTACCTCTGCACAAGTATTTGGAGTAGGAAAAATTAAACTCAAATTAATGTCTGGAAATACTCTTCCTTTAAAAGAAGTATTTTACGTACCAGAGGCGAGGATAAACCTAATTAGTGGATTTTTACTTAATGGGGCAGGTTACACATTATTATTTCAATCCAATAAAGTTATTGTAACTAAATATGGGTCATTTGTGGGAAAAGACTATGTGGTGGTGGTTTGTTTGTAATAAATATTCAAAATAATGTAGTAGACAAATTTGATTCTAATAATAAATTTGCATTTTCTACATGTTCCTCTTCAATATGGCATGCTAGATTAGGCCATGTTAATTATCATAATGTTAAAAGAATGATGGATTTAGAGATTATTCCTAAAGTTCATGTTGATTTAGATGAAAAATGTTTAATCTGTGTTCAATCAAAACAGTCTAGAAAGCCATTTAAATTTGTTATAAGAAATTCATCGCCACTTGAATTGATTCATAGTGATGATTGTTATTTAAATGGTGTCTCCTCTAAAAGTGATAATAAATACTTCATTACTTTTATAGATGATATGTCTAAATTTTGTTATATTTACTTGATGAAAACAAAAGAAGAATCATTTAGTAAATTTATCTTCTATAAAACTGAAGTTGAAAACCAATTGGAGAGAAATATTAAAATTATTAGGTCTGATAGAGGATATGAATACTCCTCTAATCAATTGGTTCAATACTGTGAAGAGAATGATATTACACATGAGGAAACCGCTCCATATTCTCCTCAATCCAATGGTGTTTCTGAAAGAAAAAATAGAACCTTGGTAGATATGATCAAATGCATGCTCTCTAATTCCGGCCTATTTGAGCAATGGTGGGGGGAAGCAATACTTGCATCTTGTTTTATCTTGAATAGAGTACCATTTAAGGGATCTGATAAGATACTGTATGAACTCTGGAATGGTAGATCAATACCCAATATTAATTTCTTTAGAGTTTGGGGTTGTCTTGCAAAGGTTAATGTTCCAAAAACTAAGAAAAGGAAATTAGGTCCTAACACAGTAGATGCAATATTCATTGGGTATGCTAGACATAGTTTTGCATATAGGTTTTTGATTATCAAATCAGAAGTCCAAGGTATTGATCCCAACACCATCTTGAAGTCTAGGGATGCAACATTCTTTGAAGATCCATTTCCTTTCAAAAATAAGTTAGAAAGATTTTTATCTACAATAAGTTTTTCTTCCACCAGAAGTCAACCTACCATTATGTCTAATTCTGATAGTGCATCTGGATTAGAAAATGAACTTGGAAGAGGAAAACAAGTTACAAAGGAAAATGATTTTGGACATGATTTTTATACTTCTTGTATAGAGGAAGACCCGTTGACTTTCAAGGATGCTATGCTTTCCATTGATTATATTTTCTGGAAAGAAGCAGTAAATAGTGAGATGGAATCTCTTAAGAATGGTACTATTGATAAATTTAAAGATAGGCTGGTTGCAAAAGGCTTTATATAAAGAGAGGGTATCGATTATTTTGATACATATTCTCCTATTACTATAATAACTACAATTCGTGTTCTAATTGCTCTAGTAGCGATCTATAAACTTGAAGTCCACCAAATGGACGTAAAGACCGTATTTCTTAATGGCGATATAGAAGAAGAGATATACATGGATCAACCAGAAGGGTTTGTGGTTCCAGGATAGGAAAAGAAAGTTTGTAAACTTATTAAATATTTCTATGGTTTGAAGTAAGCCCCTAAACAATGGCACCACAAATTTGATGAAATAATTTTATCTTATGATTTCAATATAAATGAATCTGATAAGTGTTTATATACTAAAATAGTAAATGGTGCATGCATAATGCTATATCTTTACGTTGATGATATTCTCATCTTCGGTACCAATATAGATATTGTTATTAATGTTAAAAAATTTTTATCTAAGAATTTTGACATGAAAGACATGTGAGAGGCACATGTAATTCTTGATATTAAATTAATGAGATATCGTGATGGTATTAGCATAAATCAATCTCATTATATTGAAAAGATTCTAAAAAAGTTTAAGAGATTCGAATGCAAACCTGTCAATATTCCTCTTGATCATTGTTTGCATTTAAGTAAGAATATTGAAGATCCTGTGTCACAACTAATATATTATCAGATTATTGGTACGTTACTGTATATTGCTAATTCTACTAGACTTGATATTTCATATATTGTGAGTAGACTTAGCAGATATACTAGTAGATCTGATGATTCTCATTGGAAGGCATTAGAAAGAATTGTTAAATATTTGAAAGGAACCATGACATATGATATCCATTATTCTGGGTATCTCACTGTATTAGAAGCATACAATGATGTTAGTTGGATAACTGACACAATAGATCGTAAGGGAACGAGTGGATATATTTTTACTCTCGGTGGAACAGTTGTGACTTGGAGATATTCTAAGTAAACTGTGATTTCACGATCTACTATGGAAGCTGAATTAATAGTCTTGGATACTACCAGAGATGAGGTAGAGTGGCTTAAGAATTTATTATCAGAAATTCCACTAGTTAAAAA
Organism: Juglans microcarpa x Juglans regia; assembly: GCF_004785595.1. Taxonomy (NCBI): domain Eukaryota; kingdom Viridiplantae; phylum Streptophyta; class Magnoliopsida; order Fagales; family Juglandaceae; genus Juglans; species Juglans microcarpa x Juglans regia. Next base: position 40,782,958 of record NC_054596.1, read on the forward strand.
ACCAATGCCAGCTATTTCTGTTCTTTGTGACAATCATGCAGTGATAAGTGTTTGTAATAATAAACACTTTAATCATAAGAGGAGACATTTGAGTATCATGCATTCTACGATAAGATATATGATAAAAAATGGATACCTGACTTTGAAATATGTAAAATTAGAAGATAACCTAGTGGATCATTTGACGAAAGGACTGGCAAAGTCAAAGGTTATATGTACATCAAGGGGATGGGATTGAAGTCCATTAATTAGGTCACCGGTAGCAGCAACCCAACCTTCCTGACTGACTGGAGATCCTAAGAAGAAAGTTCAATGGGAAGAACAAACTATTTGAGTGAATGGATATCACTATTAAAATATTATTATAAGTCATCCATAGGGTGTGAGTGCTACGAATGCAATAGCGAATGAAAAGTGAAATGCTTTGAATGAGTCTAAGACTAAGGTGAGATATTGAATTGTAGGTACCATTGGAGGACTCACCTATGTGAGTGTGACAGTGGGGCCACAATTTATGGTAATTGGGTTATTCCCTAGAGCGCTCATAAATCCAAGATACGGTACGAGACCTTTATGCACCACCTTGAAATGATCCTGATATATGCTATACTATGTGTGTTGTGTGGAGAAGCCTGAGTTAAAATATTCTAGTTCAAGACTTGGTTTACCATGAATCCTTCAGATGGAAACACGCTAACACTAGGTAGACGTTTAAAGTTGCAAGCTACATCTACTGATGCATAGTACTTAGTCCAAAGAAAATTGTATTATATTTTGTTCTTTAAAATATTTTAATCAGGTGGGGGATTGTTGGTTTTTAAACTTAGAAATGATTAAAATATTTGATGTAAAGTAAAAATAATGTGAACCATTACGTATGTTCAATGTATCGGTTTGGTTGTTTAAATTTAAATGAAAATGTGTCTTGGTAACTTGAACCAATGTATGCCTCTTGGGGATATGAGCCTTAACCACTTCCCAACCAAACAACTTTGGCGAATTATAAATATTTTCAATGTATTCTCTAATATTTGAAAAGTTGTGACTTCTTAAAAGTGTTTCTTCATTTTAGTTGTGACTTTTCACAAATACTATTTCATTTATATAAGTTGTGATTTTTCATAAGTACCATTTCATTTATGTGATAGTATCATTTCATTTAAATAAGTTGTAACTTTTCACAAGTGTCATTTCATTCTCTATAAATAGGGAATCCCAACCACAAATTCATTGACTCCAAATTCTCTACAAACATTACAGAAACACTTCCTCATTCCTTTTATTTTTCTTTCTTTAGATTTTGACTATTTTATATTGAGTTCGAGAATCTCTTTTTGTGTGCACCGACGAGGAGATTAATGGAAACTGACGTTGTTCTATTTTGGGAGTATGCTGTCAAGAAGCCTAGTACATGTTTAAAATTGGAGACGGCGGAATCTACTCTAAGGAAAGCGTCCATCACAACGTGCTTTAACACCGGGTTCTCTTTTTCTAATTTGTTCTTGTTATTTTACATATTCTCTAGTTTACAAAACATTTCAGAATATTTTCCAACAATACTTCGCACCATAATTCTGATAATTAAAATAAATAATAAATAAAGATTGGATCTTAATTAGAGAGGGTGCAAAGTATTACCTTTTTATTGTTTGAGGATATGTGACTCACAATATGTGTCTACATGACACTCACTCCACGACTTAGATTTCAAACACATATATTGAGATTATTATACTTTATCTATCTCTCTCGCATTAAAAAAATAAATTATTGGAAAAATATACTTTTGCACTCCTAAAATATTAAGAGTGTTGCACATAATTTTATTATCCAACTACTAAGTATTTTGCATATTACACCCTCAAACTATGAATACTGTTGGTTTTTAAACTTAGAAATGATTAAAATATTTGATATAAAGTAAAAATAATGTAAACTATTACGTATGTTCAATGTATCGGTTCGGTTGTATAGATTTAAATGAAAATGTGTCTTGATAACTTGAACCAATGTATGCCGCTTGGAGATATGAGCCTTAATCACTTCCCAACCAAACAACTTTGGTGAATTATAAACATTTTCAATGTATTCTCTAATATTTGAGAAGTTGTGACTTCTCAAAAGTGTTTCTTCATTTTAGTTGTGACTTTTCACAAATATCATTTCATTTATATAAGTTGTGATTTTTCATAAATACCATTTCATTTATGTGATGTGACTTTTCACAAGTACCATTTTATTTAAATGAATTGTAATTTTTCACAAGTGTCATTTCATTCTAGTTGTAATTTTTCACAAGTACCATTTCATTCTCTATAAATAAGAAATCTCACCCACAAATTCATTGATGCTAAATTCTCTACAAACATTAGAGAAATACTTCCTCATTCATTTTGTCTTTATTTCTTTGGATTTTGACTATTTTATATCGAGTTCGAGAGTCTCTTTTTTGTGTGCACCGATGAGGAGATTAATGGAAACTGACGTTGTTGTATTTTGGGAGTATGTTGTCAAGAAGCCTAGTACATATTTAAAATTGGAGGCGACGGAATCTACTCTAAAGAAAGCGTCCATCACAATGTGCTTTAACACCGGGTTCTCTCTTTCTAATTTGTTCTTGTTATTTTACATATTTTCTAGTTTACAAAACATTTCAAAATATTTCTCAACAATACTTCACACCATAATTCTGATAATTAAAATAAATAATAAATAAAGATTGGATCTTAACTAGAGAGCGTGCAAAGTATTACCTTTTTATTGTTTGAGGATGTGTGACTCACAATATGTGTCTACATGTCACTCACTCCAAGACTTAGATTTCAAACACATATATTGAGATTATTACACTTTATCTGTCTTTCTCGCATTAAAAATAAATAAATTATTGAAAAAATATACTTTTACACTAATAAAATATTAAGGGTGTTGCACATAATTTTATTATCCAACTATTAAAAATGGAACCATGCTCTCTCATTTCATTTTAACAGTTAAAATATATAAAAGAAAATTGATCAATTAATTCTTTGGAAAAGTGTAGAATGCCATTTTTAAATAGAAGGATTAAAATAAATTTATATAATTTGTTCTCATACCTTATATCTATTTTGTAATAAAAGAATTTTATAATTTAACGTAACAACACATTTATCTTCGTAATATCCCTTTGCAGATGAAATATTTTTATTTGAAGATTGCATTGTATTAAGTGTAAAATCATATTTATCAATGGCAATTTGCATGAGATCTTATTCCCGGATATCCCCTCGATCAATCACGCGTGATCAGTCTTGGATGCTCCCCATTCAAAAATTATTAAAGGTGCCAAATTCCTGATGATAAAATGTCCGATGGGTTAATTTCGTTTGGTTATATAAATTATTTATTTAAAAAAATAAAAAAATTTATTATAATAATATTTATTTTACTGTTTAACTTTCATATCATCTCGAGTAACCAAACACGATTTTCAAATAAAAATAAAAATAAAAATAAAAATAAAAAAACCTTACTACTCTCTCTCTATCTCCCTCTCTGTCTCTCTCTCCTAACCTAGACGCTACGCTCTAATCGGTGTCTCCCCAGCTCTCTCTGTGCGGAAGATTTCAAAAACTGATCTCTCTGTAAGTAGATTCAATCTCTAATATACTACAGATAAACTTCGTTTATTGTACGCTGTTTATTCTGTTCCTTTTTCCTCAATGAGTTTTCCCCCCTAGGGTTTCATATAAATACGTTAATAGGAGTGCGTATGCGTATTTGTGTATCCAAATGGTTCAGTGTCTGGAACTCGCTGTGTAGCTTTGAGGTTTTGTGTGATGATTGAATTTGGTTAACTTTTGATTTACATGTTAAATATGGGTAAGGACGGCGAAATGCCATATTAAGACTGAGAAATTGCATATTTTTGGCTTTAAGATGTAATCAGAATTGTAAAATTTTTAATACTTGGAAGTTGTTAAGTAGATTTGGAAAATTAGTCACAGTTGGGAAAGCTTGGATTTGCTGCATCAGTTTTTCATTCACAACTAGTTTTGTTTTTGGCAGTCATTTACATAAAAGAGTAGTTAACTTCATATACTCATAGTTTGATGAAAATGTAGATGAGGTGTAAGCAGCCAGTCCTTTTCTTATTTCTTTTTTTTGGGGGGGGGGGGGGGGGGGGTGTTCTTTAATATGTTCAATTATAGATGTACATATTAATTAGTTTCCATAGGTTGGTTTTTCCCAGGAAGCACTGAAATGGCTAATGAAGATGTAAATGAACACGAGTCAACTGATGCGCCCGAGAATATAGATCCTCCACAGAAAGAAGGATCTCAGATTGATTTGAAGGGAAGTGGTGAAAAAAAGTGGCCTGGATGGCCTGGAGAGAATGTATTCAGGATGTTGGTTCCTGTGCAGAAGGTTGGTGGCATTATTGGTCGCAAGGGAGAATTCATTAAGAAAATCATTGAGGAGACAAAGGCTCGGGTTAAAATCCTGGATGGTCCTCCTGGGACCTTTGAAAGAGCAGTGAGTTACTTTTTCTATAGATTTATAGTTATTGGGGGTTTATCATTATGTTTTGGGCATTTTTGTATTTGTTTCATTTTCTGTGTTTAAATTATCAATCATCTGATGTTCCCATATATTTTTACCGTATAATGGTTTGACTGATTATGTAACCTGCTTTTGATTTGTGAAATGAGTTAGAGTTGTTGCCAATAGCATTCTTGTTCTCATGTTTCTTGTGATATAAATGTGTGGAGTACTGAACTCATTTAACATAGCCTTAACTTCAGTTTAGTTGCGGAAACCTATGGATACTTTTTAACTAGTTGAGGTCGTTAATATGTATATTTTTCCTATGATAATCATGTGCTGGATCTCCCTTGACTAAAATATCCTTTCTTAACGTGAATTAAATAAAATCATGTTTCATCATGTGTCATTAGTTGGTCTCCATGACACGTGATGAAACAATCTTAAACACTTATCTCATCATTTTTTCTTAATAGGAGACACCTCTATCTTAAAAAGGATGACTGCATTCATCACCTAATCTTTCCTTGTAGTCCTACTCATCTATCTTCAAATTTCTTATTTTGTGTACGTTTATTAATAGGTAAATAACCATGTAAATCATGCATAAATTTGGATGGAAAACGCTTGACATGTGCAACGTGCATTTGATCAATGTGAAATGGGGAAAATTCTCTGAAGAGAAATTGGGACCCAAACTCACCATTTATGACCCTATCTATTAGTGGGATGAATCAAATGAGTTTAGTTCCTAGTTTCATTAAGGAGGGCAGCCGCGGGCGCTGGGTTGGGGGGGTGGGGAGGTTACCTTTTTTTTTGTGTTTCACTTTTACATCCACAGTTCTTGCAAAAAAAAGAAACTAGCAACTTGAACATGGGCCCAAATGATCATTTCCCAAGCACCAACATAACAAAATGGAAGAGAACCCTATAGCCAAAGTTGAGCAATTACTAGAATTGTCAGGAAGCTCTTATGGACCCAAGATCTAACCTGGTTGCGAGATGTTGCCATCTTAGCCCAAGGGACAGAGCCCTTCCAGGAAGGGTAAGGATTCTCTCAAATATAGAGTATGCCCTACATGCTACCTGTGTGCTAGGGTCTTGCCTTTTGTGTCTTTTAATAAAATCTTTGATTACTTATTAAAAAGAGTAGCCATTTTTTTTTTTTTTTTGATAGTTAGAAAGAGATCCAATTAGTTAAGATATGAGGTGTTTCAGACATTCCTGTCAATATAAATTTTTTGGAAGCCAAATTATCAAAACACCTTATATTTTGCACTAAAGGGATATCATTCATTTAAGATGAATTGGAAAAGATCCTATTGTTTCTGGGGGATCAGGACGAAACTTGGCTGTGGCGGACATGCTTTTTTCAGTGGTGAAGTGCGCAGCTTCCATAACTTGCAGCAATATTCTATATTGTAAAGAGCTTCTGTACTCTATTTGCATGTCTTTTTGCATAGACACCTAAAAGGAGAGTTTGATATTGCAGAAACAATGAATTCTCATAGGAGAACTCTTTTTGGGGTTTTCGAAAGGGGAAAAGAGACGATACAAAAACAATTGTAAAGGAGAAAAGAAGTAGAGGCACGGAAAAGAGAAAGATGAAAAAGTAGTTCTTTCTCATACATTTTCTTGTCTTCTTAAATCAGTTCAATACCCATCTGTTTTGTCCCACCCTATAATACCACATTGATTTCCTTTTGAAAACCTCCTCTTTATGAACAAAGACTGAGAGATCTTTGGATTGTCAAACAGTGACTGGATGGATAAGAGCATTCTGCACGTGATATATATGGTTTTTCTTTTCCTTCTCCACATTGTCTGTATAAGTTGGTCATTTTCTATTTCAGAGGTTCTTTGATTATTTTACATAGCAAATGTGCGCATGAATGAAACACTCTGAAATTTCAAATTAGGAGATTGGTTGCAGTAGTTTTAAGTTTGGTGGTGTGTTTGAAAATAGGGGGTATTTTTAAATGAAGATGTTGATACGTAACATCTCAATTAATGGGTGCAGTTTTATTGGTTTTTTTCTTTAACCTAATTAATATGTGCAGTGTTATACTCTAGAATTGTTATTGGTTTGGTATTGCTTGTTGGAAGTCCATGAAATAGATGCATGAAGCTTCTTGTTTGTAATGAAATCACTATCAGATGTTTGGAACAACCACTGCTATCAAATGTTCACAGAAGGACTAACTGTTTATGTTGATCTGAACGCAGTAACTAGCAACAGATGAACACTGTCATTTATAATAAAATATGTTCACTCAAATATTTAAAAGAGATGCCAAGAAAATTGGGTTACTTAATTTTTTTTAAATTGTAAAAGATAATAAGACTGAAGTTGAAAGGTGAAAAGAAATTAACAGAGGCTAAATCTAAAACAGACAAAAAAGTGTCTTTTGTCACAATAACCAAAATGAATGTGTGCAGGTTCTTCGCATATCTAAGGCAACAAATCAGTGAACAAAGTGGCTTCAAACTAGAAGAACCAAAGATCAAGTTTGCAGGGATCTGTTCTGAGCATTACAATTGCTGATTCTTTTTGTCTTAACAATCAGGATTACATTGTGCAGAATTTGGTATCGTGAAGCTTTCACTGTATCTGGTAACTACAGAACTTGGTCGCTGGTGTCTTGCTGGACACTGTTAAACTTTGTTCTAGGAAACTCTTAAATTGTCATCACTATGATCTAGTATTACTAACAAGCGTCACAAACTTGTTCCACATAATATTGAATTAGCCCAAACTAAGTGAAAGCAGAGTAATATAGCTTGTCAAAACATTGACTAAAATCTAGAATGTGAAATATGTCTCAATCCACTTTACCACTAGAGTGGCATAAGTAAATAGCTTATTAGTAGTCCTAAGAAAGTCATTTAAACATACAAGTTTTAACATAAATAGACAAAAGGTAAAATGCATACACAAAATATGCGAAATATTAAAATGCTTGTGTTCAAGATTTTATTCTTATCATGTCTTAATATGTATGCACCACTCTGGTTTTGGGGTCTTGGTTTTTCACCACCACCATGTCAAAAACCTTTAAATTGATAACGGAGTGGTTTCTTGCTAAGAAAGGTTGGAACACAGGTGTTGTATGGTTTTTGGTGATTGTTGTGTCAAAGCTTCTCCTGACCCTCCCCGCTCTCTCGCAAACCCCCAATTTTCCTTGTCCTTGTGGACTACATTAATCAATTTTAGTCATGTGTTCCTCAAGTCTCCTGTATGTGGCACCTTAATGACAGTTTCACAGTCTTAGCACTGTGGTGGTTTTTCATCTACGTATAGTGAAATTCTTTTAGTTTGATGTATTGTTTGGATGATTAGACAGATCAGGATGGGATGGAACACTTCTTTCCAGTATTATAACATAGATTATTAATTGTGTTGTTGTAAGAAGCTAATTTTGTGTTTCAATGGATTAAAAGGTTGAATAAAGTTTTGGTTTTTCTTTTTCTGTCTTCCATGAACTTCATGAGCCACAGCTGGATGTTTTGTCTCGTAAGAATCATGGTTTGCTAATGTTGCTATCTTCACTGTGTGATTCTCTTGCCTTTTGTAAGGTGATGGTTTCTGCTAAAGAAGAGCCAGATCTCCATCTTTCTCCTGCCATGGATGCTTTATTAAGAGTTCATAAACAACTTGTCGACTTAGACACTGACCCTGCTCATGCTGTATCTGGTGCCATGGGCACTATTACTACAAGGATTCTAGTGGCAGATATTCAGGCAGGAAGCCTAATTGGGAAGCATGGCTCCACTATAAAGTCTATTCAAGATGCTTCTAATTGTACCATCCGTGTTCTTGGTGCAGGTAATCTTGCAAAATATTATTTCCATACAAGAATGTTACATGTTTTTTCTTCATTGAAGATTTTGAGACAATGTAGTTGCATTCTTTGGGTTGTGAGAATTGCATTTGTTGGTTTTTCTGTGCTGCCAAAGATATGAGGGACTCAATTTAGTCCGTCATAATGTTGATAATTTGACTGTTAAATGTATATCACAGAAAGGCTGCTTCAATGTCCTGAATTTTATCATAATTTACCGCAGAAAACCTGCCAACTTTTTCTCTGCAAGATGATAGTTTAGTTGAGATACAAGGGGAACCCACTGGTGTGCACAAAGCAGTTGAATTGATTTTGAATCATCTCAGGAAGTTCTTGGTTGACCGCAGTATTGTTGGGGTATTTGAAACTCAAGTAAGTTTCTTCCTTGAGTAATATAGGATTAGAATTCATGTGAGACCTGGTAGGAAGTTATGTAAATGTGCTTGAATCAAATGTTTTTGCTTCTAGAAAAGTTGAGATGTAGAGTTTGACCCATTTTCTCAGCCAAATTACATTTTCTTTTTGCAAGAGTATTGTGGGCTTAGGGTGGGTAGCTTTGATTGGTTTTAGGCAGTTGTTAGATTTTTTCTAGTCGCCCACCTATTTTGACATGTATAATTGTTTCTATTGGTCAGATGCAGATGCCAAATGTCCGAGCGAATCAGAATGTTCCTCCACACCAATCCTGGGGCCCACCTACTCAAGGTTTTCCAATTAGTGATGGTGCTGGACCTGGTTTTGCTCCTAATACTCAGTATATGCAGCTGCCTCCACATCATAATGAAAATTATTACCATCCTGCTGAAATATCTCCTTTGGACAGTAAGCATCGTCAGGGGCCTCCTATGTATGGAAGGGATGCTTCTGTGGGGCTTCGTTCGTCAATTGGGCAGCCACAACAACCAGTGGATACGAAGGTTCTTTCTGCTTGCTATGATCTTGACTACTTTTAAGAATCTGACTTGGGTAATCACTATGATATTGTTACCTTCGAGTTGAAATCCAAAATCTTTGATAATAGAGCAAATGACAAGAAATGACAGATTTTTGGATTTTATCTCACTTTTGATCTTTTTGGTTGAGGAGTCGTCTTCTGTAAAATTTATACCTATCAAGTGTTTTTGGTTGAAGGGTAAAACTTGTTATGCATGCATTTCCACCACATGCATCTGCTTTCCTTTGGCTTCGACTCTCATAAATAAGGGATTGGGCTGGATGGTATTGACGCTAGAGGTCCGGACCATAATTCTTTAAAGCATCATTGGGCCAGAACTCTCCTTTTGTGGCCCACATAGTTTTTGTCTTTTCTTTTTTGCTGAGGAAAACTGCTTTATTCGTATTGCTGCTGTGAAAATGAACGTTTGGTGTGATGTCAATTATTCAATCTGCTTTATAACTAGCACCTTAGTGTCACGTTAAATAATGTATGAAAACATTCCAAATTAGGGGGTTTGTTCAGTAACTTTAATCACACAAAAATTACAAGTTGCAACTGATTTTTTTTATTTGTATTTTTCTCCTCCTAAAAACCCAGAAAGAGAATGGCAGCAGGGAGGCAGGGGGTTGGCTTCTTCTATCACAAGAATATTTATATATTATGCTGTTTAATTCTGTTGTGTAGGTTATGCAACACATGCAAATTCCTCTATTATATGCAGATGCTGTAATTGGTAAATCTGGTGCGAATATAAGCTACATTCGTCGTGCAAGTGGGGCAAGTATTGCAATACAGGAAACAAGGGGTGTGCCTGGGGAGATGACTGTTGAAATAAATGGATCGGCTTCACAAATACAAACAGCTCAACAGTTAATTCAGGTATACATTACAATTCTTGTGGTTGTAACATGTGCAATGCTTGCCTTTATTCTCTTGTTTCTTTCAGTTTAATTAGTATGATTTTGTTTGTTTGCCAGTCTTATTTTTATTTTATGATGGTTATTTTCTTATCTGCACTTTTTAGTACTTTGAATTTTTTCCTTGATTTGGTACTGGCATGAAATCTGAAGTGGTATTTGCTTTCTGTTTTTCAGTTGTATGTTTTACTTGTTTTGTTGAAATAGATAATAGGTAATTAGAGTATGAATGGATATGATTTTTCTAGATGTAGTTTAGCCGTCGTGTTAAAGTTTGTCTGTTTTATAGTGACAGTTTTCATGCGTTTTCGTGCTGTGTTCTAGTTTTTACTTGTGAGACTCAGATGTATTTATGAAATATGAAAACGTAACTATCTTTTTATTTCCTGAACAGAAGAGAGCCTTCCCATCTGCGTGGTGGGAGATGAGGGAGGATAGACCCCTTTTTTTCACAAAACTTTTGTTTTGACCAATGTTTGACGAGTCTTTTTTTTTTTTCTTCTGAACTAAACATAGCTGGTTTTGAAATCTATTTTTGATATCAACTGCCGATACTTCAATGTTGTTTGAGTATAGGTTTCTGGTTACCATCATGTGATGCATGTCTGTCTCTCGCTGGTGCTTTACCTTTACCTGAAAACCCCTTACTCCTATATGCAATGATGCAGAATTTCATGGCCGAAGCTGCAACCTCTACGCAGAATCCAACCGGGAGATCAACCAACCAGGGTTATAATGCTTATCCGGGGCATGCTGCATATGCATCTCCTCAGGCCAACACTGGTGGACACACAGGCCATGCTGCAACTGGCCCTGACTTCGGTTTGGCGTATGGCAATAGTTATGGTTACTGAGAAACCGGTGCGGTTTTTGTTGGTGTGTGTTCAGCGTTGGACACATCAATATGTTCCTGAATCTGATGACATTCTGTCTTCCATTTCTTAATACATGAACCAATGTGTTTGGCCTTTTTAGCTTCGGTCACAATACCCTCTTGCTTTTATTGCTACTTTGGTCCTCCAATCAGGTCTACTTTATTTTTTCGTTGACAGCGAAGGAACTCGCGAAATCCGCACAGAAAGCTCATCATTCTTTCTTTCAAGATGAATGTTGGAAGGCGTAAGTAAGCCTTTGCTTGCAACGCATATCTAAAAACATAATGATTCCTGAAGAAAGTTGTTCAAACGACTCGAAAAAAGCAGTTTCACTTTATTGATTACTGATTTCATCTAACCACCTACTCACTTTCTCCATCTTTGCACTCATATTAGAAGCTTGCTCGGTAAATAAGCAAAATAATGCCATTCTTTGTCCAAAATTTTTCTACTAATGCGGCACAATGCTATTCATTATCTCAATTTTCATCTTCTTATCATCTCATAATGTGGCATTAGATAATTAGAGACTATTTATTATATTTCACTTGTGAATCTATTATCTAATGTCACATCATGAGATAATAAGAAGATGATGAGAAAATAGATGAATAAATTTTTTCTTTTGGAAAATGCTTCTCCCATCTGATTGTGCTTTTTTTTTTTTTATATATATATATATTTTCTTTATTTATTCATTTATTTAATGGTTAAGAAAGTGTTTTTTAATAAATTTGTATTGTTTTTTTCAAAATGTCTAAAGGAATTTAAAAATTATTTAGAAAAAAAAAGAAAAAAACAATTTGCACTATCGGTACTATGCAAAGGTCACATTTCTCAATGCCCTAGCATTGTCCTTCTATTTTATTGTCTGTGCTGGCACATTTTGGTGGTGATTACGTTGTCATAATACGGATTATCTAGAAATAACATCATCAGTGTCACAAGTTCGAAGATGCAAGTAAATATATACAAATCTCAAATCCTCCGCAAATGCCATTAAACTAGATGAAGTCTGACTTGTGAGATGGATGAAAAATAAGGAAAGCATTATAACGTAATTAAAAGCAAAAGAGGGGAGTTGAGCTCTATAGAAACAATGCAATAGCCAATATTTAAAACAAACAATGGAGTGGACATGTGAAGCTGTCGCCTATCTAAGCTGAATATTTCTATAGAGAATCCTATGAAATAATTAAGGAAAAAATTCTGAAAACAAAGGCAGCTAAAAACTAGAGCTAGACAAATCTCTCTCTATATAGGTGCTGCACATGTTGTTCGAAAATGGCCAGTCTGATTGCAGCGGCTGCAATGCACAACGCGTTTCACACGACCACCATCCTCTGAACGAACTCGCCGTTTCCTTGGTCGTCCAGGTGGCCGGAGTGATTTTGGCGGGTTTATGACCACCTCAACATCTTTATCCCCGTCATTCTGAAATACCTCTGACGTCTTCCACATTGTTTTATCTGGGATTGGGTGTATCGTTTGTGAATATGCCTTGCGATAATTTGCCACTGTGAAACAACTTTCAGTAAATCGATAAACATTCTGCCTGCAAGAAAGAAGAGCTGCCACAGCATGAGCACAAGGCAGCCCACAAAGTTGCCATCCACGACATGAACAGCAACGGGTTCGAATGTCCACTATATGTGAGCCTTCATGTGATATGACTTCAAATTCAGCTTCATTTGCTCGGAGCACTTGGTAGTTATGTGCACACTCAATGGCATCTGACACGCGCCGTTCGGCAGAAGGAACAAGTATAGTTGTCCACTGCATGCTTGCTTCACGGCGCTCATTAAACCAAGTCATCAGCTGCCGACGAATGTACTCCATCATTTGAATGATTGGAAGCCCAGAAGCTTCAACTATCCAAGTAGTCAAATATTCAGCTATATTAGCTGTCAGATGGCCAAATCTTGTTCCCTCAAAATACGCAGTGGCCCACAAGCGAGGTGGGATTCGTCGAATCCAATAGGCAGCATCCTGTGAGATCTCTTCAATCTCAAGGATTTTGGCTTCAAACTCAATGATAGTGAGAGCATGAGCAGCCTCCCAAAGAAGATTGATGAGAATGGCACTGTTGAACTCCTTCTGGAAACTGTCACTAAGATGGTGCATGCAAAACCCATGGAAAGCAGTTGGGAAGTTTGCTTCTACTCCATCCACGATTGCTTTCTTCCTATCAGACAAAAGTGTAAGCCTTGGCATGTTCTCTGCATTAATTTCAAGCAGGTTATGCAGCTCAGAAAGGAACCACATCCAGTTATCATCATTTTCCTCATCAACCACCCCAAATGCCAAAGGAAACAAAGCACCATCTCCATCAAAACTAGAGGCAAAAAGTAACGTCCCAAGGTATTTGCTTTTCAAAGGAGTCCTATCAAGTCCTATAAATGGCCGGCATGCATTTAAAAACCCATAAATTGATGCTTGAAAGGAAATAAATAGGCGTTGGAAACAGTTATCATCAACAGGATTCCCATGAACGAACGCCATACTTCCTGGATTTTTCATTCTTATCTGGTCACAATACTGGGGAAGCAGACGATAATCTTCCTCGAATGATCCGCGAACTGAGGCCATGATTCGCTCCCTCCCCCTCCATGCTTGCTTGTATGATAATGCGATCCCATGGACCCGGTGTATCTCTTCTAATATCTCCTTCGGTCTATAATTCGGATTTTCCCTCAGGCGCTGTTCAACAGACTCTGCAACCCACTGCACTGAGGCTTGTTGATGACCGAGATGGGTAATTCCACCACAGGTATGTGGCTTATGGATGGTTCTAATTGTGAAGGTAGGAACACCTGGAAGCTTTGCAGCATGAATTCGCCAAGGGCATCCCTCACTTGCACATTTGGCAGTAAAACGAGTTTTGTCAGACTTGATTGTCTGCATCTCGAAGCGAAGAGCAATGGCTGCATCCCTCAGTGCTCTTCGGCAACTATGGACATCAGAAAACTCTTGTCCAACAGTCAGTTTGACATCAGAATCCAAAACTAGGGCTCTGGACTGGAGGACAGGAGTACCAACTAGCTCAGGTGCCATATCTGAGACAGGTACGATACCCATCTCATGATTCTGGTCCACAGCTAGATCTAAGCTCACCTGAAGATCATGGTTTTCTACAACAACCAACCCATGAGTATCACATAAACCAAGGGCATGATCCTGAGCTGTATGAGCCAATTCATCATTATGGTTTTCAGCATCAGTAAGTTCTTGATCAGCTACATAATCTTTATTTCCGTCCAATTCTAAACCATCTTCTTCACAATTTGCAACATCTGCATGTTGAGGAGCCATTCCGTGTTCATATGTCAACCCAAGAGCTAGTCCATGGGTATGTCCTAAACCCAAGCCATGGTCATGGCCGTCACCTAAGTCCATGTCAATATCATGGGTCTGTTCAAACCCTGAATTATGACCATGGCCCATGATGAGATTGTTATTATGCTCTAGTGCCAAATGATGATCCAGCATCAATGACAAAATCCCAATTTTTCCTGAGAATCAAGTCATGGTTCACCATAACAAATCTAACAGTTAACAATTAATGCAACCCTGTTAACGAAATCAAAAGCTCAACTTACAGCCAAAAGAATTTTGTTCTTTAATATGTGTTTTTCCAATTAGACCTGTCCAGAAAATAAATACTTATGGATCTTTTCTGTTTCCTCCCACGCAGGGCACAAACATATATATATATATATATATATATATATATATAAATAAAAAATTCGGGATGCTGTTACTGGACACCCAGTGCCAATAAAAAAAAAAGAGCCAAAAACAAGGTCATAATTATTGTATCGAAAGAGATTTACCTAAAACTACATTCGCAACATGCGTTTTTGCTGTCCACCCGCGTTTTCCTCCAGCAGAGAAATCTTGTACGAATTAAGCTGAACAAACTGATAAATAGAGAGATACTACCGGTAAACACAAAGTTCATGAAGAGAAATTGAACTTGCAAAGAAGCCACATTAATATTAGAAACAAATTCATAACATTCAAGAATCTTAATGTTTGTCATTATTTAGGACTAGACACTAGTTGTGTTTCTTTTTCTCCGAGAAATCAAAAGATATATAGAGTCAAAGTTTCCATGACGCTGCGAAGCCTAATGAAATTACGCAACCGTTCGATTTACATTGGTTTTACTTTTCTTTTCAGTGGGTACATGTAACTAGTAACTGGGTTGAGTTAAAAGTTCTATTCACTGCGAAGCCAAAAGCAATACAATTTTATTTCCTTTTCGTTAAATTTCTAGGGACCCAGACAGAAAAAACTTTCGCTCAGATAGAGAAAAAAGAGCACAATGAAGAACTCACGTTTAACAGAACCTTCCCGGAAACAAGCTTCAAGAGAACCCTGCAAAATAAATAAATAAATCATTAATTATGAAAGAGTCGATTTAGAAAAATAAAGTGAAAATGAAGGAAAAAGCGTTAATATCATTTAAGAAAAACTGCGGGAAAAATGAATGAGAGAGAGAGAGAGAGAGAGAGAGAGAGTTTGAGGGAAGGGTGGTGGGGGGTTTTTTAGGGTTAAAGAGGGGAAAACCTGAAAGATGAAGGGCAGAGAAGGTGAAGACAGAGAAATTTGGAGGGGCAAAAGGTTTGGGCTCGCCTGCTCAGATTCGAGGGTATTTACGTCATCCTGTTGTCCCTTTCGTACCATTTTATACCATTCCTTTTATTTTTTTTACCCACATTATTATCAAAAATTCTATTCATCACACATCATCTACTGCACATCACACATAATTTTTTAATTTTTAATTTTTTTATCAAATATATAGTATATAAATAATGCTTAAAAAAATTCAATTAATTTAAGAAAAATAAAACAAATAAAATTAAAAAAAATTAAAATAAATATAATGTGCAGAGATGATAAATAACAAAACTTTATTACTATTATTATTTTTTGGGTTAATATACTGTATAACCCCATTATAATAATAATTAAAACGAATTTTCGTAATTTACAGCTTCTCTTAAATTTGTAGAAATTATTTTATATATTGAAATAATTTTGAGAGAAGCCACTGTTTGGGAGCAGCCACTTTGCACACCCTATGTGACATCATCCCAACCATCTATCTGGAGAGAAGAAGTTAGTAGATTGTAGTGTGTGCATTGTGTACACCATTACAGTGAATACTATATAACACTACTCTTATATATTTAATTAAGTAATCTAAATTTTCCATGGCTCTCGTCATACAATAATAAAAGAACGGAAAAATTTCAATCCAAAGTTACCAAGTTCTTATTTAAGAAATAATTTAAATGAATTCCTTCCAACTTTAAGGGGATTGTTTGGTCACAGAAGACATGTAGTTTCAGAAGTATGATCTTATATTGACGTGGGAAAAGAGGAAAAGTCCGAGTTCGCACACCAACTCGGGACCAATGCCGACATGTATGACATTCATTTAATGAAACAATACGAATTGAATGCGAAAATAATTTTTCAAGACAGAAGACATTTTTTTTCTTTCAAAATTTTTTTTCTTTTGTTTTTTTTCAATAAAAAAAAAACTATGTTCGCGTTGGTACTCGATTTGGTGCGCCAAACCATTTGAAACTAACAAGCCTCGGGAAAAAATAGCATTACAATACCGACATTACACAAGGAAATTCTGGCATCTGCTTTGGAAGCATTCATGCTGCAATGGTGCAAAAAAAAAAAAAAAAGAAAAATGAAAGATCTTTACAACGCATGAAAAATGCTGCTTGCAGAAACCCTGGTCAGATGTAAAGCTCTCGGTGCTATAATGGTAAAGCAACACGATCACCAAAATCCTTGGTGAAAGAAAACATTAGGGCTCTCCAACCATGTTAACACCTTCAGCCATGCTTTGCTTTAGCCAAAAAGTACCTCCTCCGTTTTGGTCGATATGAGTCCAATCTGTGTTTAGTGTCCCACTCGTGGCAGTAGAATTTTGAATGCAACCAAACCCAACAGAACTGATAGGATTGAAATAGTTCCAACACAATCATGTCCATTGCTGAAAAGCTACTGTGCATCCTAATCTCTCAAGATAGCACTTTTCCATCAGCGCTTAAAGAATTAAGCTTTGGCAGCAATTCGGAGACCACCTTCTGTAGCGCAATGTGTTTCAGCTGGTTGTTTGTTCCATTTACGACAACTTTTGAGAGGAATGTAATTTCTTGAGAGTCCAAATTTTCAGGAAGCATTTCTTTCCAAAATTTATCATCCTCATTGAGGTCAGCCACCTTCATTAGTTCTATGACTTTCTCCAAGGTTGCTACATTCCTACCTGCACCACAACCCATTGCTGTTGCAGCACCAACTGCATTTGCGATTGCTAATGAACTAACCATGGGCATATTGTGTATGAAACCAAATGCAATAGCAGCCACAAAACTATCTCCACACCCAACAGTGTCAATGACGTTCACCTGATCACATCGCAGCTGATATTAGGTAAGAAAGGAAGATGGAAAAGAGATTCAGACGGATCAGAATCATAGGCCCCATGGTGTGGATGGATCTGGATCTGGACTTCTTCATATTTTTGGAGGAAAAACTATTTTGTACTATTTAGTTAACATAATAGGTTGAAACAAAATATATCAGACAATTGTGTTCAATGCATGTCCAATTCCAACTCTTGGGGTTTTATATTATTATTATTTTAACAATCTTAACATGATTTGTCACAAAAGCCTTCCACTATGGTGTGACAGCAAGAAAAACGAAAAATATTTACTTTTATATTGATCCTGAAGAAAAAAAACTGAGTGCCCATTATTAACTGAAACTAGAGGCTGTTCTAGGGAGCACAAACACAACGTTCAACAACAGTAATTAACATAGTGGCATCAAATAAGTTCAAAAGAAACTTATGAAACATCACAAGAGAGTGTGCTTGGATTGTAAATAATACCTTGAATGCAGGAGCACAAGATATACTTGACATGGTTATTAAAATTGAACCCCTTGATCCCATCTTAACAATCACCCATTTTGTGCGCACCCCTTTCTTGAGCAACTCCTGTCCTGCTATTATTGGATTTTTTATGCCAGTCAATGCTTCAGCCTGGTAAATCATTGACACAAGGGGACTGGATTAGGAAACAATTATCTAGTTTACTAGAAACAAACACAATTTTGCGTGTTAATTCAGAGATCGAAATCAGAAGGTTCGTTACTACGACGAGAGGCACTCCAAAGAGGTAGTGACTAAAGAAAAAGTTCCTTGTGCTAAGTCATAACTTGTTCCACACCAACATGATTCAATATTTCCATTAAGGCGAGTGGAACTTTACAATCCTAATAAATCAACAGTACAATGTAATCTTTTGGTATTCATTGCAAGGAGTACTCATTAAAATACAATTATCCCATCTATGCAATTAAAAGTCAATCAATTGTGAGCTTCTCAGAAATATCAAAATGCCATAGATATTACCACTCCTGCCCCAATACTTGGAAAAAAAAAAAAATTAGGACCATATGGAAACTATCTCAGTATGTTCTGAACAACTGATGAAATTGAGCCAACCCCCACTACCCATCAAAATGAGCCAACTCTTTCAGTCCCACTTACATCAAAATTTGGTTCCAATATAATCACCAAAAGCTTGTGCGGACTAATTTCTATAATTTCATGACTCAAATTAACTTAATAGCCACTGCAATTAAATCACATTAAAAAACGCAGGTAGAAGTACTAAGAAAGATATGTTAGAAATGACAGAAAGGCTAGAAAAGATAGAATGGCAAAAAAGAAATACATGAGGGTGATCCTGATTAATCAACGAGGTTCTTGACCAATTGGGATAGCTATGTCTAGACACCTGAGTGTTGACTCATTGATATAGACCAACCAAACAGAACGGAAACTACGGTATAATGATCAAGCCATCCACTGATATATGAAATGTGATCAACATCTACCATGCCCACAGATTGCCTAGCCTAACAAAAATGTTTAGCATAATAAGTGACAAACTGACAGAAAGAGGGTTAAGGCATTTTGGACATGCATAAAGAAAACTAATGTCTACAACACAAGGTTCAATGCATTTCAAATTGGAGGCGCTCTAAGGGCGTGAGAACAACCAAAAAGGACTGAAGATCAAGGAATAGATGACAAGAGCGATACTGGCTTTAACCAGAAACAGAAATGATCTTGAGAGAAGAGTGGCAGACTAACATCATATTTTTTGCTTTTAAAAGAAGTACATTTATTACCACAAGACATTGGAAGTCAAGAGGTACATGGCAACAGAAACTGAAACATGAAAGAACACACAGACAGACAAATAACCCAACAAACAACAACAATAACAACAACAAAATTAAAAGATCATCTCATAACATCAAGCAAAGTTATCAGTCAAACCTCATCAGATGTCAGAAGGAGAACATCACTCATTCTCAAACACTGGCCAAGTGCCCTCTGTTCTTCAGGTGTTCCATTGCAAAGGCTCTTTCCACGTGGTCCTGGATCAAAGAAAATTGATGTGCCAACCTCAACAGCAAACTCTAGAGCTGAGGTAATCAGCTTGGGAGAAAGCTCGTCAAAACCGTAACCATTACAGAAGAGGATCTTTGACTTCTTGACAGCCATCTTTACATCCTCAGATAGTCTGCTCAGCCAACTGAATGCAGGCTCCTTGCTAAAATCAGCTCGACTGATAAACATATTAGGTTCATTCAGATACAACTCGTTGACAAGGGACATGTTCAGGAAGCTTCTCAAAAGCATAGAAAGTTTATATATAAATATGAGTTCAATATTTTACCTGCAAAATCCATGTCTTTGCAAAGGGTCCACTAAAACCCAGCAAAGAAGTGTTTCATAAGAGGCACTGAGATCATCAACAACATCAGTATCTTCACTCATCCCAACGATACTAATTCCCTCATCGCGAAGCACATCTAGGAGGAAATTCCCGTAAAGTTCATTACCCACATGACCAATTGAGACACAACGAAGTCCCAGTCTTGCTGCTGCTATTGCCATATTGCAATTACCACCAGCTTCCCAATATTTCTGTATACGCAAATACCGTATATTCAACGTCCAAAGCATTAGCAGCTGAGGCAAGTGATTAGTTTTATACCAAAAAAAAAACCAACAAACGGTAGAAAATTAACACCCAAAATATTAGCTCCAAGAAACATTCATAATATTCGATACAAATTTAAAAAACCATAAGATTTTTAGATTTATATTTGTGAATCCTGATTCATCGCATTCAAATTCAAACATCGTAGTCACATCTGTTTCAACGATTTTAACAAAACAAGCTGAAGATTTAATCAAATCCAGACAAAATTAAGTTTAAACACAACAGTTAAAACCACTTCGATTTTATTTTAAGGAAAAAAAAAAATACAAGTAGAAATCCTATGCCCTGAGACACGAAAAATAAATCGATCAATTAGAATTTTGAACACATTTTACATTTACAAGTTTAGTACATACCTCTCTAAATATTTCATTTTTATGTGTAAAAATGCTTCAAGAATAGAAAGTTAGAAGTTAGAGAATTTGACAACAGAGAACCGAAATCCAAACCTTATCGGGCGGTGAAGCCGATAACCGGTCCATATAAGCCTTGCGGTCATGGAGGTTTTTCGGGGGCAACTTGGGAACGCTGAGCACAATATCTACGCAGAGATTTCCCAAGGTCGCAACGTCTATATCTTTGACTCCGACGCCCCTCAGTTTCCAATCCTGCTGCACGACACCGTTCTTAGAACCGGAGCCGTGCTCCGGGGGAGAGACTTGGATTCCGACGCCTCTGCAACTGAGGACGGATCGCGGGATTGGCGGGATAATGGGGTGGGCCAGCCTAGGGCTCTGAGGGGAAATTGGGAGTAGGGAGGGTCCATGGTAAGGGACTGGGGTTTTGAGAGTTATCAGGTGGAGGAGAGGCATTCAGAGTGGAAGAATAAAGATTTAAGAAGGAAGAAAGAAACAGTGAGTGTCTGTGAGAATCACTGAAGAGGCCTTAAATAACTTTGCAAAAAAAAAAATACTAAAATATTATTGGAATTTTCTTTATGGGTTTTAGATTTGAAAGGTTTATATCATATAAATGCAATAATAATAATGTATGATGAAAATGGAATGGCTGTGAAGTCTTTCTCCAAAGCAAGTGGAAATGTGGGGATGCTCAGGGAAAAAAAAAAAAAATAAATAAATAAAAAATAAAAGAAAAAGAAATTAGAGAGTGTGGAGGAATCTTTGTTAATTTATTTTTTAACCAAGTTTGACAATATTCGATAAATCCTTCTTTTTTCTAAATATAAATAATACCTGCTAGTTAACAACCCCCACCAAAAAAGAAAAATAAATTATACATGTACTTAAAATTTTGGGGGCATGCTATGAAACCATCTCTATATACAAACAGAGCCTAAAAGTTTGTCCACGATCGATTGGAGGTCCAGAGTCAAGACATAAAATGCATATTCT
Source organism: Juglans microcarpa x Juglans regia (assembly GCF_004785595.1). NCBI lineage: Eukaryota > Viridiplantae > Streptophyta > Magnoliopsida > Fagales > Juglandaceae > Juglans > Juglans microcarpa x Juglans regia. The sequence goes on from NC_054596.1 coordinate 40,804,530, forward strand.
AAAATAGACTTTCATTGCAGCCGTCAATTTAAGAATATGTTCTTTATTCTATGATGGTGGTGGCTGTGAATCTTTGAGATGGAATAACTAACGAAAAGAAATCCAAGTTGCATACCAAATTGAAGGGGTAAGGCTAGCAAAAGCATATATATTCGTTTCTAGCAAGCTCTCTACTCCATCACCCCATTCTTTTGCAGCTTCATATTCCCGTTTCTGGGATATCCGATCCCCCAAAAACTTCAATTCTCTTCCAAACATCTAGAAATGGTGCCTATATTAATAAATCCACCCCCACCTCACCTCTCTCTCATCAAAAGGTTTGGTTTGTGCTTTCAAACTTTGACCCAATTTTCCTACTTTTGTTTTAGTACTTTCCAATCCAGAATCATCTTTTTCTACCATTCTTTGTCTTTCATCAGCAAACTGTTTTCGATTCAAAAGTTCATATCTGAACCCAAACTTGAATAGAAGATTTGTGCCAAATTGTACCATTAAAACCGTGGCATGCGTAGTAAATCTTATATCAGATTTGCTTACTTCAGAACAAAACATAGGATTGAGAAGCTGATCAACATATATAGCAGCTCATGGTTGATAGCTTAAATTGGTGTTTTTCACTGTACTTTGGGGTTGTCTGACTGCTCCTAAAATTTCCTAGTACACGAACATGCATCAACAAGATTTGCATTTAAGCATCCAACTTCTGGGTTTGAAATTCTTCAAGTAACTTTCCCAGTTCTAATAATAATTCAGTTATGTGCACATGCTCATTGTGACTTGATGTGCATGTACACCAAAATTGGCTTTCTGCCATTTATGCTTTTGTTTTTTTTTTTTTTCCTAAACAAGCATATTATAGATATATATAACAGTTATAAGATACAAGAGTTACAGAGTGGGAGGTCCCAACATTCATCCTAAACCAACAATACAACATAAGAATGAGAGAAAAAAAAAAGAGGGATTTGAGGCCAATAACTTAACCCCCCACCCATTTCCCACAAAAGGGAAGCCGCATGAAGCGGTTTTGATATATTCCGATAAACGGACTGTAATACTAGGACCGAAAGTCGCAGTGAAATGTTTTGTGTTGCATCTTGGTGGTCTGAACTGGCTAGTGGAGACTTTCACTACCTCTTTCTCACGATCCTTGGTTATGAGAAGCGAAAACATAGGAAGATAGCAAACGGGAAATGCGTCGAACCGCCGGCAAACGATTTATGCTTCTGTTTGTTTGTACACTTGGTATTCAAGAGGCATAGATTACAAACAATCATAGTATCTAGAATTCAAGAGGCAAATTACAAAAACATGACCATCCAAAAGTGTTCACTGCTAATAGATCATGAAGGAGCTGGTTTAGTGACTTACGGACGTCAACCACAGGATTTCACAGGACAATCTCAGGAGGGGGTTTTCCATTAGACAATTCTTCGAGTCTGTTGATAACATTTTGGGCCAAACTACCATATGCTTTGGAGACTGCAGAATTTGACGCTGCTACAACTACGGGAATACCTTCATCAAAACCTTTCCTAATCTCTAATTCCAATGGTATCTGAACAGTTAGATGCAGACTAATTAGAACAGATTAACATCATTATATATAGTGAGGTGCAATTGCCATCATCAACTACATCGAGTAAGTGCATTCCATCAAATAGCCCGCACCCCGCTATCCCACCCCCGCCTGCTCCACCTCCGCATGGCAGGCAGCACCCCTACCATCAAATATCTTCATTCGTGAAGAAAATATTAAAACATCCTAAAAATATTACCCATAGCGAGAATTATATTTTGTGACTATCTATTTATCATTTTTGAGACAATTCTCGTATTAATAATTGGGTTGAATTTATCTATCACAATTGTGGCTATGTTTTATGCCAATATTTGGCTAGTTCTGACCTGGTCAAGGTTTCAATGTTGTAACAGTGTTCTACGGTTCAAGAGATCTTTTAAAGCCAACTATAAAAACTATAAAGCTTTATGATCAGGTAATGAACTATTTTAGATCAAATCTTGCTTCCTTTCCTCAATGACGAGGTTGAATTAATTACTATATACCTCACCAACAAACTCCAGGCCCATTTCAGAAGCTGCTTTACGAGTTCCTCCTTTCCCAAAGATGAATGAAGGTTCAAGGTTCACCACAATGTCAATGTGGACACTTAAAAGTAGCTCATTTTCTCTAAGAATCCCCAAAATCTGTCAAAGAAATCATAATTTTCATATCAATTATACGGTTATTGGGCTTTACTTCATCGTTCTGCTTGCTTTCATAATCATCAGATAGTACTTAGATAATGCAATTATGCCTCATGCCATTACCCGGTAACATGTGTACTTAACATATGGTAAGCATATTCAAAGCACATGAAGTTGAGATATTGGAACCAATAGGACGCAGGGCCTTTGACCTCCAAACTTGATCAAAACATATTATAATGCATGAAAAAGGGGAAATCAGCAATGTAGACAACAATCCAACGTGTTAAAGGTTCAAGGGTCTCTGGTAGCTAGAAAGAGAGAGACAGAGACAGACAGATCATCAACAAAGTAAAATAGAGGAAGTAGAAAACAAGAGATGATCATACAGGAACTTGGACTTTAGAGAACATTTCAACTCCTCTATTAGCATTCATTAATGCCACATCCTAAGGACTTGAAACAATCCATACCCCTGCCAGCAAGTCATTAAACAAGGTTAAAAACAACCAAAGAACGATTTTTCACCAAAATATATCAACAATTCATGTTGAGGAGAGGGAGGGTACTTCAGGGGGTATTTGCAAATCAACGCAATGATAATTTAAAAAATTACCATTTAATGACACAATAACATATCTATGCTAAAAGTAATATAAGAACTAATATCCATAATCAAGTGCCAAGCAAGACAATGGAAAATACTAGTTTTTTTTTTTTTTTTCTTAAGAAATTTGCAGGTATTGAGGGAACTAATGTTGGAGCTTGTTCTCCTAGCAGTGGAAAGTATCAGCAAGGCTGAAATATCGACCCATTTCATATTTCGATCTCTTTTCTTTTATACAAAAGAAACGATAGAAAGAAAAAGATTATATATCTATATGAGAGACCTCGAAGCCCCCCTCTCGGATACCAGAAACCTCGAAGCCCCCCCCTCTCGGGTACCGGAAACCTCGAATACCCAAATGTGTAAAGCTTGATTTTATACGTAATCCTAAACCCTCAGTGACAGTGGTGGTTAATTTTTTATTGGAGAACTGGCCTTGTTGCAAAAGACTGGTCCAACGTTGCTAAGAAAGACCAGAATGAAGTAAGTTTTCATTTCGCGGTTTAAATTACTGTGTTACTGCTGCATAATTTTTTTCTGTTGGATTCCGAGAGTGATTTACTGGGTTTGAGTAGTCCTTAAATTTGTAGAGAAGATAAGATTAAGAAGAGAAGATTTAGTAAATTTTCAAGTCAAAACTGAGACAAAAGTAATCCACAAGCTGAAATACATGACATTGTACTGAGTTCGTCTGGTATGCCCTTTTACCATTTATGCTATAGCTGCTACCATTTATGGCCCTTTATTTCTGAATTCATCGGAGTGTAATATGGCTATCAATTTTGACCATGGCTTGAGATTGTGGTTTGAGATTGTGGCTTGAATTCTTCTAAGATTATTAAGAACTCACTGCAGTAAAAACCGTAAAACAATGACAGAGTATTGAAATGGTATGTAACACAGGAAGATGATGAAGATGGAAGCTACAGTACTTCCATTCTTGATAACTTGGATTTTCGAGGAACCCAAAACCTCCCAAAAGAGAATACCGAATTGTTCAGATTTCACATGCCTAATTATAGATTCCTTTTCTCACCTTATTGGTGTGACTCTAACAGAAAAATTAATAAAAGAAATAAAAGACCTTACAATTCCAGCTGATAAAACACAGCGTTTAAGAGTGTTAATTCAAACTACACCGTTTCGCATTATTCTAGATAAAAGTCGTAAACCTGCTGAAACAACACCGCATGCTTCTTCCTCCCGTTCACCGTTTCAACAACATATGAATTGCCCCATTTCCTTTTCTGCTTCTTCATTTACCCTATTCTCCCGAGATTTTTCTTCCCCAAATCAAGATCTCACCTTTATCTCTCTTCTTCCATGGCACTCCTCATCACCCTAACAAAGATATGGCTTCAATTATTCTGAGAATGTGGTGTGAGATTGTGGCATGGACTATGATATTTTGGTGTGAATTCTGCTAATAGTGGTTCTGATTTGTTGATTGTGGTGTCAGATTGTGGCTTGAATTCTTCCGAGATTGTGGTGTAATATGGCTATGATCAATTTTGACTGACTGCATGGATCTTATGAGATTGTGGTGTAATATGGCTACCTGTCAGGCAATTGAAGAAACCAACTAAGTGCCAACTCAAGCCTAGCTGTCATCAGATTTTGTGCCTTCCATGATTCTATGATCAGTTTTTTATTTATGTAAATATTGTTTTTATTGTGATTGTAAATTTCCTTTTCAGTTACATAATTTTTGAAATGCCTAAAATTAAAGCTCTCGGGTTGTATAAAAATACAGAACTTGAATAGAAATTTTGTGAGTTTGAAATACAAATTCATAGCAGTGCAATTTCTCTATATGGTATCAGAAGAGCCATACCTTTACCGAGTATCTTTCCTTCTTGTTTCCTGCGACATGGCTGCCATCCCTGCATCTAATACCGATTCACCCATCATCACCATCAATGCTGCAACCACCATCAATGAAAAACTCACCCCTTCTACCTTTCCTCAGTGGAGGGCTCAATTTGAAGCAGTGCTCACTGGTTATGATCTCATTGATTTTGTCACTGGTGTCAAACAATGCCCTGCTATTGATGAATCGAACTCTGCTGCCTCCAAAGCCGCGAACTCCCACTGGGTTCGCCAAGACAAACTGATTCTCCACACCATTCTTGCTTCCACCTCCACCACCATTACTCCCCTTCTTGCTGCATACAAAACATCTCATGAGGCTTGGACAGCACTGACCCTATTATACGCGGGAAAATCAAGAACGCGTGCGATGCAACTCAAGGAGGATTTGACCTTGAGCAACTGTGGAAATCACACCGTTACTGAATTTCTTCAAGCAATCAAAGTGATTGCTGACGAACTCACAATCATCGATCATCCTGTTTTGGATGACGATTTAACTCTTTACATCCTCAATGGATTGGATCCCGAATTTAGAGAAATTGTGGCACCCATTCGTGCCTGTGAGACATCTTTGAAATTTGAAGAAATACATGATCTTCTTGTAGGTCATGAGAGTTACCTTAGGCGGTTAGAGAATCAAATGGCAGCAACATTCATTCCCACTGCAAATTACTCTCATTGGCAAGGAGGTGCTCCTGGAAATCATAAACTGAGCCTTAAGACTTCCTTCAACAAGCCTCGCAGCAACAATGAGCACAATAAAAAGGGCCTTCCGATTCGGGCTACAGGAAATACAAGCCCAAATGTCAATGGTGTAATCAAGTGGGCCACATGGCCAAAAATTGTCCAAAAATGCCTTCCACTGAATTCACTGCAAACTGTGCTGCATCTTCTCAAGGAAAAAATAAAAGTGGCTAGTTGATTCAGCGGCTTCTCACAATATGACTACTGATCTTTCTAATCTGTCAATTAATTCTGAATATGATGGTACTGATGAGGTGGTCATTGGTGGTGGATCAGGTTTGCCTGTATCGCATATTGGTTTGTTATCTCTTGCATCGTCTAACCGTGTCTATCATTTACGTGATACCTTTTGTGTTCCCACAATTCAGAAAAATCTCATTTCTGTTCACCACTTTACCAAGCATAACAATCTTTATCTTGAATTTCATCCTACTTATTTTTTGGTGAAGGATCAGATCACGGGGCAACACTACTCAAAGGCGAATGTGAAGATGGAGTGTACCCATTTCCAGAGCATCCACCACAAAACTCCAAACATGCTGTTGCCTATGTTCATGAACGCACTACTGCCGATGGATAGCACAAAAGGCTTAGTCATCCATCGTAAAAAATAGTCCATCATTTAATTCATGCTTTTTCTTTACCAACCAATAAGAATGGACAGTTATTCTTTGTACTTCATGTTCTCAAAATAACGCTCATCGCCAACCATTTAATTCTCATGGTTTCACTAGTACTACTCCCATGGAATTGATTTACATGGATGTTTGGGGTCCATCTCATGAAATTGGTGTTGATGGTTCAAAATATTATGTTATTTTTGTTGACCATTATATCAAATACATTTGGCTCTATCCTATGACTCATAAATCCAATGTTCAAATAATCTTTCCACAATTCCAAAATCTTGTGGAAAATCAGTTTAACACCAAAAAGAGTCTTTATTCTGATAATGGTGGGGAATATGTTGGACTCAAATCTTATCTTTCCGTTCATGGGATTAGTCACTACACAACCGCTCCTCACACTCCACAACAAAATGGTATGTCTGAAAGACGACATCGCCATCTTGTTGAGACTGGTCTCACCTTACTCATAGATGCTCACATGCCTCTCTCCTATTGGCCATACGCGTTTCAAACTGCTACTTATCTCATAAATAGAATGCCCACTTCAACTTTAAACAATCAATCACCGTTTGAAAAATTGTTCAAACAAATCCCAAATGATCTCAAGCTCAAGCAATTTGGCTGCCTATGTTATCCATTAACTAAGCCTTATAACAAGCATAAATCAAACCCTAACACTTATGTGCCCAAATTACCTTCATCTGACGTCGCAAATTCCTCTATACCGATATTTCTCCCGCAAGTCATCTTGCCTCCACTCCGATCTCCTCAATCTCCGAAACTGGGTGCCGAAGTCTTGTTGTCGTCTGCGGATAGGTCATCTCCTAAACCGCCTCCTCCCCAGGTAAGTACCTTCTCTTCTCCTCCCTTGATTTTAAGCCAAATTTCTCCATTAGAAGTGCCTACACCCACTTGTTCTAAAAATGATGTAGTGCGCACTCACAAAATGACTACCCGATCCATGAATGATATCTATAAGCCAAAAAAATCTTTTGTAGTCACTAAGCACCCTCTTCCACCATCATTGGAACCCACGAGTGTTACTGAAGCACTCAATCAGAGACCAGGATTGGATTACAAAGAGACGTTTAGTCCTGTTGTAAAACTAGTCACCATATGTACTGTCTTAACTCTTGTTGTAATGCAAGGTTGGTCTCTACGGCAATTGGACATCAATAATGCCTTCCTTCTTGGGCATCTCACTGAAAATGTATATATGAAACAACCACCTAGTTTTCGGAGTCCAGACAGACCCAATCATGTTTGCTGTCTTACAAAGGCAATATATGGGCTAAAACAGGCACCTCGTGCTTGGTATTCTGCTCTCAAACAAGCACTGTTAGCAATTGGTTTCATCAATGCAAAATCTGACTCCTCTCTACTTGTGTTTCACGATGGTTCCATACTTGCTTATTGCTTAGTATATGTTGATGATTTGATTATCACTGGAAATAACTCGACATTTGTTGCAAGTATTATTCATCAACTTGGACAGAAATTCTCCATCAAAGATCTGGGGTCCTTACATTTTTTTCTAGGTGTTGAGGTCATTCCTACTAAAGAAGGTTTGTTTCTAACCCATCATAAGTATATCTGAGACATTCTAGCTAAAACAAGTATGGATGGAGCTAAGGATGTCACCACTCCTCTCTCTACCTCGGTTTCTCTAAAGCTGGAAGATGGTTCGTCATCTGTTGACTCAACCGAATATCGAAGGGTGATTGGAGCATTGCAATATCTATCCTTGACTCGGCCTGATATAAGCTTTGCAATGAATAAACTATCTCAATTTATGCATTGCCTCGCACAGACCCATTGGACAGCCATTAAAAGATTGCTACGCTACTTGAAGAACACCATTTTTCACGGCATCAATATAAGAAAAACATCAAACCCAGCACTCACCTGTTTCTCGAATGCTGATTGGGCTGGTAGTTTGAATGATAGAAAATCAACTTTAGCTTATATTCTCTTCCTTGGTCACACACCCATTTCATGGAGCTCCAAAAAGCAACGTGCCATTGCACGGTCATCAACAAAAGCTGAATATAGGGCTTTAGCTACGGCTGCAACAGAGTCCATGTGGCTGCTATCTCTACTCCAAGAAATGAAGTTTACATTACCACAGCCACCTGTCCTCTTGTGTGATAATTTGGGCGCAACACAGCTAAGTTTTAATCTTGTCCAGCATTCAAGAATGAAGCACATCCAGATAGATATTCACTTTGTGTGAGATTTGGTTGAAAAAAAATTTCTTAATGTTCGACATGTTCACACTAATGACCAGCTCGCAGATTTACTCACAAAGCCACTCTCAAGACAGGACAGAACATTTGAGAAACAAAATCGGCCTATCTAATGGTAGCCCATTCTTGCGGGGGCGTATCAAGGAAATTGAAGAAACCAACCAAGTGCCAACTTAAGCCTAGCTGTCACCAGATTTTGTGCCTTCCATGATTCTAGAATCAGTTTTTTATTTATGTAAATATTATTTTTATTGTGATTGTAAATTTCCTTTTCAGTTACATAGTTTTTGAAATGCCTAAAATTAAGGCTCTCGGGTTGTATAAATATACAGAACTTGAATAGAAATTTAATGAGTTTGAAATACAAATTCATAGTAGTGCGATTTCTCTATACTACCATCGAGATGGTGGGAGACGGAGATGGTGGGCGCGACATAGATGGTAGGCGACGGAGATGGTATTCGAAATTACTGGTGGGCGAAAAAACGGGTAACGACGAAACTAAGGTGGGTGATAGAACTGGTGTCGTACGGCGGTGGCCGACAAATTTGAAATTTGTGAAGGGCTCAAAACGTTTGATTGGGTTAAGGCATCGTAGGTTGTTGACTTTCTGAAGAAATGTTGATTATCCAGTGTGATAACCTTAGTGAATTGTGTAGAATTGCTGATGTGGCAGACTATTATTGGAGGATGTTAATCCCTTTGCAACAACGGACTGGTGCAAAGCTGAACTGATAACTCAATTACAATGAAAGACCTTAAAAATCCCTTCATAAATTAATCATTGTAAGCCAAATGTAGAGCCTTCATAAGAGTAAGGCTACGTTTGGATGTTGAACTGAGTTGAGTTAAGTTGAGATGATAAAATATTGTTAGAATATTATTTTTTAATATTCTTATTATTTTGAGATTTGAAAAAGTTGAATTGTTTATTATATTTTGTATTGAAATTTGAAAAAATTGTAATGATAAATTGAGATAAGTTGAAATGGATTTAGGAATCAAACGAAGCCTAAATGAATGTACTTGTAGCTCTTAATTTCAAACTAAAAAATACCAAAGATTGGATCTTTATTGTCTCTAGAGGTTTTACGTTGAGTGCAATGAAGTCAGAAGTATAAACATTTTAATTCAAACTATTTTATTATTATTTACAAATTATTTCAATACTATTTACAATTTTTCATCTCATTTCTATGTAATCAAACTGAGAGCTAAAGCCAATTGCTTGCTAGTAACCGAAAAACAAAAGGAATAGTGCCTGATGAAATTTCTTATCTTATTTTATAGTGGGTATAACTTAAGTATCTAAAGCGACATGATCTATCGCCTTAATAATTTTTCAATTTCAAGATAACTCTTGCAATACGTACGGCAAGCTAGATTGTTTTGTACCCTTGATATCTTGTTTACGTATTCATAGATACAACCAACAAAAGAGCCTACGTATGAAATCCAAACAACGTTATAAAATACTCCTCATTTCAAGGTCGGACACATATTTCTTGATGATCATACTACAAAAATCATTTAGTTCTTTCAAGAACTTATGTGGCTCCTGGACAGCATCATGCATGAAACCTTATTTTGATTTTTATATTTGTAGGCAAACTGATTTATTAGACTGTAAAATGGGTGATTTCTTTTGATCAGTTTAACATTCTTCTTCTTCTTCTTCTCAAGACTGCATACTCGATCCCTATAGACAAATTAAGTAGTACTTACGTTGTTATTTTTTTTTATTAGTTTATATATAAAGGAAGTGGGAGGTTTCGAACCCAAATTTTTTATTTGGAGAACCGAGCATATGTCATAAGGCCATCAAACTCTTGACACTTACATTGTTATTATGGGAAAATCTATACATTAGCTGTAAATGTAAATTGCCGCACCTTGTATGGCTTGTATATTGACATTTAAATAGGACTTACAAGATGTACATACAGTTGTTGATAGCCCGTTTGAGAATTATACAAGGAAAGTAGAATCAGCTAAAATAGAAAGTATAGCCAGACTAAAATTAATGTACAACAAGAATCATGGTAGTACTAAAACAGAGTAATAAAAGAAAGAGGGATTTTTTGGAGAATTGAGAGTGATTGTTGGAGAGCTTGTCTCTTCATTCCCCCTCAACTCAAGGCGGGATAGGTTCGACGAAGAGCTTGCGCCGATTTGGTTCAAACTTGGGATTACACAGGGGCTTTGTGAAGATGTCGGCCACCTGATTATTTCTAGAAACATGTTCTAGATGAATCAATTCTCCTGAGACTTGTTCCCAGACGAAATGTACATCAATTTCAATGTGTTTTGTTCTATGATGAAAAACTGGATTCTTGGCCACACTTGTTGCACTGATATTGTCGGAATATAGCGTGGGAGATGAGAGTTCATATCCAACGCTCTTCAGTAAATTCATTTGCCACATTAGTTCAGCTGTGGTTGAAGCCAAGGCTTGGTATTCTGCTTCTGCAGTTGAACGTGTGACAGTAGCTTGCTTCTTTGCCCCCCAAGACAACAAATTATTTCCAAAGAAAACTGCAAAACCAAATGTTGAACGTCTGTCATCTCTAGAACCTGCCTAGTCGACGTCACAAAAACCTTGCAAAGCTGTGATGGATGTTTTTGTGAGATGAAGACCAGGTTTATGGTACCCTTGAGATACCGAAATATACGTTTAACAGTAATGAGATGAGGAGCTCGAGGCACTTGCATAAATTGGCACACAAAATTTACAGCAAAAGTAATATTTGGCCTTGTCAAAGTCAAGTATTGTAATGTTCCTACCATCTTGCAATATTCTGTTGGATCGGATAGGAGTTCACCTACATGTGCAGAGAGATGTGCACAAGATGCAAGTGGTGTTGTCACTGGTTTGGCTCCCTCAAAGTCAAATTTTTGTAATAACGTTAGCAAGTATCGGGAGTGAGATAGAGTCAATGAACTGGAGTCCCGTGTAACTTGTACTCCAAGTAAAAAATGTAATTCACCAAGGTCTTCCATATAAAAAATGGTGGACAAATGAGAAATGATTTTTGTAAGAAAGGGAGTTGATGTTCCTATCAGAATTATATCATCCACATATATGAGCAAAATAATAATTTCAGAACCCTGACACCGAAAGAACAAAGAAGTATCATAGGGAAATCTTTGAAACCCCATTTGACATAGATAATTGTTGAACTTGAGATACCATGCCCGGGGAGCCTGTTTTAAACCATACATTGTTTTGTGGAGACGACAAACATATTCGGGATGATTTGGATTCTCGAAACCTGGAGGTTGAGTCAAGAAAACGTTTTTTTGCAAATTCCCATACAAGAATGCATTACTTACATCCAATTGTTTCCAAGACCACCCGTGAGATAGAGCCAAAGTGAGAATCAAGCGAATAGTCCTTGGCTTAACAACCGGACTAAACGCTTCTTCATAATCCAGCCTCTGCAATTGAGTGAAACCTTATGCCACTAGGCGAGCCTTATATTGTTCAATAGAGCCATCAACATGGGTTTTAGTTTTGAATACCCACTTGCTAGTGACAAGGTTCATGTTTGGTGATGGAGGCACAAGTGTCCAGGTTCGATTTGAATGAAGAGTATTGAACTCCGATTGCATGGCTTGCTGCCATTTTGAGTCCTTCAAAGCCATTTTATACGTCTTATGCTCAGTTGGGATGGCTTTCAAATCTGTAAGAAAGCATGCAGGTCAAAGATGTTTTGTGGAGAAATAAACTTTAGGTCTTCGTGTGCCATCTTGTGATCGAGTCACCATGGGGTGAGTTTGAATAGGATCATTGTTGTGTGAGATTGTAGGAGCATTTAAAACCAACTGTAACTCTGAAATTTCTACTGTAGGTTCCAATATTGAATCAACCAAATCTATATGATCAAAGTTAGGGGCCATGGTTGATGAAGAAGTAGCACTTGTAAAGCTGTTATTAGTAGGCATGGTGTTTCGAGGCTCATGTAAAAGGCTCTTAGGTAGAGCTTGAAGCTTGAACCATGAATATTTTCTTGCAGGATGCACCTGGGTAGAGGAAGAAAAAGGAAAACTTTCTTCATTAAAGACAATGTGTCTGGATACATACACCCTGCCAGTTTCCAAATCTATGGATCTATAGCCTTTGTGATGGGGTGAATAGCCAACAAATACACATGGGATGGATTTAAGATCAAGTTTGGAGCGGCCGAATGGAGTAAGATAAGGGTAACAAGCACAACCAAACACTTTCCAAAAATTGTAAGAAGAAGGAGAGTGGAACACTAACTCTTATGGAGATTTACCATTAAGAGTTGGAGTTTTCAACCGATTTATGAGGAAAGCGATAGTTTGGAACGCAGCAGGCCAAAATTTATTTGGAAAGGATGAATGGGCCATTAAGGTTAGAGATGTATCAACAATGTGGCGATGACGCCTTTCTGCAAAACCATTTTGTTCGGGAATTCCAGGACAAGACAATCTTTGAATAATGCTTTTAGAAAGAAAATAATCTTTAAGTGTTTGATTTACGAACTCCCCACCTCCATCACTTGGAACAATTTTTACACGAGTATGAAATTAATTTTTCATTAATTTAAGAAAGTTTGGGAAGATAGAAATGACATTAGATTTTCTAGCCATAGGAAATAACAAATATAGTGCAAGTACTCATCAACAATAACTAGACAGTATCGGAAGCATAAGATGAGGTAATAGGTGCAGGGCCCCATACATCCGTATGTATAGTGTGAAGAAAAGATGAAACATGTGAATTTCGAGCATGGAGAGGTAATTTGGTGGATTTGCCTAAAATGAAACTTTCAAAAAACACAACATTTTTATTCAAAGTAGGAAGCAATTGTAACAAAGATTGAAGGACCCGAGTGTTTGGGTGCCCAAGTCGAGTATGCCATAGATTCCTTGACACTTTATTTACTACAAAATTAACTGGAGTTGCAATGGGAGACTTGAAACGCATGGGGTATAGTCCATCCTGCAAGAGTCCTTTAAGAAGTACTTGGTTCGTCCTCAGATTCTTGATGATAAAGCCTCACGGATAGAACATGAAACAACAATTATTGTCAGCAATAAACTAAGAAACCGAAAGTAATTTTTTCTGGAAAACAGTAACAATAAGAGTATTCTTCATGATAAGATTGATGTTAGGCACATATGAATTTTCAATACCAGAAATAGATAGGTGAGAACCGTTACCAACCATAACCATTTCATTTCCTTTGTATGGTAGAGTACCTTATTTCTCAGTTTGAGTGAAAGTCATATGCTGGTTTGCACCCGTATCTGGGTAACATGCTTTATCAATGGTTTCACCAGCTTGAATTGCAAGAAATGCGTGATATTGATCTACTTCTTCATAAGAAGCACAACAGTTATCAGCCTTATGATTCGAACAACCACACCAAAAACAAGTGATGCATGATACTCGTCCACCACGAGTAGAACCACGGCTAATGCTGCCATTTGCACGAGTTGAAGGCTGCTAACTACATCCAGCAAAAGGCTTGTAGTAAGACTTGCCACTCCCACAAGCACGATAATTCTGGCCCTGCCCACGAGCACGAGATGGTGGGATACCATGTTGTTTAAAACCAGAGGACAAGTGGTATTAAGTGCCAGTGCAAAATTTGGAGTGCTATGGGTTGAGGAAACTCGAAAATCAAAGTCCTTCAATTTACTAATGACATTTTCAAGTGCTGGAAAAATGTCTCTAGCTTTAATGACAGCCACAATAGGATCAAATTCAGGTCCTAAATCCCGTAGCAAACAGATTATGAAATCTTCATCCTCCATTGGTTTCCCTGCACCACATAGAGAAAGGGCCAACGCTTTGCCCTTGTGCAGATATTCCTCCATAGAAGAGGAGCCTTTGGTGAGTGCCTGCAACTCACCACGCATCTGCTGAACACGATCTCGTATATGTCGACCATACAGAGTTTTGAGTGTCTCCCATGCATCACGTGCCGTTTCACAATTTATCACTTGTGAAAGATGAATGTCTAAAAGAGAAGATCGAATCAACTAATCAAGACGCAACCATGTTGCTGCTGCTGAACTTGAATTGCAAACACCATTTTCATCAATAATGGTAGTGGGGGGACAAGGCACTTCATTTGTAACGTAATCAAGGAGTCCATGTCCTCAAAGAATAGGAACTACTTGAGCTAGTTTGTAGAAGCTAACTTGATAGAGATTTCGGGCAGATTGGTTTTTGTGGTAAACAAATCGAGAGAGGACGTGTTGCCCACAAAAGGAATCGATGAGGTTGAAGAGGATGTCATTTTGTCTGAAAACCTCGAGTGGCTCTTTATACCACGTAAATGTAAATTGCCGCACCTTGTATGGCTTGTATATTGACATTTAAATAGGACTTACATGATGTACATACAGGTGTTCATAGTTGTTTGAGAATTATACAAGGAAAGTAGAATTAGCTAAAATGGAAAGTATAGCTAGACTAAAATTAATGTACAAGAAGAATCATGGTAAGACTAAAACATAGTAATAAAAAATAGAATGCTTTTTTGGAAAATTGAGAGTGATTGTTGGAGAGCTTGTCTCTTCATCACCCGTTTTTTATTAACACCAAAAATCTGACATGGCATTTGTTTTTTTCCCACTATTTTTGCCCTTTGCCCAGTTTGTGGATGCTTTATCCTTCTTCTTAGTACCGGTTTCTTTTTTCTCTTTTCAATTTTTGTCTTCAATTACTTTTAGAATAATTATCTCAAAAACTTCAATCATAAACATCCATTTATGCGGTTTTCTCCTTATTCAGCTTAAAAAATCCTATGAGAGCCTGATTTGTCAAAATCATTCACCTGTATTTGGAATAGTAGAAATTCTTTTTATCACAATTTCTAGCCGATTTCTATGAAGGAACCATTATCATTGCCTACGAGCACCAAATCGGCATAAATTTTTCCATGAGTGGAACTTTTTCAAGTATGGATTTGGAGATTTCGAGCATTTGGTGGCAAAAAGATGTGGAAAGTCTGATATTTGTTTTGAAAGGAAAAAAAAAATGGGAAGTTCTGATGTTTGTTTTTGAAATGCATTGGTTAAACCCAAAAGATTTCTTCCAAAATAGCTTTTCTTCGACCTTCGGTGACCTCCCAGTTTTTTAATCTGAGAGGGAACATAATTTCACAGTAATGAACAAGCAAAACTCATAACAAGAGAAAGATAGAGACGTTGGGGAACCACATGAAAAGAAGAAAGATAGGAGTTATCTCTCTGCTTTTATACCACAACCATGGTTGAGCAACTTGGAAGGATGCAACTTGTTCCTTTTCTATTATTGAACTTTTTGGAGATTTTAAAATTTTGGATATAGCATCCCAAATCGTGGTCATAGAGGGGTTGGGTGAAGGGGGGTTTCATAGAGAAGAGGGTGAAGGAGTGAAGGGGTGAAGGGAGGCTTAGGTTGTGGGGTGAAGGGCAGGGCGGATTCACTTGTTAGTGAACTGGGTTTACCATGTAGGTGTGGGGTGTAAGATTAAAAAACCGGCTAATGTATATATTTTTTCTTGTTATTATATATGCTGGAAAGGGTAAAAGCATCCCATCAGCAAGTAAAGGAGAGACGAGAGAATAAGTAACAAAGGCTGATATGTGACTCTGGAGAGTGGAGGGGACATAAAGCATAAGGGAGTGGAAGAGGTTTGGGGGATTTTTTTAGGCTTCTTGGGCTTCAAAGCGATCGGGAGAGAGAGTTTCTTCAACCTTCGTCTAGACAGGGATCTCAACTTTATTATATGTATAATGAGTTAAGAAAGATCATGAGTGATAGGGGTGTAGAGCCGAGTTGGATTTTTTTTTTATCCGGTTCGAAACCCAGATGCATTCGGGCAGTTATTCGCTCAGATTACATCCGAGAGGGTGAGATACATCCCGATTCGGTTACGGATCCGATTTTGTAACCCAATTATCCGTAACCTTTTTTTTTTTAATTTTATTTATTTTTAAATTTTGACTCATTCTATTTCATCTCTTCTGAATTCTACTCTTTCGAATACTCTCACTTCCCTCTCAAGTCTCTCAAGTCTAGAATCAGCGAATCCTCGCAGCTTCTCTTACCCATTCGATTTCGTCGTTTTGTTTTTCTTACCCAGTTGAGCCATATTTTGGAGAGGTAGTATTGAGTTAATTTGCTAAGGGACTTTACTTCTGGCTGGCTTTCCTACTCAACTCCTGAGAGTTATCATCACTACTACTCATGGAGAATGGGTTGAGCCCATATTTGCTTGTGGCTTCATATTGCTTCCATATTCCTGGCTATCCAATGACATCCTCACCAATTCCAGCTTTAAGATGTGAAGAGTAGTAGATTGTATTAGTTTAATTAGTTATGATGTATTATTATTTATTTTATTTTTTGTAAATTAATATTTTGCATTGTGAATTTGTGATGTAACAATAATATTATTTATTTTGCATTATTATTTATTTTTTCCTTTATTTTATTTAAAAGGAAAAAACTTTAAAAAGTGTTTAAATTATTTTTTTTAAAAAATCTAGGCAATTTAAATATATATATATATATATATATTTTTGAAAAAGAGTACTAATAAATCCGGTTACAATCCGGATGTCTAAATCCAGATTAAATTCGATTACAATTTGGATATCCCGATTTATAGCTGAAAAAGGAAAAAAATTCAGATATCCGGATTGAATCCGATTATTCGCCCAGATTATTTTAGGATTAATCCAGGCGGATAACTACCAGGTTTTAAGAATTCGGATCCAGTTATGGCTGAATATTCATATTCGGATTCCGATCCGGTTGCACATCCCTAATGAGTGACTATAAAATATTCTTATTTGTAGTGGATCCATATTCCAAACTACCGTAGACGTAGGTCGATCATTTCACATAAATAACATAAATCCAAACGACCGTAGATGTAAACGTAGGTTCAGTAGTAAATCACATAAATCTGCGTATCTTATAATTGAATGGAATATCTATTTTCATATTGAAAAATACTATATACAACCGGGAGGGGGAACTGCAGGGGAATCGGTGCCCCATGGAAAATGAAACAGGGCCGTTTCATATTTTTCTTCCCTTCGTTTTTAACCGCCGAACTCATCTTCCTCCATTTGCCTTAAATAAAACCAAGGGTAAAAACAAGAAGTGGGAAGCTGCAATTCCATTTTACCAGGAATTTCTTGAGGATTTTGTCCGGAAACCACACGAAACATGGATGGGTTTTCAAGACTTTTCCTTCCAAAATTCATTAGACGTGTTGTTATGACCTCGTAGTAAACTCTTGAATAATGAGTAAGTGTAATTTACAACTTTCGAATGCAGACATCTTCTGGGTTGCTTTAAAATAGTCTAGATTTGGCTGTACCAAGGTGAGATATTGCCAGCAATTGTTATTTCAACACAAAAACAATCACCATCAACTGAAGTTCGTACCTTTCCATTTCCTTCCACACCTAGATGACCCAATATTTTCTCTCGCTCAAAGTTTCTGTCATTGTAATTAAAAAATTTCTTGGCTTGGAGAACATCAAGAGGACGACTTGCATAGTCCCATATCTGACCAACTACTGAGATGAGCTAAGTTGTAGTTACCGCAGACTAGGGTTCAGATGCTTGATTGACCAGATTATTTTTCTTATCAGAGGGGCAAGGGCATATTCTTCATGAACAAAATCAGGAAGCTCAAAGGATGCCCCCTCAACTGGGAGAGACCTGTATTTGATTCCGTGTAAACCTCGAAATCTTGGTCTGAAGGAGCAGACGAGAGAGATTCCTAAACTAAGCTTTTTTTTTTTTTAATATATCCACGTCAGCCGATTCCCTGGGATTCCCAACCCCGTTTGTTTGTAGCAAAACTGTTTCATATTTGGTTGATTGGACGTGCCTGAACATGATGAACTCTCTAAAATGGAGAAAAACACTCATTTGAGAATAATCCATCATTTCATTATGAGAATAATCCATCATTTCTTCTAGAAAAAAGAGGATTTTTCTTGTTCTAAGTTGGAAATCCTCTCATTCTGAGAATAATCCATCCTTTCTTCTAGAAAAAGAGGATTTTTCTTGCTCTAAGTTGGGAATCCCAGCTCATGAAGTTTGAATTTTCTCGTGGGAGTGGCATCAAAACTTGTTACGCATTCAATATTTAAGGAAATTGGATGTGATGTGTGAACATGATAATCAAGCTAGCTAGGCCACCTAAAACTGGCTACACCAACAAATCCATGATCATTTTCTTTCTGAAGATCAAAAGGTACAAGACTTTCTTTTCGCAAGGACCAAACTATATATGCGAGACTTGGTCCCGATCAACCCAATATTCATCGGTATCTTTTGGGGTTAAATGCTAATTAATATTTTTATGCAAGTTGCCTTGTCATTGTTTTAGATTAATATAGATTGGTTTTACTAAGTAATTAACAAACCTAAAGTCACTTCAATATAATACTTGATGTTGTATGCAGTACGTACGTATAACTTTCTTATTAGGTGGGAGCACTAATTTTGTTTCTCTTTATTAGAATATTATATTATTCATATTCATATTCCTCTCTAATTAATAAGAGTACAACATTTTTATTAGAGCGGTGCTACTCTGCCTCTCAGAGTGCACCGCTCCATGTTACCGCTAGTTTAAACTTTCATTTTTATTTATTTGTTTATTTATTATTTTAAAACATTTTATTTCTCACCTTCCAAATAGAATGTAATCATTTATAACTATTTCAAATTGACTCACATTCTCATAAATGATGAACAAAATAGGAATATATTACTTCTAAAAGCAATTCAACCTATAACTATTCCCAAAAGTCGTGTAATTGATAAGAAAATTAGGGTCTAACAACGAGAAGAAATACAAAGCCATCTGGTTTGACAACACAATGAATCATAGGACATTCGTCATAATGTAAATTCCAATTACATTGAAATTCAAAGACAAACAGATTCTGTAAATTAGTGCATGATCACAACATCTTGTACAAAATCATAAAAGAGCATTGGAACATATTGTGTCAATTTTTTTTTTATTTTTAGAATGGTAATCAAATTTTATACATATAGATTAAAAAAAAAAAAGTTGGGTCGGAATACCAGTTTCTTTTGAAACTACAGTCGGGTCGGGTAATCGGCCAAACGGAACAGGTCTATTTCGTGTCCGGTTGGAAATGGAGTTTTTCGACTCGGATTCCAACCCGACAGGAATTTCACTAATAATTATTTTATTTAATAATTAAATAAAAAGTAAATAAACACAAAAATTAAATGTATGAACGATAAAATTGAGTGGTAAATTGAAGGGATTCCATTAATATTTTCTATTATATTATGTAAAAGAGAAATCGTTTTTACAACTTTTAAGTAGAAAAGTCTTACTTAAATCCTTGTAAAAAAGTAGATTTTATTTTTAAAAGTGTAAAAAAAAATAGAGAAGATTTGCATGTAAATTATCCATTTAGAGCTTGTACCTAGTATTATTTTATGTAAAAATTTTATCCAAATTTAATTATTAAAAGGGATTGTCTAGGATGCTTGTATGTGTGAATGTTTATATGATAACTGAGCGTACTGAAGGTCACGGATGACCGTTTAGCCATCATTACTAAACACTTTATTTTCATTTTCAGTTTTGCTTAAGCTAGTAAATTTTTCCCCTTGAGGCGATTTTGCATTATGTGATTTTCATTTTGACTCGAGCTAGTAGATTTTTCCTCTTGAGGCGATTTGTCGTTAGTGTTGTTGCTTTGGCATTAAGTTTAAAGTTTATGGGTTGCAACCCATACTTTAAATGATTAAGTAGATCATCCAATCTCTAGGTCCATCTTTTTATGTTGTTGAATCTGTTGACTCGTTAACTAAAATAATGACAGTTATAGAGCTCGAGGCCTGACGATAGTTTTGGTTAGTGCTCACTACTTAAAAAAAAGGAAGCATATATATCTAGTCTTTTATGCTGTGGTTTTACATAACTTTTTTTTTATTTTAAGGTACGATGGAATGTTACTTGCCAGGCGAGAAAAATACTTGAGATGGTAACACCGTATTGTAAGAAATGCTAATTAATCGCATGCCTAATTAATGGAGTATCTTTATTTTATTCATAACTTTTATCTCTTCTTCTCATCCCCATCTATTTTTAATGTAAGTGTGATGCTCTTGATTGATTAACATTTAAGCTGCAAAAAGATTCCTATCTAATTTGAAATTAAAAAAACAATGCTCTGTTTTCTTTTTTAAAAGAAAATTAACTGATTATTCCACCTAGACTTACACGTGTATTGATAAAAACAAGAAAGCATTCATTCTTAATAGCCAATCATTCAACTTTTATTACCAAACAAACAACTCGTTCAGCCAGGCTACCTCGTGTTATCTTAAAGCCTCTTTCAACTGATCTCTCTCTTGAATTTAAAATAGCAAAGCAACCGATCCACTCCATTCTTATCTCTAAATGGAACTCAAAAACAGGAACTGTCCTGGATTTCCAGGACATTCTTCAGAGGTTCACCTTCGATATATATGCAAAATCGCTTTTGGGTTCAACCCTGCCTACTTGTTGCCCTCTTTTCCACAAGCCAAGTTCGCTGATGCTTTTGAAGAAAGCGTCAAGATTAGCAGCGAGAGGTTTAATGCATTAATCCCCATTGTTTGGAAAATCAAGAAGCTTTTGGATGTTGGCTTCGAGAAGCGTTAGAAAAACTAGTCTCAGAAGTTCGAGAATTCGCCACAAAAATAATAAGAGAAAAGAAGCACGAGCTTAGCGAGAATACCGTGCTCGATTCTGTTGACCTCTTGTCAAGGTTCTTGAGCTCAGGCCATTCAGACGAGAAATTCGTGACAGACATAGCGATAAGCTTTAATAGATTTCTAAATCTGGTTTCCTTTCCTTCACAGAGGGACCAACGTATTTAATAGATTTCAAACAACGTTATAAAAAAACTCCTCATTTCAAGTTCGGACCCATATTTCTTGATGATGATACTACAAAAACCATTTAGTTCTTTCAAGAACTTATGTGGCACCTGCTCAGCATCATACATGAAACCTTATTTTGATTTTCATATTTGCAGGCTGTAAATATTATGTCAATACATTTATTTATATCTTGTTTTTAATCTCTAATCCTCTTTCTTATGTGACATTTGAATGGTGGACAAGTGGCTGATTTTGAATTCTTTGAAGATTAATCCACTGAGCTAGTTGATCACGTGACCTGCACGTGACTCGTAAGCTACATTAGAAAAGAAAGAAACTCAAGCCGCAGGATTATGACACGTGTTGGCATCTGTTTCATTCTATATATTCATTGCTAACTCGATATGTGTAACTCTAATTCATTGTATTTTTTATTCTGGTTTTGGAGAGGTTTCGAGAGAGTGAGAGAACGGAGAGAGAAGAACCTAGGGTTTTGCTTAGGGTTTCACTTTGAAGAGAAAATCTGTGCGATTTTATGTTGAGTGATGAGGGCTTTGTAAATATGTGTAGTTCTGAGGCTTTGAGGTCATTACTGTCGTAGACGTAGACCATTAGAGTCGAACCACGTAAATCGGTTGTGTTGATTCTTTATTTTCTTTATTCCTTTTATTTATTTGATTATTGTTCTTGATATTATTCTGTTTCTTGATATTTCTTGATCCTGTTCTGATATTTGTATTATTTCGAATCTTGTTGGTTTTGTTAGTGTATTTTTTATATCAATCTTTGTTATTCTAAGATCTGTACAAAAGAGATTGTTGAATAAATCTTTACAGGCAAACTGATAATTTACCAGAGTGTAAAAGGGTGATTTCTTTTTATTAGTTTGACGTTCTTCTTCTCAAACTACATGCTCGATCCCTATAAACAAATTAACTAGTACTTACGTTGTTATTTTTTTTATATATATATAAAGGGAGTGGGGGGCTTTCGAATCCAAATTTTTCATTTGGAGAATCAGATTATAAGTCATCAAGTCATAAAATTCTTGGCACTTACATTGTTATTATGAGTAAATCTATACATTAGCCATTGTTTATTAACACCACGCACTTGACATGACATTTGTTTTTTTCCCCATCGTTTTTGCCCCTTTGCCCAGTTCGTGGATGCTTTAATCCTCTTCTTAGTGCTGGTTTCTTTATTGATCTATTTTCAAATTTTGTCCTCAATTACTTTTAGAATAATTGATCTCGAAAAATTCAATCATGGTGTTTGTTTTAATCATAAACATCCATTTATGTGGTTTTCTTCATATTTAGCTTCAAAAATCCTATGGCAGATTGATTTGTCAAAATCATTTGCCTGTATTTGGAATAGTAGAAATTCTTTTTGTTTTTCACAATTTCTGGTTGACTTCTAAGAAGGAACCATTATCGTTGTCTCCGAGCACCAAATCGGCATAAATTTTTCCATGAGCGGAACTTTTTCAAGTATGGATTTAGAGATTTCGACCATTTGGGGGCAAAAAGATGTGGAAAGTCTGCTATTTATTTTGAAAGGAAAAAAATGTGGGAAGTTCTGATGTTTGTTTTTTAAATACATTAGTTAAACCCAAAAGATTTCTTCCAGAATAGCTTTTCTTTGACTTTCGATGACCTCTCCGACTTTTTAATTTGAGAGAGGAACAAAATTCACAACAATGAACAAGCAAAACTCATAATAAGATAAAGATGAAGACGTTGGAGAACCACATGAAGAGAAGAAAGAGAGGAGTTATCTCTTTGCTTTTGTACCACAACCATGGTTGAGTAGCTTGGAAGGATGCAACTTGTTCCTTTTCTGTCATTAAACTTTTTGGAGATTTCAAAATTTTGGATATAGCGTTCCAAAATCGTGGTCATAGCGGGTTTGGGTGAAGGGGGTCTCAAAGAGAAGAGAGTGAAGGGGGTGAAGGGAGGCTTAGGGTGTGGGGTGAAGGGCAAAACCAGTTCACTTGTTAATGAACTTGATTTGCCACCTAGGGTGTGGGGTATAAGATTAAAAAACTAGTTGATGTATAGATTTTTTTTTTTTTTTTATTATATATTAGAAAGGGTAAAAGTGTCCCATAAAAAGTAAGGGAGAGAGAGATGGAAGGATGGTGGGACAAGGGCTGGGGATGTGACTCAAAAGGAGAGTGGAGGGCACATATAGCATAGGGGAGTGAGAAGATATTTGGGAGACTTTTTCAAGCTTCTTGGGCAGGCTTCTAGGCGATCGGGAGAGAGAGCTTCTTAGACGGGGATCTCAACTTTACCACATGTACAATGAGTTAAGAGAGATCATGAATAACTGTTAAACATTCTTATTTATAGTGAATTTGTACCTCAAACGATCCGTAGATGTAAGTTTAGTGTCAAACTCTATAAATCTGTATGTCTTATTCTCTATTTATATTTGTTGTACTTATCTCTTATTTGTTACGGTGACATAATTTTGGTATTATATATGGTGAATCACCTAAATTTACGTGTCTAATCATTGAATCAAATATCTATTTTCATATTTGGTTGATTCGACGCCTGAACATGATGAAGAAGTTTCTAAAATGGTAAAGATCACTCATTCTGAGAATAATCCATCCTCTCTTCTAGAAAAAGAGGATTTTTCTTGTTCTAAGCTGAGAATCCCAGCTCATGAAGTTTAGAAATGTGACATATATATGACCTTTGAATTTTCTCGTGGGAGTGGTATCAAAACTTGTTATGCATTCAATATTTATGGAAATTGGATGTGATGTGTGAACATGATAATCAAGCTAGCTAGGCCACCAACAAATCCATGATCATTTTCTTTCTGAAGATCAAAAGGTACAAGACTTTCTTTTCGCAAGGACCAAACTCCATATACGAGACTTGGTCCTGATCAACCCAATATTCATCGCTATCTTTTGGCGTTAAATGCTAATTAATACGTCAAAAGGTAAACAAATTAAGATAAAATGTGGTACGTACGTTTATTTATGGGCAGTCAGTGTTATTTCAGATGAGGGAAAAGTTTTTTTATCCACTTAATTTGTCTTATTTGTTTTGACTATTATTTTTTTATTTAATGATTAAAGAAGTAATTTTAAATATATTGTTATATTTATTTTTAAAAATAAAAATGTATTAAAAAAATATGAAAAAAAAAAAAAAAAAAAAAAACAGACAGCTGGGCGGCAGAGTAGCATTGCCTTACCGATGAAGAAGAAAATCCAAGACGAGGAAATGTTGACATTTGCTGCTGATTTGAGACATTAACATAGTAACATCATGTGACTAACCAAGAAATTGTCCTCACACGTTGTGATACGCATTTGCATACGAAAGCATAATAATTATGAAATGACACAACGATGTTAACCAATTGTGAAATAAATAAACATAATAATTATATTCCTATTTATCTATTTATCATTAAAAAGGGAAAGTTGTGGGGACACATCAACAAAGTGAACAAAAATCATAGTATTCCCAGGGCAATAAATAAATTACAAAATCATTATTAATATGCGAAGCCAAGAGAAAAGGAGAGATTTTCTCTCAAAATGCACGACATGATTCGTTGAATATGCGAAGATCTATCATCTACTCTCGAGGATCAACTGGGTATCACTGGCCGTTGTCAATACGTGTTTTACTGACCATTTTTGGTCAAATCAGCAGCCACCGGTGAACCGTCTTTCTCCTCCTACTTTCTCCCAAATTTCACGGGGTCCATCGCGGAAATTGCACATTTTTTTTTTCAATTTTTTGGTCTCGGCATCAATAATAAAATTATTATATTGTTTATATACAGTTCATTATAATGATTTTATAAAGAATAATGTTAGATGTATAATCTTTTATACAATCATATTTTAACATGAGTATATTTATGAGTTTTGTTATTCATCATACATACACATCACACACTACACACCATACTTTTCTTTAATTTTTAATTTTTTTTTGTTTTATTCTTCTTAAATTAATTGAATTCTTATACTCATTATTCATATATCACACATTTAGTTAGAGAAAAAAAAATAGTGTGTAGTGTATAGAAATGATAAATAGAATTTCTCATTAAATAAAAACAAATAGTTTTAAGTATTTTTGATAAATGACATGGTATCTTCATTTTATTATACTAAATAATATAGTTAAAATTACTTGCATGAGTATCGATTTTAATTGACTTACATTTTATGATAAGATGGAATACCATGTGTTTGTATTTCAAGACTATCTAATAATTTTTTAATTTTTTTTAAGATCTCTTTTGAATATATAAATAGTTTTATCTCATCTTATTTTTATAAATTTTTTAAATTTTTATATAAAATATAATGAATAATTTAATTTTTTAAAAATTTTATAATAATAATAATAATAATAAATAATATTTTGATAATATTTTATTTACGTTTTAATTATGCAAACAGATCCTCAACGGAACGTACGTACAAGCTTCGCCTCCAAGAAAGTTAGACAAGGGAAAAAGAATGAATAGTTCCGCGTTCACACGAGGTGGAAGTTTCTATGGCGTAACCGATGAGTCTAACCCCGTTTACCGAAAAAAAAAAAAAATAAATAAAATGAGCGACAGGACAAATTATCATTCACGTGTTTGAAAGGAGCTTAAACAGATATGCTGGCCAGTTAAAAGCGGTTATTTCAAATCTTTCATCCATAAACTCATATATTCGGAATTGGCCCATATTCAAGCATCCCACAATATCTCTTAACATTTTCGTTTAAATTTTAGATTTTAAAAATAAAAAGAAAAAGACAGATTGAGGAGATCTTATACTGTTTATTAAATATTTGATATAAAAAATGAAAAGTACACTGATAAAATGTACCGATATTTTTTTTAAAGCATTTGTGTGTTTATTTTTTAATATTTTAAAAAAAGAGTAAACACAAAAATGCTTTTAAAAAACAAAAAAATATATATATATAACAATGATCGATCCTGGGTGCATGTAGCACCGCTCAATTGATATTGTCCAAATAATTTAATTTTACTTTACAAATGTGGCATATGCAAATTTAAAAGAATTGGGGGTGATTGAGGTTAGAAGTAAACTTGAAATAGGCATTTATATAAATTTGCCAAAGAATTGGGGTGAACCTGTGCAAATATGTTGAAAGATATCGCACTCCTACCATATATATTATAAACACCCACCACCATCAACTGTGCTTATCTTCAAACATAGATTGTGGTATCCAAAACAAAAAACACAAAAGGGTCAACAAAAGGTGTCCGAAGAAAAATTTACCAAGGATCAATCAGCCATGGAGTCGCTCCAATTCCTGGCCTTTGTTTCTCTGACTGTTCTTCTTCCCTTGCTTTCATTCTTCTTCCTCACCAGAACATCAAAACCCCAAAAACAATCTCCACCTTCCCCCAGTACCATTACTACCCAGCTCCCAAAATCCTACCCTTTAATCGGTTCTTTCTTTGCAGTGTATGCCAACCGGAAACGACGTATGCAATGGATGACTGACATTCTGAAAAGCTTACCCTCCGCCACCATCGTTCTTCGCCGATCCTTCGTCAGCGACGAGGTCATCACGGCCAACCCTGCCGTCGTCCAGCATATCCTCAAGACCGAATTTCATAACTACGTCAAGGGAGGCAATTTTCACCGTGTCCTCAAAGACTTTCTTGGCTTCGGCATCTTCAACGTGGACGGCGAGTCCTGGAAGTTTCAGAGACAAGTCTCCAGCCATGAGTTCAACACCAATTCTCTGCGTAAGTTTGTCGAGACCGAAGTCGACACCGAACTCTCTGACCGCCTCATCCCCATCCTATCCTCGGCTGCCGCCAAAACCGGAACTGTCCTCGACTTCCAGGATATTCTTCAGCGGTTCGCCTTCGACAATATATGCAAAATCGCTTTCGGTTACGACCCTGCCTACTTGTTGCCCTCTCTTCCACAAGCCAAGTTCGCGGAAGCTTTTGAGGAAAGCGTCAAGATCAGCACCGAGAGGTTAATTTCGTTAATCCCCCTCGTCTGGAAAATCAAGAAGCTGTTAAATATTGGGTCCGAGAAACGTCTGAGAATCGCAGTATCAGAAGTTCGAGAATTCGCCACAAAGATTATAAGAGAAAAGAAGCACGAGCTCGCCGAGAAGTCGCTCGACTCCGTCGACCTCTTGTCAAGATTCTTGAGCTCCGGCCATTCGGACGAGAACTTCGTGACGGATATAGTGATAAGCTTCATACTTGCCGGGCGTGACACTACCTCGTCGGCTTTGACATGGTTTTTCTGGCTACTTTCCAAGAACCCACGTGTTGAGGCTGAGGTTCTGAAGGAAATCAGAGAAAAATCCGAATCTCCTATTTATGATGAAGTCAAAGACATGGTGTACACCCACGCTTCTTTGTGCGAAAGCATGCGGCTATACCCGCCCGTCTCTGCAGACCAGAAGGAGGCCGCCATCGACGACATCTTGCCGGACGGGACGGTGGTGAAGAAGGGAATGAGAGTGACGTACAATCAATACGCCATGGGAAGGATGGAGACGCTGTGGGGTTCGGACTGGGCAGAGTTTAGGCCGGAGCGATGGCTGGAGAAGAGCGAAGAGGAGGATAAGCATTGGAGGTTCGTAGGGAGGGACGCATACACATACACAGTGTTCCAGGCGGGACCGAGGATTTGTTTGGGGAAGGAGATGGCATTCCTGCAGATGAAGAGGTTGGTTGCGGGGATTCTAAGGAGGTTCAAGGTGGTGCCGTTAATGGAAGAAGGATTTGAGCCGGAGTTTGTACCGTACTTGACTTCCAAAATGAAAGGTGGGCTTCCGGTGAAGATTGTTGAGAGGGATGATGCGAAAGAGTGATATGCATGCATCCAAACATGCCTTAATAATCTATGTACTACAAATATTTTAGTGTTTTTTATTATCCCTATGTTTTTTTTTTTTTTTTTGAAAGATAATATCCCTATGTTTAATTCTTAGTATATTAATTTTTTTGATTTAATTAGATAATCTTTCCATTTGAATCATTCTTCTTCTATATATAATGAATCATTCGAATGTAATATTATGACTAATTTAAAAACGTAGACATTATCAAAAAATGAGACGAGGTGTACTACGGAACTTGTCCAAAATTCATGTGCTCTTTTTCCCGTCGTGGTTTTTTATTCTGCCGCTTCGCTAGGTGATGGGTAAAAGACTGACATGAATCGTGGAGTTTGTCTGTACTCTGTAGACCCTGACCTTATATAATCCATATTATCACATAAACTAAGTAACAAAACGCTACCATCCTAAGAATGGAATAGAACAAGCCTGTAAGCACTATTTAATTTTATAAACTTTCCAAAAAAATCAACCCATCATCCGTCATAAAGCAAACTTGGACAGGCACATAACTCAATTCCAAAACAACCATCATATCCAACTCAATGTCTAACATGTCCCATTAAAATATGATGAAACTATTGACGTTTGTACAAGAAACAAAAAATGTTGAAGACCCGTTAAAGACACATAATTGATTCCCGCTACTGGTTACTATAAAGATAGAGATTCCTGCTGATTGGAGTACTATTAAAACACTTGTTTTTTAACTTTCCTATGGTCAAATGAACAGTAAAAAAGAATTTACTGTTCACTATTGTTTATTGCACTTGTAATCTGCCCATTTGCCTATATATATATAGGTGCTTGGCTTTGTTGAGAGACAAAATTGATTTTTTAGAGAATCCTTAGGAGCTCCATAACCGAAGAATACTTCTCTTCCCGTACTTCCTTGCTCTTTCTTTGTAATTGCACAATATTTTCATGTATTATTGATCATTTGAAATGAAGAACTTCATTTGCTAATCCATGAGTATTTTCAGTATTTATCTTGCTCTTTCTCCTGTATTTATTTCTTATATTTCTATTTACTACTTACTTTATGACTTGGATTCCAGTCATCTAGTTCTTATTTATTTAGATTCCAGTTATCTGGTCCCAACATTTAATTTCTTACTTTACTTACCTGCACTATCACTCCGGTTATCTGATCCCGTTTTCAACTCTAGTCATCTAGTCACTACTTTATTTGCACCTATTTCTTCTTTCTTTGCCTTTCCTATGGTCACTAATTTTTTAATCTAGCATGATCTCTTAAACAAAGATGTATAGAAGCATTGATGTCTTTCTTCATGAGAGGTTTAACAGCAACTTGAATATAACCAATATACTGAAATTTATAATCTTTTACCAGGAAATCTTGTGTGATACCCTATATGATGAGAATAAAGGTAGGTGGTGTATGAGATCCCACATTGTTTAAGAATGAGAAATTCTTGCTCTTTATAAGATTCCAATAGGGCTCAAATTGTATTATTTGAAGTGTAGGCCATGTGATTTGGACCTTTTATTGGGGCGTTACAAATGATATCAAAGTCTATCCCAACTAAAAATGTGGGACTTGGGCCATACCACCTACGACGGACAAGTCCGATGAGGACGTCGAGAATTTAAGGGGGGAGATTGTGATACCCCATATAATAAAGATAATAGTAGGTGGTCATGTATAAGATCTCACATTACTTAGGAATGAGAAATTCTTACTCTTTATAATATTCCAATAGGACTCCAGTTGTATAATTGACTAGTCATTTTGGAATGTAGGCTATGTAGTTTAGACCTTCTATTGGGGCGTTACATCTTGAATAGATTTCTGTTAAATAAGCAACATTTTTCGTGAGTTTTCAAAATAGCATAGATTTATTCAATAGTTTTAATATTGAACTTAGTCTTAAAAACAGATTGAGTTTTAAGTATGATCACTGCATGCAATATATAATATAATTCTTGATATTGTGTGTACTTACTTATCAAGTGAGACTAATCTTTTTTTTACTCTTTATTACATTATATTATTCATATATATATATATATATATATTCCTCTAAAGTACTCATCATGACTAATAAATAAGATTATACCATTTTTTATTAACCCTAATACGCCAAAAGGCAAACAAATCAAGTCTAGTCGTTTTAAAACAAATTAATGGGAAGTCGGTGCCAGCACTGGCCGATGAAATAGAAAAATCAAGACGAAGAAAAGTAATCGACATCTGCGGATGAGTCCTTGAGAAAGATCACGTGAGTAACCAAGAAATTATATATAGTCCTCGATCGTACTTTGTACGTGTGACGCATTTGCAAACGTAAATATATCAAATCTATCTTTAAGTAAGAAAATATTTACGGAGTAATTATTTGTACCTATATAGGTTTTGCATGAGCAGTGATCTTTTACAAGAAAAATAGATTCTTACAATAAAAAAAGTACATAAAAAATTATTTTTATCCCGAAGAGATTAACCTTTTATAAAAGAACTGCACAAAATTTACACATATTAAAATTAAATCTGTATTATTAAATGATTAGGGTTTCATGATTTACGTCGTTGAAACTTGACCATTAATCTAGATATATATTTTTGGGTCCTATATACGAACGGTGAGGCGCCTTCAAGAAACAGGGGATTAAACAAGGACGGAAGAAGTATGCATGGATGGTTCCACGTTCACACGATGTGGAGGTTTCCCGCGCTGGCGTAAGCAATGACTCTAACCCCTTTTACATAAAAGGCAGAAAAAAAACCTTTTCAAAGAGGAACACGAACAAAACAAATTATCATTCCCATGTTGTTTTAAAGAAACTTAATCAGTGTGCTGGCCAGTTAAAAGCGGTTATTTCAAATCTTTCCTCCAACTCCACAAGCTCATATATTCTAATGGAAAATTCTTCTCATCAGCAATCCATATATTCTCCACCACAGACCTAACGTGACAAACCTGGTTCGCGAGTTAAATAAAAACACACTCAAACCAATCTAGATTCTCTCTTCGTTTATGTGTTTTTGTGCCTTTGCATGTAGAAAACTTCATGAAAAGAATAAAGTGAAAATGAAGCCAACACAAAATTTAGAGAGAGAGAGGGTTCGGTGAGAGAGACGGCTTGGCGATAGAGGGCTTGAGCAGATCAGAGAGAGAGAGGGCTTGGTGAGAGAGAGCTGGAGGAGAGAGAGCTCGATGAGAGAGAAGGGCTTCAGCGAGAGAGAGCTAGAGGAGAGAGAGAGAGAGAGAGAATGAAGACCAGATTTCGAGGAGAGAGACGTGGATAGGGTCTTGGCTAAAAAAAAAAAAACTGAGGGAGTACGGTGTAGAGACTATTGTGTAGCAGTAGGACTGAACAAAAAAACCGGTCGAATTCCGTTTATCGACCCGACCCAACTCGAAATTACCCAAACCATTTAGTTTCCAAATCGAAAAAGGAAATTCTCGAACCGTTTAAAAAACACTCGGTTATTAACTGATACCCGAATTACACACAAAAACGAGGTCGTTTTTGCCAAAGATATATAACACGGCTTTCTCTCTCTTGCATAGGATTGTTCACCATTTGCCTCCCTCAGTCCCTCTTCTCTCTTGCTCGAATCTGAAGCCTCTTGCAGACTCAACTCTCTCTCTCTAGTCTCTTGCATCTCTCTCACAGACCCAACAGAAAAAAACTGTCTCGCAGCTCTCTCTCTCTCTCTGTGTCTCTCACTCTCTAACTCAATTTCTATTGCTCGTTCTCTGTGGTGGTTGGATTGTGGAAGCTTTCTCTACAAGCACAAAAAAAAAAAAAAAAAAAAAACTACTCCAATGTAAGGAAAAACACTTGGTGATTTATCTGATTAGGTGGGTTAATTATGAGGTGTTAGGGTTAGGGTTTGTACTAGATTTCCAGCAGAAGGGTTGCTATCTTAGGGCCTAGGGGTTGTATTTTTACATCAATGTTTTGTTTTATATTTCTAATGAAGGGGTTGTGCTTGACGTGGTTTGTATCATTATGATCCACTGTGCTTGACTCCCATCATCCACAGTTGATTTTATTCATATCACTTTTTTGTATTTATTTGTAGGTCTCGAATGCTCAATTGATTACATCAATGATTTTTTTTTTTTTCGGGCCTTCAATTTTGGAAATATATAGAAACCAATTTCAGATTAAATGTGTCTTTCAATTTAAAGAGACTTCTGATCTATAAGAAGATCATTTTGTTGAGTTGATTTTGTGGACTAGAGTTTCTGATCTGGGTGTTGTAGTGGAGAGTATAAAATATGATGTGTTGTTCAGGAGGTGCGGTGGGAATGAGAAGAAGGGGAAAATGGGTGTTAAATATTGATTTTTTAGAAAATATATTGTTGCTGCATAAATATATATATATAAATATTTATATATATATGATTTTTTGTGTATGTATGCCAAATATTTGGACATATGCGGCGAAAAGAATGATGACTCCTGAGTAGAGGTGATACACGGTCGGTCCGTACTGACCGGACCGACTATTTTGGTCTGAACCGGACCGGATCGAGACTGAGACCGATCGGTCTCGGTCCACGTTTTAGAGGATAGAAAAGTTTCGGTCCGATCCACGGTCTAGGATTTTTTTGGACAGGACCGAATAAAAAATAAAAATAAAAAGATATTTTATATATATTATTTATATATAATTGTACAATTAACAATATAAAATTTTAAATATGTTATTAATACTTGTTAATATTCTATAAATTAACAATATTTTATATATATATTCATCTAACTTATCACAATTAACAATATAAAATTTTAAATATGTTATTAACACTTATTAATATTCTATAAATTAACTAATATATAATGTTAATTAGTTAATTATATAGTAATTATATAAATTAAAAATATAATTTTCATCTAATTTATTATCATTGACCATATAAAATATTTTTTTATTGAGTTTATTATATAATCTACATTAATAAGTCACTTAGTTTAATTTAGTATTTTAAATAACTTTTTTGTTAATTGATTTAAAATACTAAATTAAACTATCGAATATATACCCCACCAGGTCAATAGGAATACCACAAGCGACCTGTATCATAAATTTCGTCCCATCAATGTTAACCTCTATCTTGTGTTGCCGTGTGTCAATATTGTTGGCGATTATCAAATTCAGGATCTTGAAGAAAGAAGATGGATCTGCCTGCTTGATGCTCCTCGTCCCGTCATACGGGGGAGCATCTGGACTAACAACCAAATCCATCACCTCATGATCAACAAGGGTATCGACCTCATCTGTATAAACTGGTGCCTCCTCCTCAGTTGTCTTCGCCTCAGTTGAAGGATCAGACTCTCTAGGTGCCACCTTCGGATATGCATCTGGCAGCCTAGGAATACCGAGATCCTCAACGAGTCTGTCCCATGAAAATATAACTGGAACTCCTCAGATAGAGATCATGTATGCTCCTTTGTCATCTAGGCTGGCACCACCGAATTCTCTATAGAACTCAGAAATAATGTCAATATAGGAGACAGTCTCCCATGATTCCTCCCGCTCATCTAAGTTAGGTCCCCGACCACGATCGCTGAAGATTGATGGCAGGGAATGACCCTCCTAGACATGACTCTGGAAGTCATAAAGCTTCACTTGTCGCTCTAGTGAAACAATCCTCTCCCTGCTTGGACTGATACTAGTCTCAGATGGATTGCGTCGCCTACGTCCAGCTCTAGAAGAAGATATTTTAATCAACCTGAAATTTACAATTAAAGAGTTTATCAATACAACATTAACGATAAAAATATAATAAATAATTAATCACTAAATTACATACGAATAGTAATTTAATAAAGTGAGACATTGTGAACAACAGAATTTTATAAAAATAATATCACATTATTTAATATTAATAGAAATTAAATATTTAACAAAATGTGATAAATTTCTACATTAATTTAATTATAATATAATATATATTCTCGGTAAGATTTAATAAAACTACAATATGGAATAAAAATAACGATTCACTAATATTACTAAATTTAATTATACCATTTGAGCGCCTAAAATAGTGTTTGAACGGTATGCAAGCATGTTTGGCTTGTATAGTTCGAACGTATAAAACAACGGCTGAACAGGGTACTGTTCAAACGTCTAAAGCAACGTTTGAACAGTTAATTAAGAAACTTGTTTGGTTCCTGCCGTTCAAACGCCCTACCTAGCATTCGAATGATATGTGAATGGAACTTAGCAATGACGCTGAGTCGACTCAACCATTGAAATCCATGGAATCCTTCGATTCCATAGATTTTTTCAACAAAGTAATACAAAGAGACTTAAATAAACCTTCATACAATAGATTTAAGCAAATCTATAGTGAGTATTGATATATATGTTGTTTTATCCTAATTTAAACAAATAATCTATCAAAAACCTAAATTTAAACAGTAAAATGCTTAGAAAAATAGCATACGGGTGCTTAGGTTTTGTGAGTGGTTCGGCGTCCGTGAAAATGACCGTCTGCGACAACTTATATATACAAGACCATTCAAACGGTTAAACATTCGAACAGTTTACTTCAATAAATTTAAATACTATACTAATATATTAACATATTATATTTTAGTTATAATCTAATTAGATGACACTATATATGATACTATATATATGTTATCTATAGTCTAATATATTAACATATTATATTTTAGTTAAGGTCTAATTAGATGACACTATATATGCTAATACTATAGATGAGACAATATGTTGATACTATATATATGTTATATATAGTCTAATATATTAACATAATATATTTTAGTTATAGTCTAATTAGATGACACTATATATGATATTATATAGATGTTATCTATAGTCTAATATATTAACATATTATATTTTAGTTATAGTCTAATTAGATGACACTATATATGCTAGTACTATAGATGAGACAATATGTTGATACTATATATATGTTACCTATAATTTAATTAGTATGATATTATATATTCATATATACTTTACTATAATATAATATATAATATGCTCGATTATATATTATAATATGATATTACTATGTTTTTAAACTATAGTATCATCTAATATGTTTATATATATTAATATTGTTCTTTTATTTGAAGGTATATTATAAAAGAAAATATTATTAAACATTTACCAAACTATTCGAACTGTTAATAATAAGAGTTCAAACGATACCAGAGCATGAATGACTTCATTACCATTCGAACATACTATTTATACGTTTGAACGTGAAAATTTAGGAGGGAATTTTTTGCCGCTTCATAGTTTTACGTTTGAACGGTTAGTAAATAACCGTTTGAATAGGAAATATTTTGCAAATACAAGACAGAACCTCACAATCTCGCTCTCCTCCTGCGCGCTACTCTTAGTCTCTTACGAACCAAAGTCCCTTCGCGAACCAGCGCCATTCTCCCTCAATCTAGCCCCCAAACTCAAAAGAGTTTTCATCTCACTCTATTATTCTCAGATTAATTCATTATTTTTACTACTTTTTGGGGAGCTCCTTCGCATTGGCTATACGACATATAGTCTAATCTTCTTATCTTTTCATCTCCCAAAATCCACTTATGCTTTAATTTATATTCTCATTTTGGTTTGAATATGATATTTTGCAATGTTGAAAATTTGTATGCTCTTGATATCAATGCTTTGAATACCGTACCGATCAAGATACTAGAACGAAATATTTCGGTACCGGTACCGTTTCGGGATAGTCAATATATGAATAAATTATATATAAATACATATATATAAATTATAAATAGTCTAGTCTGAATTGGGGGTCAAAAAATAAGCTTGTAGTTTGAAAAAATAAAAAAATAATAAAAAAATTGAAGGCCGAAATATAGGCCGGTACATGCCGAAATTGAGGCCCGGCCGGTATTTGGGCCGGTACGAAACGTATAGGGTACCTGTACCGGCCCAACAGTCGATATGAAAAATTTCGGCCGTACCGGCTGATACGGTACGAAATTGAAAACAATGCTTGATATTGTTGTTTGTGTTGCTGTGAGTTCGTGATTAATGGGATTTTTCGTTGTTGAAGAGGATTGAAATCTGGAAAGAACCAATCCATTCGAATGGTTTAGGCTTACTGTTCAAATGGGTATGTTATGTTCGAACATAATTTAGCACCGTTCGAACGGAAATTATACATCAATGTATTTACAATTAGAAATTAGAATATATAAGGATAGTTGTCAATAATGATTATTCAAAAATAGTTTAAAAATACTTAAAACTAAATAAAAATAAAAATACTTAATATTAAATATTTAAATTAAAATACAAATAGCTAAGATTTAATAATACTTAAATAATTAATTCTAAATTAATAAAATGAAGTATTTAAATTAAAATACTACTAAATCTTTAAATAATACCTAATAATTATGTTTTTGTTTTATTGTTGTATAAATATTCCGTTGTTATTGTTTTACATATGTTATCATATCTTGCATTGTTTGTTCATCAAAATAAACCTTAGACCCATTTGAGAGTTGTCAATCCAGATGAATGCTTGTTTGATAACTCTTGAATTGTCCAGAGTGGATAGTTTGGGATTGTAAGATCATTCTCGTAAACTATTGAATTATATTTGTTGTCGTCTAATATTATGATTTTGGTAGATTCATCCACTGTTCTCCGAATATGCAGTTTCGATGATGGTGCAACAAAGTGTTAATCGTCCGTGCACACAACCAAACATGCATATTTGGAGAACTATAGGGAGATGCTACCAAAATCTTGTTGAACGTGACAGATAATAGATCATAGGTTGGCAACTATGATCTTACAATCCCGAACGGGATATGACCAACTACCCGGTGAAATGTGGCATACTCCTTGATTGATATATGATACATGCTTGTTTGTTGATGCACACGTGATTGTTTGTAATGAAGATAGTCAGCATGGATAAGACTTGGATGAGAGTTAGCGATCGATTAGGTCATAATTACAATATATATACTGAAGGTGTTAAGAAATTCTTGAAGTTCGCATTGGGTACATGCGATAGTGATGGATATATTAGATACCCATGCAGAAAATGTAGGAATTTGCATTATCATAAGATAGACTTGGTGAGAGATGATTCCATTAAATAGAGAAGATATTGAGGCTGAAATTGTTGATACGACAGTAGGAAATTGTTGAATCATTTGAAATATTTACAGATGATGAAAGTGAATTGTCAAATGAAACTGATTCAGCTTATGATTGACCAATTATGTGTTAACATTATACTTGATGACAAATATTTTACTTATTGAATGTATCAGTAGTTTAAAATTATGTCACCAAAGAGGAAGGAAGTTCGCAACCCATCTCCACCTGTTCTTAGCTCTCATTCAGACTCACTATTAGAGATTGACTCTATAGAATAAGGTAAAAATCTAATACTCATAAAAGTTATTAATTAAGATCCCATAATAGACATATAATAGAGATTGATTACAATGTTATATTTTATAAAGTTTACAGTACAATCTCGTCAAGATCGAGGCATCACTAGAGGGGTGACGTTGGAAAAATATCTTAAAGTGGGTAAGATCAAGGTTAACATTCCTGACGAACATACCGAAGGCGAAGGACAACCAACAGCTTAGCTTGCATCACATGTGGGTGCTCTTACACGAACTTATACACCTTTGCCAACGACTTCATGGAAGAAAGTCCCCAAAGATATTGTTAAAGAGTTTATCAAGAAGCGTTGTTTGGTAATATTTAAAACATTGATTTAGTAGAATAAATTTCTATATTCTACTTAAATTTAGAATATTATAAATGATTATATGTTTGTAATTATTTTTTTAAGAATGATTTCGAATTAAATTTTGGTCGGAAAGAGGAGCATAGGACTGTGGAAGAGCTTATGGGTAATGCATTATGCAAATATAAGGCGAGGTGTCATGAGCATTATAATAAGTTTGAGAAGAAGGAAGATGCACGCCAACATCATTTTTAGGATGTCCGACCTTCTGAATGGGAAAAACTTTATGACATGTTTGCGGATCCATCATATCAAGTATAATTAAATTTAATTATTTTACTTGTCATATTTGTTATTTCCCTTCATAATATTTTTAATTTCTTTGCAGGAACAAAGTTTTATAAAAAAAATAAATAGATCAAAATTGAAGATTAATTATTATGCAGGCTCAATATCTTTCAATCGCCTCTTTAAGAAATCGTTATTGCTACTTTTTTATTAGATATAGTTAATTATTTAGATGAATCACAATGACTTTATATCTTAACACATATTTATTGTAACAAAATTCAAATACCAATTATGATCTGACAAAATTATATGCTGCATCGCACACTAACTTAATGGAGAGTGGACTCATCCTGATGTGAAAATTATGTAAATATTATAACATGTTTTAATTAAATATATTACAATATTTATGACAATATTAATTCTTTATCTTATATATGTCTAGGATAAAATAGTTGCCCTACATGCTGAATCTGCGTCAGATCAAAATTTCTCAACAAGTGATATTGATATTTTTACATAAGTCATGAGTCAACGTTCAGGATATTTGAGGAGTTTGGGTCGCTGTGTAAAACCTTCACCCTCTTCCTCTTCTTTCGAGTTTGCATCTATGACTTCTATAGAGCTAGAGAATGCGAATTCCAGAATCGAAGAATTGACTGCAAGACAATATGAGATAGAGGCTCAATTGGCGAAACAAGCAAACATGAAGATGCGCCTCAAACAACATGAAGAACAACAAGAAAAGTTCAGAAGACATATACAAGTCCAAATGCAGCAGCTTATGCAACAGTAAAGGCCTCCAAGCAACTGATGATTTTTTGCGTATAGATTTTGGGATTATCTATTTATGTATGAACAATGTCAGTCTCACAGTTATTTATTTAGTTTGCACTTATTATAAAAATTTTGTGAGTATTAAACAATTTTTAATGTATTTTTTAAAATATTACGAATGTCTATTTGGTTTTTTATTATTGAGTTTAAATAAAATAGTTATCGTTCGAATGACCACATAACATTCGAACGCAATTTATTTTCATAGCATTCGAAAGATCACATAACGTTTGAACGTAATTTATTTTCGTAGCATTCGAATTATCACATAATATTTGAATATAATTTATTTTCATAGTGTTCGAACATAACTTCGACCGTTTGAACGTTTATACCGTTTGATCTGATCCTTTAATATTTGAACGGAAATCTAAATTTATACCGTTCGAACGTGTGTAGAATTTATTTTTGTTCGAACGTATTTTGCAATCGTTCAAACAAATTAATCTTGTTCAAACGTAAAATTGTAATCGTTCGAACGATATTCTGGGATGAATTTCAACCATGACAAAAGAAATTTCCATTTGAACGTGTTCAAACAGTTTCCTTCAAATTCATCCCAAAAGATATTTTTTGGGACGAAATGGTGATTTTAGTCCCAATATATCTTTTGGGACAGTGTTGTTGGAACGTGCTCGGGACGAATATTTTTCTTCTTAAAAAATATTTTGAGACGAAATGTCTATAATTTGGGATGGAAAAATTCATCCCTTAAGAGCCTTTCTGTTGTAGTGTCTTGTGTTAAGAAGGATTGAGTTCTTTGCTTAACAGAGCTACACAAAGGGGCTTGATGAGTGGAGTGGCTGTTGTAAGAGGTGGATTAAAGCTTTGTCACTTGCTCTTTGTAGATGACTGTGTCATCTTTAGCAAAGCAAGTAAGGAGGATTGGAGAGCAATTCAAGACACACTGTAGAAATACGAGAGGGCTTCTGGTCAAGTACTTAATAGACAGAAAACCTCAATACTCTTAAGTTCCAACACAAAAGAGTCCATCAAGGCAGAAATTCTTCAAGAACAGGTTCAATGTTGTGTGGAGGCTATGGAAGATATCTTGGCTTACCAACAATGGTGGGAAGAGTAAAATAATCAGGTTTTCCAAGAGATAAAAGAGAGGATCTGGAAGAGGATTCATAGTTGGAAGAACTCTTTGTTATCTACAACTGGTAAAGAGGTAATGATCAAGGTTGTATTGCAATCCATTCCAACTTATACAATGAATGTCTTTCTACTACCAAAGAAATTATGTAAGGAGATCAATGCTTTATTCTCAAACTTCTGGTGGAGTAATAAGAAGGTAGGAAGAGGAATTTGTTGGAAGAGGTGGGATAAGATGGGAGAGAACAAACTACAAGGTGGAATGGGTTTTAGAGATATAGAGGTATTCAATAAAGCAATGTTGGCCAAGCAGTGTTGGAAATTGCAGCAGGAACTTGATTCTCTTGTGGCATAAATATTCAAAGCAAAGTATTATAAAGGGGCTGACTTTATGAAAGGAAGGATTGGTTCATCTCCTTCTTATATATGGAGAAGTATAATGACAGATCGAGAACTAATAAGGGAAGGCATGGTATGGAGAGTTGGCAATGGGTCAAAGATTTCTATTTGGAATCAAAAGTGGTTACCTCAATCACCATCTTTTAAAGTCCATTCTCCAGTGAAAATCTTAGCAGAACAGCAAAAGTAAAGGAGTTGATAAGTGAAGACCTGCACTGTTGGAATGAAAAATTGGTTTTTGATATTTTTGAAAAAGATGAAGCTGCTCAAATCTGTTGTCTACCCTTGAGCAGAAGGCAAATTGAAGATAAGGTAATATGGTGTTATACCAAAGATGGGAAGTTTTCTGTTGAAAGAGCCTATTATGTTGGGAGAAACATGATTGCAGCAAGCCAGTGTGAATGCTCAAGCAGTAAAGACAACAAACAGAGGTGGGAAATGATATGGAAAATGAATATACTAGGTACTGTGAAGTAGTTTCTTTGGAAGGCACTCCACATGGTATTGCCTACAAAGGAAAATCTTTTTAAGAAGAAGGTGGTACCTGACAGGTTCTGTCCTATATGTTGTAGGGAAGAGGAGACCATTTATCATGTACTTTGGAACTGTCATGCAGCTGGTGATGTATGGGCAGCGAGGGAGAGTTCATTGCAGAAATGGAATTGTGATGAAGGGGATTTTATTCAGTTATGGGACAAATTACATCAATGCTTTAATCAAGAGAAACTGGAGGAGATATCTGTTATTTTAGCAGGTATATGGAAGAGGAGAAATATGACAGTTTTGAAGATAAATTTGACAGTCCTAACAAAGTAGTGCAGAAGGCTTTGCTCAATCTTAAAAATTTCAAAGATGCGGATGATGCTATTGTTGAACCTCAAACTCTAAGGGATTTGCACAAGGCGAGATGTTAAATGGATGCCACCCATAGCAGACTTTACAAAAGTAAATTTTGATGCAGCCATAGACCAAGCAGAGAAGAAAATGGGAATTGGAGTAGTAGGCAGAAACTTTAAAGGGGAGTTGCTGTTTTCTGTCTATGCTGTTAAGATGTTTATTGGACCTGTAGATCTAGCTGAAGCAAATGCATTATGGAGAGCAATGGAAATATGTAGTGATTTAAATATTCAGCAAGTTCAGTTTGAAGGGGATGCTCCTAAAGTTATTACTGATATCTGCAAGAAAGGAGCAACAAGTTCATGGTTGGGACAGCAAGTGGATGAGATCAAGTCTCTACTTCAACAAATGCCAGATTGGGATGTTAAGTTTGTCTACCGAGAAGGCAATAGTGTTGCACATGAGTTGGTCAGAAGGGCTTTACACATGAGTGATGAAGTAATTTGGATGGAAGAGGGACCGAGTGATCTCATGTATCTGATAGACAAGGAAAAGCCATGTATCTCATGATCTTATGTATTCCTGATTCTATTGATTAATGAAATGATGTTCAAAAAAAGAAAAAAAATCTTTTAGATAATCTTTCCATTTGAATCAGCCTTCTTCTATATGAATCATTCGAATGTATTATGATTAATTTAAAAACATAGACATTATCAAAAAATGAGACGAGCTGTAGGGAACTTGTCCAAAATTCACGTGCTCTTTTTTCCCGTCGTGGTTTTCGATTATGCTGCTTCGCTAGGTGATGGGTAAAAGACTGACATGAATCATGGCGGTTGTCTGTAGACTCTGACCATACAACATTGGTAGCGGGACATAAAAGTATTTTTTTAACATTTTTAATTAAAA
The DNA here is from genome assembly GCF_004785595.1 of Juglans microcarpa x Juglans regia. NCBI lineage: Eukaryota > Viridiplantae > Streptophyta > Magnoliopsida > Fagales > Juglandaceae > Juglans > Juglans microcarpa x Juglans regia. Next base: position 40,846,711 of record NC_054596.1, read on the forward strand.
AAAATATATAAATTCACTAATAATTATTTTTTTAAATATTAAATAAAATGTAAATAAATACAAAAATTAAATGTGTGAATGATAAAATTGAACGGTAAATTTAAGGGATTTCATTAATATTTTCTATTATATTATGTAAAAGGGAAATGATTTTTACAACTTTTAAGTAGAAAAGTTTCACTTAAATCCTTGTAAAAAAAATAGATTTTATTTTTAAAAGTGTACAAAAAAATACAGAAGATTTGCATGTAAATTATCTATTTAGAGCTTGTACCTAGTATTACTTTATGTAAAACTTTTATCCAAATTTAATTATTAAAAGGGATTGTTTAGGATGTTTGTATGTGTGAATGTTTATATGATAACTGAACATATTGAAGGTCACGGGTGACCGTTTAGCGATCATTACTAAACACTTTATTTTCATTTTCAGTTTTGCTTAAGCTAGTAAATTTTTTCCCTTGAGGCGATTTTGCATTATGTGATTTTTATTTTGACTCGAGCTAGTAGATTTTTCCTCTTGAGGCGATTTGGTGTTAGTGTTGTTGCTTTGGCATTAAGTTTAAAGTTTATGGGTTGTAACCCATACTTAAATGATTAAGTAGATCATCCAATCTCTAGGTCCATCTTTTCATGTTGTTGAATCTGTTGACTCGTTAACTAAAATAATGGCAGTTATAGAGCTCGAGGCTTGACGACAGTTTTGGTTAGTGCTCACTACTTAAAAAAAGGAAGTATATACATCTAGTCTTTTGTGCTGTGGTTTTACATAACTTTTTTTTTTTATTTTAAGGTACGATGGAATGTTACTTGCCGGGCGAGAAAAATACTTAAGATGGTAGCACCGTATTGTAAGAAATGCTAATTAATCGCATGCCTAATTAATGGAGTATCTTTATTTTATTCATAACTTTTATCTCTTCTTCTCATCCCCATCTATTTTTAATGTAAGTGTGATGCTCTTGATTGATTAACATTTAAGCTGCAAAAAGATTCCTATCTAATTTGAAATTAAAAAAAAAATGCTCTGTTTTCTTTTTTAAAAGAAAATTAACTGATTATTCCACCTGACTTACACGTGTATTGATAAAAACAAGAAAGCATTCATTCTTAATAGCCAATCATTCAACTTTTATTACTAAACAAACAACTCGTTCAGCCAGGCTACCTCGTGTTATCTTAAAGCCTCTTTCAACTCTCTCTCTTGAATTTAAAATAGCAAAGCAACCGATCCACTCCATTCTTATCTCTAAATGGAACTCAAAAACCGGAACTGTCCTGGATTTCCAGGACATTCTTCAGAGGTTCACCTTCGATATATATGCAAAATCGCTTTTGGGTTCAACCCTGCCTACTTGTTGCCCTCTTTTCCACAAGCCAAGTTCGCTGATGCTTTTGAAGAATGCGTCAAGATTAGCAGCGAGAGGTTTAATGCATTAATCCCCATTGTTTGGAAAATCAAGAAGCTTTTGGATGTTGGCTCCGAGAAGCGTTAGAAAGACTAGTCTCAGAAGTTCGAGAATTGCCACAAAAATAATAAGAGAAAAGAAGCACGAGCTTAGCGAGAATACCGTGCTCGATTCTGTTGACCTCTTGTCAAGGTTCTTGAGCTCAGGCCATTCAGAAGAGAAATTCGTGACAGACATAGCGATAAGCTTTAATAGATTTCTAAATCTGGTTTCCTTTCCTTCACAGAGGACCAACGTATTTAATAGATTTCAAACAACGTTATAAAAAACTCCTCATTTCAAGCTCAGACCCATATTTATTGATGATCATACTTCAAAAACCATTTAGTTCTTTCAAGAACTTACGTGGCACCTGTTCAGCATCATACATGAAACCTTATTTTGATTTTCATATTTGCAGGCTGTAAATGTTATGTCAATACATTTATTTATATGTTGTTTTTAATCTCTAATCCTCTTTCTTATGTGACATTTGAATGGTGGACAAGTGGCTGATTTTGAAATCTTTGAAGATTAATCCACTGAGCTAGTTGATCACGTGACCTGCACGTGACTCGTAAGCTACATTAGAAAAGAAAGAAACTCAAGCCGCAGGATCATGACACGTGTTGGCATCTGTTTCATTCTATATATTCATTGCTAACCCGATATGTGTAACTCTGATTCATTGTGTTTTTTATTCTGGTTTTGGAGAGGTTTTGAGAGAGAGAGAGAACGGAGAGAGAAGAACCTAGGGTTTTGCTTAGGGTTTCACTTTGAGGAGAAAATCTGTGCGATTTTCTGTTGAGTGATGAGGGCTTTGTAAATATGTGTGGTTCTGAGGCTTCTCTGTGAAGGATATTGATTATCAATAAAGCTTTGAGGTCATTACTGTCGTAGACGTAGACCATTAGAGTCGAACCACGTAAATCGGTTGTGTTGATTCTTTATTTTCTTTATTCATTTTATTTATTTGATTATTGTTCTTGATATTATTCTGTTTCTTGATATTTCTTGATCCTGTTCTGATATTTGTATTATTTCGAATCTTGTTGGTTTTGTTAGTGTATTTTTTATATCAATCTTTGTTATTCTAAGATCTGTACAAAAGAGATTGTTGAATAAATCTTTACAGGTAAACTGATAATTTATCAGAGCGTAAAGGGGTGATTTCTTGATTAGTTTGACGTTCTTCTTCTTCTCAAACTACATGCTCGATCCCTATAAACAAATTAACTAGTACTTACGTTGTTATTTTTTTTTATATATATATATAAAGGGAGTGGGGGCTTTCGAATCCAAATTTTTCATTTGGAGAATCAGATTATAAGTCATCAAGTCATAAAATTCTTGGCACTTACATTGTTATTATGAGTAAATCTATACATTAGCCATTGTTTATTAACACCACGCACTTGACATGACATTTGTTTTTTTCCCCATCGTTTTTGCCCCTTTGCCCAGTTCGTGGATGCTTTAATCCTCTTCTTAGTGCTGGTTTCTTTATTGATCTATTTTCAAATTTTGTCCTCAATTACTTTTAGAATAATTGATCTCGAAAAATTCAATCATGGTGTTTGTTTTAATCATAAACATCCATTTATGTGGTTTTCTTCATATTCAGCTTCAAAAATCCTATGGCAGATTGATTTGCATAAAACTGGGTACACCAACAAATCCATGATCATTTTCTTTCTGAAGATCAAAAGGGACAAGACTTTCTTTTCGCAAGGACCAAACTCTATATACGAGACTTGGTCCTGATCAACCCAATATTCATCGCTATCTTTTGGCGTTAAATGCTAATTAATATTTTTATGCAAGTTGCCTTGTCATTGTTTTAGATTAATATAGATTGGTTTTACTAAGTAATTAACAAACCTAAAATCACTTGATTTGTCCACTTGATTAATATAGATGAGGGAAAAGTTTTTTTGTTCACTTGATTTGTCTACTTGTTTTGATTGTTCGTATTTTTTATTTTTTATTTTTATTATTTTTTACTTAATGATTAAGTAAGTGATTTTAAGTGTATTGATGTATTTTTTTTATTTTTTTAAAAAATAAAAATGTATTAAAAAAATATGAAAAGAAAAAAGCAAAAAAAAAAAAAAAAAAAAAAAAAAAAAAAAAAAAAAAAAAAAAAAAAAAAAAAAACAGACAGCTGGGCGGCAGAGTAGCATTGCCTTACCGATGAAGAAGAAAATCCAAGACGAGGAAATGTTGACATTTGCTGCTGATTTGAGACATTAACATGGTAACATCATGTGACTAACCAAGAAATTGTCCTCACACGTTGTGAGACGCATTTGCATACGAAAGCATATAAAATCTATCTTGAGTATAAAAATATTTATCTATATATCTGGTTGGAGCAAGATAGAAATTGGCACGATAAATGATGGTCATGTACGACATTTTTAATTTTAAAGTTTGAAAAAGTTGTCATTAATAATTAAATAAAAATGTCAAATATTTAAAATTAAAAAGATTTTAAATTTTAGTAATGTTTAAAAAAAATTATAAAAAATTTTAAAATAACAATTTATCTTATCTAAGATCTCTTTTGAATATATAAATAGTTTTATCTCATCTTATTTTTATAAATTTTTTAAATTTTTATATAAAATATAATGAATAATTTAATTTTTTAAAAATTTTATAATAATAATAATAATAATAAATAATATTTTGATAATATTTTATTTACGTTTTAATTATGCAAACAGATCCTCAACGGAACGTACGTACAAGCTTCGCCTCCAAGAAAGTTAGACAAGGGAAAAAGAATGAATAGTTCCGCGTTCACACGAGGTGGAAGTTTCTATGGCGTAACCGATGAGTCTAACCCCGTTTACCGAAAAAAAAAAAAAATAAATAAAATGAGCGACAGGACAAATTATCATTCACGTGTTTGAAAGGAGCTTAAACAGATATGCTGGCCAGTTAAAAGCGGTTATTTCAAATCTTTCATCCATAAACTCATATATTCGGAATTGGCCCATATTCAAGCATCCCACAATATCTCTTAACATTTTCGTTTAAATTTTAGATTTTAAAAATAAAAAGAAAAAGACAGATTGAGGAGATCTTATACTGTTTATTAAATATTTGATATAAAAAATGAAAAGTACACTGATAAAATGTACCGATATTTTTTTTAAAGCATTTGTGTGTTTATTTTTTAATATTTTAAAAAAAGAGTAAACACAAAAATGCTTTTAAAAAACAAAAAAAATATATATATATATATAACAATGATCGATCCTGGGTGCATGTAGCACCGCTCAATTGATATTGTCCAAATAATTTAATTTTACTTTACAAATGTGGCATATGCAAATTTAAAAGAATTGGGGGTGATTGAGGTTAGAAGTAAACTTGAAATAGGCATTTATATAAATTTGCCAAAGAATTGGGGTGAACCTGTGCAAATATGTTGAAAGATATCGCACTCCTGTGATATTATAAATGAGAAATATTTTAATTATAAATGAATTATATAAAAATAATCTTATAAATTAACGTAATTTTATGTAATTTATTAAATTATAAATTTATTTTTATTTATTAAATTTATTAAATTATAAATTTATTTTTATTTATTAAATTATAAATTTATTTTTATTATAAAATAAATCTAACAGTTACATAAAACAACAATTACATGGCAGTTAGATAATTTACTATTACATCTCTCTTTTCTTATTATAAATACCCACCAAAATCCACTATCCTAATCTTCAAACATATACTGTGGTATCCAAAACTGAAAACACAAAAAGGGTCAACAAAAGGTGTCCGAAGAAAACTTTACCAAAGATCGATCAGACATGGAGTCGCTCCAATTCATGGCCTTTGTTTCTCTGACTGTTCTTGTTCCCTTGCTTTCATTCTTCTTCCTCACGAGAAGATCAAAATCCCAAAAACAATCTCCACCTTCCCCCAGTACCATTACTACCCAGCTCCCAAAATCCTACCCCTTAATCGGTTCTTTCTTTGCAGTGTACGCCAACCAAAAACGACGTATGCAATGGGTGACTGACATTCTGAAAAGCTCACCCTCCGCCACCATCGTTCTCCGCCGATCCTTCAACAGCTACCAGGTCATCACGGCCAACCCTGCCGTCGTCCAGCATATCCTCAAGACCGAATTTCATAACTACGGCAAGGGAGGCAATTTCCAGCGTGTCCTCAAAGACTTGCTCGGCTTCGGCATCTTCAACGTGGACGGCGAGTCCTGGAAGTTTCAGAGACAAGTCTCCAGCCATGAGTTCAACACCAAGTCTCTACGTAAGTTCGTCGAGACCGTAGTCGACACCGAACTCTCTGACCGCCTCATCCCCATCCTATCCTTGGCTGCCGCCAAAACCGGAACTGTCCTAGACTTCCAGGATATTCTTCAGCGGTTCGCCTTCGACAATATATGCAAAATCGCTTTTGGGTTCGACCCTGCCTACTTGTTGCCCTCTCTTCCAAAAGCCAAGTTCGCAGAAGCTTTTGAGGAAGGCGTCAAGATCAGCAGCGAGAGGTTCATTTCGTTAATCCCCCTCGTCTGGAAAATCAAGAAGCTGTTAAATATTGGGTCCGAGAAACGTCTGAGAATCGCAGTATCAGAAGTCCGAGAATTTGCCACAAAGATTATAAGAGAAAAGAAGCACGAGCTCGGCGAGAAGGCCTCGCTCGATTCCGTCGACCTCTTGTCAAGATTCTTGAGCTCCGGCCATTCGGACGAGAATTTCGTGACTGACATAGTGATAAGCTTCATACTTGCCGGGCGTGACACTACCTCGTCGGCTTTGACATGGTATTTCTGGCTACTTTCCAAGAACCCACTTGTTGAGGCTGAGGTTCTGAAGGAAATCAGAGAAAAATCCGAATCTCCTATTTATGATGAAGTCAAAGACATGGTGTACACCCACGCTTCTTTGTGCGAAAGCATGCGGCTATACCCGCCCGTCGCTGCAGACACGAAGGAGGCCGCCATCGACGACATTTTGCCGGACGGGACGGTGGTGAAGAAGGGAATGAGAGTGACGTACCATCAATACGCCATGGGAAGGATGGAGACGCTGTGGGGTTCGGACTGGGCAGAGTTTAAGCCGGAGCGATGGCTGGAGAAGAGCGAGGAGGAGGAGAAGCATTGGAGGTTCGTAGGGAGGGACGCATACACATACACAGTGTTCCAGGCGGGACCGAGGATTTGTTTAGGGAAGGAGATGGCATTCCTGCAGATGAAGAGGTTGGTTGCGGGGATTCTAAGGAGGTTCAAGGTGGTGCCGTTAATGGAAGAAGGATTTGAGCCGGAGTTTATACCGTACTTGACTTCCAAAATGAAAGGTGGGCTTCCGGTGAAGATTGTTGAGAGGGATGATGCGAAAGAGTGATATGCATGCATCCAAACATGCCTTAATAATCTATGTAGTATGTACTATTAATATTTTAGCGTGTTATTTAATGTCTCTATGTTTAGTTGTTATTATATTAATTTTTTTATTTATTTATGGATAGTTTGAATCTCAAATCCATTTCAATTCATCTCATTTTATCTCAACACATCATTATAATTTTTTTAAATTCTAACATAAAATATAATAAACGATTTAATTCTTTTAAATATTAAAATAATAATAATATTAAAAAATAATATTTTATTATCTCAATTCAATTAAATTCAATTCAGTTCAATGTTTAAACGAAATCTTAATTAGATAATCTTTCCATTTGAATCAGTCTTGAATCATTCGAATGTCTATTAATTTAAAAGCATAGACATTATCAAAAAATGAGACGAGGTGTAGGATTCGGGAACTTGTCCCGTTGTGGTTTTCGATTCTGCTGCTTCGCTAGGTGATGGGTAAAACACTGACATGAATCACGGGGGTTGTCGGTAGACTCTACCTTACAGCATTCGCAATTACATTATATAAAAGAGAAATGAATTTTCCTACCGATAAGTCTTATTTATGTAAGTCTTCGTAAAAATATAGATTTCACTTTAAAAAAAATATAAAAAAATTTAATAAAATCTATTTTTTTACAAAAAAAAAAAAAATTTGTGTAATTATTTTTATATACTCTTTTATATATTTTATTAATGTGATTGACTGCATATTTTTTTAAAAATAAAATAACTATTTTAATCAATCACAAATCAATAGAATGTTTAAGAAGTACGTAAAAATGACTGTATATAATAGAATTCTTTTACAAAGAGCTTATATAAAAATTGTCTATTTGAAACTTTTACCTAACATTATTCTATATAAAATATTTATCCAAATTTAATTATTAAAGAGAGTTGTCTAGATGCTTGTTTGTGTGAACGATCGAAGGTATTGAAAGTCACGTGTGACCGTTTAGCAATCACCACTAAACATTCTATTTTCATCTTCAGTTTTGCTCGAGCTATGTCGAGTTTTTGGGTCTATTTGCTTTTGTTGTTGAATCCGTTAACTCAGTCCTAAAGACAGTTCGCACGAGGCAGTTATGGAGCTCGGAGCTCCAGTCCTGAAGGTAATTTTCTGGTGACTGTTTTGGTTAGTGCTCACTACTTAAAAAAATGAAACATATATATCTAGTCTTTTGTATTGTGGTTGTACATAACAACTTTTTTTTTTTATTTTTTATTTGAAGGTACGATGGAATAAATCATTTCCAAGACCAAAGAAAGCAGAAATCAATTAACTAAAACAGAAATTCAACCGAAATTTTAAGAAAGTAAATTTACAAACCGATAAGTCATTTTTTAATATATCTCCATCTAATATGTCATTTTTTTTTATTATAAAATAAATTCAACATATTCCGTATCATTATATAAATTCAACATATTCCTAAGATCTAGATCTGTCGATCCATAAACTTGTGCAATTAACACACAAATGGAACAACAATTTGACCATTAGGATTTGAATAACCTCACCTTGACCCAATTATCCTGGAAAGCTGCAACATTTCTCATCCACAGATAACCAGAGTTCGTGACCCCTACAGAGAGAGAGAGTGCTGCCCAAATTATATAAGACATGGTACTGTTGATCCAACTTCTACCTCAGTTTCCCTCCTCATGCTTTTCCTACTATCCATTATCTTTCGAGTAGTTCTACCATGCCATCCAATTTTGACCGTTGAGCGTGCCTCTTAACGTAAAGTTATTTTTTTTATTTTTATCTTCTTTTATTTTTTACATTTTTTAAATATTTTTAAAAATTAAAAAAAATACTAATATATTAAAAATTACTTTTTTAATCATTAAGTAAAAAAAATTTAAATATATAAACGATCAAAATAAAGAGACAAATTCAAGCGACATAATAGCGTTTTCCTTATCTTTTTCACCAAAACAATAGATCCAAAAAGACAATCTCTTTCACCCTATGCGGCCACCGCCCTACCAAGATCCTACCATTTCATACGGGAACTTCGTGACGGACATAGTGATAAGCTTTAATAGATTTCTAAACCTGGTTTCCCTTTCTTTCACAGAGGGACCAACGTATTTTATTTATAAAAGATATGTACAGAGTTGTTACAACAATTACATCAAAGAAATATTTGAATTACATTAGATGTTATTTGTTATTATCCTTATCTGCTATAACTGATATATGTACAAGATGATCTTTATCTTTAGAGTTGTTGGTGTTTGATTTTTGAATCTCAGCATTAGAGTTGTTGGTGGCTTCACGTTTGTGAGGTGTTGTCTTAATATGCCCCAATAAGCTCAACGAGAGCTCATGAACATTGAGGTTGTGTCGAAAGAAGGAGAAACGCACCGATGGTAGTGCTTGGTAAGAACATTTGTGAGTTGATCCTTAGAGGAGAGAAAATGAACATTAAGAGCCTTAGAGGAGACTTGATCACGAACAAAATGATAGTCAATAGATATGTACTTGGTAAGAACATTTGTGAGTTGATCCTTAGAGGAGAGAAAATGAACATTAAGAGCCTTAGAGGAGACTTGATCACGAACAAAATGATAGTCAATGGATATGTGCTTGGTAAGGGAGTGAAAAAGGGGATTTGCCATGAGATAAGTGCACCAATATTGTCACAAGAAAGTGTTGGAGGTTGACTCAATTTAACACCCAGTTCTCGAAGAAGAGATTGAACCCATAGTAGTTTAGCTGTAGTGTTTGCAATGGCACAATATTCGGCTTCCATACTTGATCTTGAGACTATTTTCTGTTTGTGAGGACTACATGAAATGATGTTGGAGCAAACAAACAAGCAGTAACCAGTTGTCGAACGACTGTCATCGAGACATCCTGCCCATTCAGAGTCGGAGAAGGCCCGTAGAGTGGAAGAGTTGGATGTAGGAGAAGACCATGATGGGCAGTAAGTTTGACATAATGGAGAATCCTTTTTATTGCACTTCAATGATCATTGGTTGGTCGGTGCATGAACTGACATACCTTGCTTATAGAAAATGCGATATTTGGACAGGTAAGACTAAGATATTGCAATGATCTGACGATGCTACGGTAAAGTGTTGGATCTAAGAAGAGGTCACCATGATGTTGAGAGAGTGATGTGGTAAAAGACATGGGAGAGGAAACACCTTTGGCATGAAGCATATTAGATCACTTCAGTAGATCAGAAACATATTGTTGTTGTGACAAGAGTATGCCATCATTCGTGAAGTGGACTTCAACTCCAAGAAAACAGTGAAGTGGGCCGAGATATTTGAGAGCAAAGGAGTCTTGTAGAGTATGAATGATCTGGGCAATAAGACTTGAGTCAGGACCAATAATCAATATGTCATCCACGTATATGATAATGAATATTGAACTTGGGCTACACTTGTAGATAAACAACGAAGTGTTTGCTTTGGAGCCCAAAAATCCCTATTCAAAAAGCTTAGAGTTAAGGTGAGATAACAAGGCCCGTGGGGCTTGTTTAAGACCATAAAGAGCCTTCTTCAAATGATATACATGATTGGGCAAGTGTGGATGTTGAAAACCAGGCGGTTGAGTCATAAAAACATCATCTTCAATATCTCTATGTAGAAAAGCATTTTGACATCAAGTTGTCGAATACACCAATTCGATGCAATAGCCAAGGATAGTACTAAACTGATTGTTATTGGTTTAATCACAGGACTATATGTCTCACCATAATCAAGTCTTTTTTGTTGATGGTAGCATTTAGCAACAAAACGGGCCTTATAAAGTTCGAGAGAACCATCGTTTGACTTTGAAGACCCATTTGCAACCCACAAGGTTCATTTTGGGTGGGGAGGAACTAAAGCCCAAGTGCTATTTTGCATCAAGGCTGTGAATTCCTCAGCCATTGCCTTGCGCCATTTGGGTGTTTTGCAAGCAGTAGAGTAAGATGTGGGCTCTGTTGGTGTTTGGAATTCTTGATCAAAGTGGTACCTACATTTTGGGGGCAGTATGGCCTATTTTGAGACAAATTTGGCAAAAATGTTTGGTGGAGTTTGAAGGTGAGATTGAGCTGTTGATGCTACATCCACCTATACGACCACGCCCTCAACCACCCGAGGAGCCACCACCATAATTTGAGGAAGATCGTCCTCGGCCACTTGAGTTGGAGCTTCAAGCAGCAGGTTAGGTGAGGGGAGATTGATATCAGTAGTAGCAGCCTGTTGCTCAAGGTGCTGCATTTCATGACTAATAAGATGGCCATAAAGTTCATCAAGTGGCATGGGTTCTAGTCTAGTGTTGACAGAGGTAATGAGAGAATCATATTCAGTGGCAAACCACCAAGTATGTAGGAAATAACTTCCGATACACCAAGAGGTTGACTAATAGCAGAAATAATGTCAGATAAACTCTTGGCTTTTTGGAAGTAGTCGGGAACAGAGAGATTGCCTTACTTTAACGTGCTAAGTTGGTATATAAAGAGTTTTATCACGAGAGGTAGTAGAAATATTTTTTCTAGAGTTACCCAAGCAACATGGGAAGTGTCTAAACCAACAACTTGTGTAAGGATAGAATCAGAAAGGGAGGAAATAAGAGTGCTAAGGATCAGTTGATCTTGTTCAAACCAATAGTCATACTTAGGATTGGGTTGGGGATTGGAAGAGGAAGCGGTTGGAGGGAGGAATTTGGGTGGTGCTGAGATACTGCCATCAATGTAGCTGAAACGTTTTTGACCACGTAGATAGCAGAGAAGCTGGGCTTTCCATGAAAAATAGTTGTCACGATCAAGTTTGAGTGAAATTTGATGGGTGGGATTGATCGGAGTAGATTGAGTATGAGACATGGAATTGGGGAATAAAGAGGCAAGTAATGGACTGGATCAAAGATTGTAGTCAGATGGCTCTTGATACCATAATAGATTTCTAAATTTTGTTTCCCTTTCCTTCACAGAGGGACCAACGTATTTATTTATAGAAGATATGTACAAAGTTGTTACACCAGTTACATCAAATAAATATTTGAATTATATCAGATGTTATTTCTTATTATCCTTATCAGCTATAACTGAGATATGTACATGATGATCTTTATCTTCAGAGTTGTTGGTGGCTTCACGTCTGTTAGGTGTTGTCTCAATAAGCTTCATAGTTGCTGGACGGAATACTACCTCGGCTGCTTTGACGTGGTATTTCTGGCTACTTTCCAAGAACCAGCACGTTGAATCTGAGGTTCTGAAGGAAATAAAATAAAAATCCGAAGCGCCTGTCTATGATGAAGTCAAAGACATGGTGTACACTCATGCTTCTTTATAATGCGAAAGCATGTGGTTGTACCTACCTATTTCGGTGGACACGAAGGAGGCCATCAATGAAGACGTGTTGCCGGAGGAGACTCTGGTGAAGAAGGGAATGAAAGTGATGTACCATGGTTACACTATGGCGAGGTCGAAGATGCTGTGGGGGTCTGATTGGGCGGTGTTTAAGCTAGAGCGGTGGCTAGAGAGGGACGAGCCGGAGAAGCGATAAAGGTTTGTTGGCCGAGACCCGTACATGTACCCAGTGTTCCAGGCAGGATTGAGGATTTGTTTAGGGAAGGAGATGCTGTTCTTGCAGATGAAGAGGGTTCTGGCGAGGGTTCTAAGGCAGTTCAAGGTGGTGCCGGTTCAAGGTGTGGAGCCGGAATTTGATCCGTACTTGACTTCCAAAATGAAAGGTGGGCTTCCAGTGAGGATTGTAGAGAGGGATGCGAAAGACTGATCCTGCACAAGCGAATGCTGGACTTCCAAAGTTCAATACTCCGTCATTGCATCTAAATTCAAGTCCTTTTTTTTTTTCATTTTTGTTTTCTATTTTTTTATTGTTACGCTACTGTTTTTTGTTCCAAGTGAGGTGTGAAGACTACATGAATTGTCGAATATGTTTACCGGTCATATATACGAATAGAGAATTGAATGGTATAAGTTTCATTAGATAAACTTTGCGTAGGCTTCTTGTAAAAAAGTTGACTTTATAATGAAAAATAAAAAAAAAAAATCTTTTTCTTTTAGAGTGTGACCTATATTTTTATAAAAGGCCTGTACAGAATTTATCCATTTGAAACTTATATCTAATATTGCTCATATGAATGTACTTACCAGTTATGTATATTGATTTGATTAAGGTTAAATATAGTTACACGGTGTCTAAAAAAAGCAAGATCTACTATTAAAATTTAATTTTTTTTCATAAAAGTCTCAAATTTGTTATTTTTAAAAAAAGAATATGCGAATCTTGCATACTTTATAAATCATTTTCTTATTAATTTTTCAAATTGTTTGTTTCATTAATTTGAAAGCGAATACGTTTTTTATTTTTTATTTTGAGTTTTGAGTTACAATAAGTTAGGAATGTTTCAAAAGTGACTAATAAAAGTCCTTCAACATATTCTTTATTAATAAAGTTTATTTTCACTCATTTGAGACCCTTAGATTGAACAAAAGTTTGAAGACACCTAATCCATAACTAGGACTATTCATCCGGGTTCTAACTCGGGAACCCGAACTAGGTTAGCCTGGGTCAGACCCGGGTCAGAACCTTGATGAATCTGGATTTTTAACCCGGATTCCAAGTTCTGAGTTGAACTCGATTTGTTTTTTCTTTAGTCTGCAACGACCATCCAGGAAAGCCTAATCCGGGTTCTGAGTTGAACCCGATTTGTTTTTTCTTTAGTTTGCAACAACCATCCAGGAAAGCCTTTATTCTCTGCTTTGCTTCCCCTGCTTCAAGTCACACGTGGTTTTCTTCTCGATTTTAAGGGAAAATGAAGAGGTATCTTATAGTCCTGGATGGCATTTGGAGTCTTCAACTATGGGAGGAGGTAAGATCTGCTTTTCTTGATAACTTGAACGGAAGTAAAATATTAATCACAACCAAGATAGTCGATGCGAGTCCACCTGCAAGGTTTGCTTACACGTACTTTCTCCCATTCCTTAATAAAGATGAAAGCTGAGAGCTCTTCCATAAGAAGGTATTCCGAGGAGAAGAATGTCCTCCCAGGTTGGGCAAGGTGGTTCCGTATGGAGAGGACACACGAGAGTTGGTTTTTCTGATGTAGCAACGCCATAGAAAGTGATGCCAAGTTGCGTCTCGGGCTGGCTCGTTTGCAGTAGTGGAGTGGTGGTTGAAGAGGGTAGTAGCAGTTGCAACTTGGTGGAGGGTTTGACGGAGGCTGAGCCGCAGTGTGTCATATGTGGTGGTTTGGTGTAGTGTAAGCATGCTGTGAACGTTCGTGCATGAGTGGAGGCGTTGGGCTGATTTTCAGATAGTGTGAAGAAATTGAGCTACGATGCTGCGGCTTGATGTTTTGCAGGAAGCATATATATATATATATATATATATATAGGTGATTGAACATAAAAAGAAAACCCTAGAGGAGGAGACGTGCATGGCAATTGGCATGGAGCCATGCTTGACGTGGGTTTCGTAGCAAAAAACATAAACTATTAATAAATAGGCTGCTCTCTGAGTTTTGGGCCTCGACTCATCTTAAAATTATATATATACTTGTTTCATAAATTCCTTGGCCTATAAAAAGATTTTCCATCCAACCCAAAAAAGAATATTTAAGAAAATTACTAAAATGGCAAGCCCATTTTAAAAAAATTCGATATCCGCCAAAATACAAATGGACCTGCAATCAGTATATATAAAAAAATAATACTCGAACTCTTTCTATGTATAGATCCAAAAATTAAAATTTTAGAAAACGGCTTGTTGTTAGACTCGGTGTTACATCCTTCCTTGTAGATTTACAGTTCTGCCTCTAGCTAAAACTTTTGTCAGGTTGATTTCGATTTTTATCCTAAAATCTTTCCCCAACCCATTCCATCTTCTTGCACATTGAATTCCTACACATCTCCTATATATAGACTTTCCAATAAGGTTCTCACTTTCATTGTTCATACAAGCCAGAGGAAAGTTATGTAGTTGAACCTAGAAAGCCTCAGAATTGAAATTCATCATACGGGGTTGAGAGAAGCCATCAAACGCTTTAATGATGAACAAGTTATTGCCAAAGAACCATGGTCTACCCAACACTCTCTCCTTTTCTGCTTTGCTTGCAAACGTGATGATAAATAAATTTTACTGTATCTCCTTGAATGACGCTAGTCTGCTTAATTTGTGGATTTTGGCCATTGTAGACTGGAGCACTCCCAATAGTTCGATCAGCACATATCTTCCCTACTAGACTCCGTTCTCCCTTTCTCAATACTTCCTTAGATATACCTACGTCGAGATTTATCGAAGAGTTTTCCTCTTCTGATAATTGAAATTGGTCCCATACTTCCTCTACTTCCTCCATGTTCCTTCGTCGCACCACCCTGCCAAAGGTGACTTATCACTCCTACTCTCAAGAGAGTAAGCCGAGACAATGGCCTCTCCCCTACCTTTTCATAGAGACGAGAGAGATTATACTCGTAAGTAATTAGTAGACTCATAAGAAATCGTCCTGATTAGCAACCAGAAGTTGTACTTTGCTAATCTTCAATGTTTGGAAAATCAAGAATTTATTAAATATTGGATCCTAAAAGTGTCTTAAGAATCGCAATCTCATGTCAATTAATGTTTATTCTTCAATTTTATCTCCACAATCTCATTCATTTAATATTAAAAAAAACTATTCACGATCTTTAATTTTCATCATCTATTAACATGAATTAAATAATTAATAAACAAGTAAAACAATAATTATAAAGATGATGAATGCTTATCGTTTCTCCAAAATAATATATATATATATATATATATTTCGTCTTTCTAAACTTCCAGAGTTACGATGTGGTTGCACATAAACGTCCTTTTAGCGAAAGACAAATATGATAATAAATTGGATAATGATACAGTACCACTAACTACATTATAACTTAATACTACTATACATTAAAATATTAATATTTTCTACTTTAATTTAAAACTTTTGTACTTGCAATAGTTCAAAGCAAATAAAATACTAATTTTTTTTATAGTTAATTGTAAACAAATTGTAGTGTAAGTTGTTCTTATATCATTGTCCTAATAAAAAAAGAAAGCTGGTTGCACCACGACCATACTGTAGGTTTATGTAAGCATGTTAACGTGTAAGATGCTAATTGTATGCCTAATTTGATAAGATTAATGTTAGATATACTTCTCCACCATACTCTGTGTACTCCTTAAAAAAAGTGGAGTATGTTATTAAAAGATAATTTTTTATATGTGTATTAAATTTATTCACTTTTTTTTTTTCTAAAAAAAAATGCTTGAGATTTGTATACTTTAAAACTATTAATATGATTTCTTATTTAATAAAAACATGCTCCTTTTATACATATAAATTTATAAAACTAAATTTACATATGAAATCATGTTAATTTATAAATTTATTTTTATAAATTCATGTGTGTCCATATTATATTTCTCCTTTTACAATCCTACTTTAAATAAAGATACTTTTATAAAACAAAATTATATAATTGTCATATTTAATAAAAATGTCATTCATTTAAACCATAAGGAAAAAACTTATTGTCATATCTAATAAAAATGGTATTCACTTAAAACATAATTAAAAAAATTATAAGAGGTTGCGTTTGCATGGATAGTGAAGTATTTTGTGAATAATAATAATAAAATAATGATAAAATATTAAATAATAATAAATAATAATAAAATAGTGATATATTCTCAATTAGGCCTTAGTCATGCTTCTTGTTTTATTCATAACTTTGAAAGTGATTCAGTACTCAAGGAAAGCCTGGGCTTGCACTTTTCCCGTTGATTTCTTTTCGCCCCCGTCTCTCTTCAATGTTAGTGGTGATACTCGTGATTGATTTATTTTGAGATGCAAAAGTATTCATTTCTCACTTTTTTTTAATAAAATAAAAATAATTTTTTTAATTAATTATTATTTACTATCTCACATCTCACATCTTATTAAAAAAAAAAAAAACTGTCAGTGATTTGTAAGGGTAAATAAATTTATAATTATTTTTATAATAAAATAAATTTAAGATATTATTTGAAATTAAATTAATTTCTATTTTTTTTATTTTTTATTTTTCTACAAAGGTAACACTACCCAAAAATAAAAAGCATTCTTCAATTGAACTTAAAATTCATGATACGGACAAAAGAATGACTTGGTTCTTGACTTTAAAAGAGAAGTCGACTCCATTCTTATCTATAACAACATGAAATATTAATAATGGAGCTCGAAAATCAGGGCCAAATATATAAAACAATACAACAGTACTGTCATGTCACATTAATATTAATTTAAATAAACAAAAACCGATCGAAGAGACACCTATACAAATATCTCAAGGCATAAGATAGACTTGCACGCGTAGCTAAAAAACAAATTACATACGCAACAAACAATTACTCAATCAAAATATTTGATTACAGCGATTCTATGTATTAATATGTATATCAATTCAATATAATTAATTAAAAATTAAATTTTATTAAAAAATATTAATTTAAATTTAAAATATAAAGATAATAATATTAATACATAAATTGATTAGATAGTAAAAGCCTTACCCAATTATCTTGAAAATGTGACCTTAACTCTCACCCACAAATAAAAACCAGGAGTCCGAAACATCAACAGAAACAAAGAGCTCGATCTCCAACTATCAGCCATGGTGTTGCTCCAACTTCTAGCCTCAATTTCACTCCTCGTACTTCTCCTACTTTCCTTCATCTTCCTCACCAAAACATTAAATCCTAAAAAACAATCTCCCTCATCCTCTTCGACCGCCACTCTCCCAAGATCCTACCCTTTAATCGGTTCGTTCTTTGACATGCTAGCCTACCGCAACCGTCCTCTACAATGGATCGCTGACTTCCTCCAAAATTCACCGTCGGCAACCTACGTCCTCCACCGCTCCTTCTTTAACACCCGCCAGGTCTTCACTGCCAACCCCACCGTTGTCCAACACATCCTCAAGAACAGCTTCAACAACTACGGCAAGGGCGACGAATCACGTCGCACCCTCCAAGATTTGCTCGGCAACGGTATCTTCAACGTCGACGGCGAGTCCTGGAAGTTCCAGAGACAAGTTGCCATCCAAGAGTTCAACCACATATCTCTGCGCAAGTTCGTCGAGACTGTTGTGGATACCGAACTCTCTGATCGCCTCATCCCCATCCTCTCTTCGGCAGCCAAAACCGGAATTGTCCTAGATTTCCAAAACATTCTTCAGAGGTTCACCTTCGATAATATATGCAGAATAACTTTTGGAGTCGACCCTGCCTACTTGTTGCCCTCTCTTCCAAAAGCCAAGTTCGCTGAAGTTTTTGAAGAAGGCATCATACTCAGCGGCATGAGGGCTAGTGCGTTGATCCCCATGGTTTGGAAAATCAAGAAGCTTTTGAATGTTGGCTCCGAGAAGCGTTTGAAAATCGTAGTCTCAGAAATGCGAGAATTCGCCACAAAAATTATAAGAGAAAAGAAGCACAAGCTCAGCGAGAATGCCTCGCTCGATTCTGTTGACCTCTTGTCAAGATTATTGAGCGCAGGCCATTCAGACGAGAACTTCGTGACGGACATGGTGATAAGCTTCATACTTGCTGGACGGGATACTACCTCGTCTGCTTTGACGTGGTGTTTCTGGCTACTTTCCAAGAACCAGCATGTTGAATCCGAGGTTCTGAAGGAAATCAAAGAAAAATCAGAAGCGCCTGTCTATGAAGGAGTGAAAGACATGGAGTACACTCAAGCTTCTTTGTGTGAATGCATGCGGTTGTACCCGCCTGTTCTGGCGGACACGAAGGAGGCCATCGGCAAAGACGTGTTGCCGGACGGCACGATGGTGAAGAAGGGAATGGTAGTGACGTACCATATTTACGCTATGGGGAGGTCGGAGGAGCTGTGGGGCTCTGACTGGGCGGTGTTTAAGCCGGAGCGGTGGCTGGAGAGGGACGAAATGGATAAGCACTGGAGGTTTGTGGGAAGGGACCCGTACACGTACCCAGTGTTCCAGGCGGGACCGAGGATTTGTCTGGGGAAGGATATGGCGTTCTTGCAGATGAAGAAGGTGCTGGCGGGGGTTCTGAGGCGGTTTAAGGTAGTGCCGGCCCTAGAACAGGGTGTGGAGCCGGAATTTCTTTCGTGCTTCACTTCCACAATAAAAGGTGGGCTTCCGGTGAGGATCGTGGAGAGGGATCACAAGGAGTACTGACGTATAGGCAATGAGAGAAAGTAGTGGTCGTTGACTTGTGCTACGTTTTGCGTATTAAACTCTGTTTGTATATCATTGCCATAATTTTCACATTATATCAATTGTCAAATCTATAGTATTTAAGAGTGGAATTTTCTTCGCTTGGAACAGTAAAAACCCAACACACAAAAATCTGTAACGAGTTTTTAACTATCCCAACAAATACGGCGTCGTTTTCTTATTCTAATTTTAATGCAATTTGGGAGCTAGCATGACGAGTAAGGGCATAGAGGTCGGCACGGTTCAAAAGCACAATTATTAATGCATGCGCGTGAGACAATTCTCTGGCATTGCTAGCAGTAAAATATCATATATCAATTGCGACTGGCAAATTAATATGGTCCCTATATAGGATACGTCATGACTTGGCGGCCATGTCGCAATAAATTTATAGCTTTCGTGCTAGTTTTTCCAATAGACTTGTCGTCAAGTACTTTGAATACTACATTCATGTGTTAAGTTATTATATACATGATTTTGATCCATTCTTCGAATTAATTACAGGGAAGCCTTAAAATCAATGGGTATGTACAATTGTTCAAAACCAACAATATAGATGGGCAGAATTGCAGCATGTAGTTTTTTTTGTTAAGAATAATGTTACTTAGCTATTCAAACTTGCCAATGTAGCACTATCATGTGATGCCTCGTGATTTCAGTCTTCTTCTTTTTGTATTTTCGAAAGTATTTTTAATTTCAATATATTTATTATTTTTAATAAATCACGTGACATTTTATGGTGGTATCACATCAAGAGAGCTATTTGAGCATTAAATTTCATATGACCAAGTATGAATACTCTTTTATTAATCTTGCAAGAGAGCAATGTACATTAAAGATATTTTTCTTTGTTTGAAAAGATCTACTTAATCATCAATATCATGATTATTGCAATCTGATCCCAAACTAAATGGTACAATCGATCTGAATAGAGGTATGTGTGTGTGTGTGTATTCTACTTTATGTTTCAAATTGTGGTATCAAATGACTAATTTTGTCTGATTCTGCCTACCTAATTATCTTATGGTTTAATTTTCTAAAACTGAAATAGACGTATATATTCCTTAGCTTTATCTAATAAATAATATCTCTAGAGGCTCACCCTCTTTAGAGCTAGTGGTGCCTCACTACTTCAGAGAAATCAAAGCGGGGAAAACAGAGAATAGAATCCTTGATATGGATGAAATATTGTGAGGAAAGCATTACGTAATAGTGGAAGGAAAAACCGGCCAATGGCAATGAGGCTTATCGAGGGAGATCAGGGATCCGTCTTGTAACGCTATATATCCATTTAGCATGCTATCTACAAATAGCGATTAGCGTTGACACTCTGCTATAGACAGTCGAAAGTGCAGAAACCGAATCAAATTTAGAATCCAAATCAGATCGCAATCGGTTCTTTTTATGAATTCCATTCATGGATGCGTTCAACAGCATCTCTTTCGGTGATGGTACTGATGAAGACATGGTATGAATTAAACTAAGATGCCACTTTCTGTGAGCAGATAATGTTGCACCTCACGCTCACACGCTCACAATCACACTAACACTAGAGAGTAAGAAGACAGGGTATTGACATGTATCCTATTCGTAAGTCTATAAATTTCAGAGCTAGTCCATCGAGTTCATTACTTGTGTAATCGATCCATTACTTTTTCTGTATTCAACAATGGAAGTTTGTAATGAAATTATCTTCAGGTGTTGCAAGGTGATATTCTGTCTCTTTTTAATTCTTATCACAACTAAATCTGTCTCAGCTTTCAGGCCTTTAACTGAAGATCGGAAGCTAGATCAAGTCAATGGGGAAGTGACAAAATTTCTGCCTACAAAAGCTCCAGTGCCTCCATCTGCTCCATCTGCCTGTACTTACGTGCCTGGGGACCATCACAGGGGACATTGCCCACATCACTCCTGAACTTGATCCTATGTGTGCTTTTCATTCAAGTCTCGGCCGCCTGTATGTCCCGTGCATGAGTACTGCCATAATAAACTAGCTAATTATTAGTAAATTAGCCGAATAAGGCCGATATATCATACATGGTTATGTGATAATCTCTTTTTCCATATAAGAAGACTGTCTCCCTTGGTGTTTTATTTATGTCAACCTCTCTCTAGCTATACATGGCCTCTCGAAGATCACCTCTCTTCGAGAGGCCAGGGGTCGAGCTAGGATAATCCAAGTCTCATGAGGATTTAGAACTCTAAATAATTAATAATTAAGTTCTTCTCTCTCTCTCTCTCTCTCTCTCTCTCTCTCTCTCTATATATATATATATATATATATCATATTGATAATTGCACAAATGAGCTCTAATTTAAAACAAACAAGCTGGCCGGTGTCTTACGTAGTCATTGCATACATTTCAATCCTAAAACACATGGCCCAACACACGATCTTCCCAAGCTTGAGCTACCCCCATCTCTCCAGTACAGGCCACCTCTAATTTCGTCAGACT
Source organism: Juglans microcarpa x Juglans regia (assembly GCF_004785595.1). Classification (NCBI taxonomy): domain Eukaryota; kingdom Viridiplantae; phylum Streptophyta; class Magnoliopsida; order Fagales; family Juglandaceae; genus Juglans; species Juglans microcarpa x Juglans regia. Next base: position 40,868,246 of record NC_054596.1, read on the forward strand.
CCGTACGTCGGTCTAATAACTAGGGTATATATTTCAAGGTAGTTTATGCTTCGACTCGCTATTGTATTTTTATTTTTATTTTGTCCTAAGTTTACCAAAGATTTGATTGCAGCGAGATGCTTTTTTATGAAGCTTGCATGGTTCATAATTGATGATCAATAGCTCGGGATGCAGGTTGCATATAAAGGTGTAAATTTAAATCGGAAAATTATAAAATCGGTCTCGATCGAACTGGTTGAACTGGTTTTGAACCGGTTCAGAACCCGTTCTTGTAACTGTAAAACCGGCCGAACCCGGTCCGGTCCCGATTCTATGATTTCCGGGACCGGACCGGCCCGGTTGGAAAAAAATATATAAAAATTAATATTATATATATATGTATATAAGTTTTATACAAAATTAATAATATACAAAATATTTTTTATATATAAGTTTTATATATAATATTATTGCATGTACTTAATTTGCGATTAATTTGACGATTAATGGGATGAAATTAAATATCAGTAAATTTGGGTAGTCGATTGAAGCTCGTAATTAATTTTGGCTCAACTGAAGGGAGAGGCTGTCTGATGATCAGTCGGCTCATGTAGTACGGGATCGATGGCCCAAATAATAAGGTTAATTAAGTTGAATATAAACGTATTTTGGGTTACCGAATGGGTGTGCTCAGTTGATTTGTGCTTGTTGATCAGTCATGTTAATTAAGGTCCATTTAGTTCGTGAAATAAGACCTTAAATTAAATGAAATATATAATAGGTATACATCTCAATTTAAATGACCTCGATTATCAGATCACTAGACAATATATTAAGAAGCAGGCTATTATTTGCACGCACCTACAACGCAATGACAGTACGACACAATACTAATTTCTAAGTACTCTTTCCACGCATAATGCTAGACCCACACTTCCGCTGGGCTCTTTATAAGTGTTTTTTTTTTTATTCTTTTCTTACGTAGATTTTTTTAACACTTAAAAATATTTAAAAAAAAATTCACAATATTATTAAAAAATACATCCTTAATCTCAAAATAAAATAAAAAATAAAAAAATATTAGTCTTCTCACTGGAGCTGATAAAAAAATTTTAATCATTAAAAAATATATTAAAAAACACTTAGTGATTAAGAAAATGTTTTTTTATGATATTGTGAATTTTTTTATTTTTTAAGAATATTTACAAGTGTTAAGAAAATCTATGTTAAAAAAAAAAAAAAAAACACACACACACACACACATAAAGAGCCCAGCAGGAGCCCTCAGCGGTGGCTCTAGCATTATTCTTAAGTGATAGTACTTTAACTAGTCTAAACCTATTAAGATATGAGTGTGTGGGATATAGAGTTTTAATAAAACTCTTATATTCTCACACTTGGCCCATACACCCATAAAATAACATTTTCTATTCATGGGTTTATTACAGGAAATTAACTATACTGTGCACGCTCATTTCCAGAAAATTTTCCTAACTCAAAATACATTACATGAGTTACGTAATATCAATGTCAAATCAGCTACCAACACGAGTCATGGAGATCCTCTGTTATATAACCATCAAATTTCCTTCTATGTCCTACAACACCAGTAACTTAATTTAGCACAATCTTTAATTGAGATAATTAAGCCTAATACTGTGATGCCTTGGGTTCCAATTCATGTTTATTGCAGACATTATCTTGTCATCATTCATCCATACCATTAAATATACATATAAAGCGGAAGACAAGACAACATAAATAATCATAATAGATATCTTTCAATGTCCAGTAATAAAATACTCAACATATCAATTATATCTTTAACATGTTCACATCATGAGTATAAGCATATGACTTATCTTTTCAACATGTCATTTAAAATATAATCATTAACACACTTTTGTTATAGATATATTTGTTTCTGTACTTTCTCATTAACACTTAAGTATTCATTAAATACTTATCATTCGGAGAAAAATACTCTGAAAAATTCTTACAATAATTTCTTAGCGGTCTATCTATAAGTCGATAATTCCAAGTCCTAAGATAAATTTCCTCAGTCATATGCCTTACATTGTGGCCTTAAAGCATACCACAAACTCAGTCCTTATTGCACATGAAGCAGTAAGAGATTTGCCTCATACTTTTATATAAAACAACTTTACTAGATAGCAAATTATATAATCATAATTGTATTTTTCATCATTAGAGTAATTTCAAAATTTTAGGTCAAAGATCATTGGGTTACGTTGGCAACAACCATAGATGTCAATGATAAAACTGATGATCAGCTGTATATAAATTTGTGCAACCATCAAATTCCTTGTAATCATCATATTCAGATTATTTTTAACAACCTAATCAATTCGAGAACACTGTAAAATAATGAACATGTCACATTTTATTTTTAAAGCATTTATTGACCAATAATTATGCATACAAAGTGTTTCAGAACTCTACACAAATATACTGAGACAATCCTAGTAGTTTTCGTTTTGGTATTAAAATTGAATCCCAATTACATAGGATGTCTCATTTATAAATTTTTTCAGAGACATTACTTTAATGTCATACTACAAACCATGATTCATACTTGCCAAAAAGTTATATACATGCATGACCATAAATACAAATATACTCTCATTGGTCTTAGGGTATATATACGTTAACAATAAATATTTTTCTTAAATCCAAAAAAGTTTATTGGTATTATCAGATTTCGATACCAATTTTCAAAACATTTGTTACCTTTTTTAAGTAATCATTTTATTGGTTTTTTTTAGACTTCAAACTTTTATGCATCAATCTTTTATCGAATCATTTATTTCTGTAATTTGTGAAAATATATGCGAACCTTCATTTATTTCTATGTCAAATTTAAATTTTGAAAATACACAACGTAGCCTAACCAAAAATCAAATTAAGAAGATCATATGAGGTTATCTGTTCTAATGTCTCTATGGCCAATTCTTTAGCGGTGTTTATTTGATAAGATAAATGATCATTTGCTTGTTGTTCCATGTTATTATTGAGATATCATAAAAATGAACTACAAGCATTTTTTAAGTACAAGAATGCACTTCACGAGAATCATGTCTCTAGTTTCTATACTCCTACGAATTTTACCAAATTTAAGAAATTTGACATTTCAATTTCCTCAAAATTCAATCTATAAATAAAAATAATACAACCTAAATCATTTTAATCTCCCTGAGTAATCAATAATGTACCCGCTAACTGTAATACAATCCAAATTCCTTTTAGATGATAAAGTCTTAGGCCCTATTTGAATACGCAGTTTAGATGAGATGAGATAAGATATGTTGAAAGTAGTAAGATTTTTTGAGTTAAGATAAGATGCGATAGTTTGTAAAAAAGTATATGTTTGGATAGTAAGATGAGATGAGATAATTTTGACTTGAGATTTGATAAATGAGTGGATCCCACCAAATATTGAAAATCATTTTATAATGATTGAATAATAGTTATGAATATATTAATAAAAAAAATAATATTTATGACTAATTAAAAGATCTATCATAAACAAATTTAAATTCTAAAATATATTAGGAACTTGTTGGCCAAAATTACTCTATAATTCCAAAAAGTAATCTCTCTTTTTTAAAAGATATTCTGCTAAAAGATTTTATTATTCTACCAAATAATTTAAACCCCAAAATATATTGGGAAGTTGTTGGCCGAAATTTATAATTTCTCTTTTTTAAAATATATTTTTATCTATTTATTTTTCTATATACAGGGAAATTCATCATTTTTTATTCTAATTATAAATTATAATAATTTTGATTATTGTAATAAATAAGTAAATGAATTATATTGTAGATTTTTCTTGCAAATTTAAGGTTCCTCTGCCTTTGGATGAACTCGGCGAAGACAACAAAGGCTTGGGTGAAGAGGAGAAATCGCATATTAGATGGGGGAAAAAAAAAGTAGAAGACGCCAAACAGGTCTGAGAATTGGGCAGTGCTTTTCACTGTAGCTGCTTTTATTGTTCATGTCAGAAATGTTTGAGATGAGTTTGATAATTTATAGATTAAATAGAGATGAAATAAAGATGAAATACTAACCGTTTGGATGTCCAAAACCCTCTCATCCATACATCCAAACAGGGCCTTACTTTAAATTGACTATTCATACATGTATATGCCTTCAATCAAGTATCTTGTTACTCCACAACTCAAGACGAGTCTTTTAGACTACTTACTAGGAACACAATATAAGATATACATCATTATTTTTAAAAATTATACCACATTTTTTCAAGAAGTTAACCAAATAAGTCAGGGTTATGGTCCAACTCTTAATAGTTTTTTCATGACACTATTTCAATTCAATTCAATAATTTTTACATTTTTATCTAACTGCAATTCCTCTCCATGAGAAGTACCTCAAGAATTATTAATGGCTTGAGACTTCTCATGTAGCAGATAGATACATCCATACCATGAAAATCATCTATGAAAGTAATGAAATATTTATATCTATTAAACAATATAGAGAAAAGGTTTACATGCATCTATATGCATTATCTCAAAAAACTCTATATTCTTTGTACCATCTTTTCTTGATATGTTTGATTTGTTTACTTTTATACAAATCAACACACATATTGAAATTAGAAATCTAAATGCGAAAAATATTTTATTTACTAACATCTACAACTTTTTTTAGAGATATTCTCTAACTTTTATGTCACAAATTATATTTCAAATTTTATGCGACAAATGGTAAAAAATTTTCATAAATAATTTTTCATTTGGTTCCAATACATGCCTCATGAGTGAAAAGGAAAAACATTTAACAAGAACACTAATATGAAGGCATGACAAATAAAAATTTTATTGGAAGACAAAATTAAACAAATATAAATGACGTTTTGAAACAATTTGAACATTTGTGCTCGAGTTTAACCACTAAAATAAGTATCAACATTTATAAAGTTTGATTTGAAACTTATACAGACAAAATAAATATGAACACTTGCACTCGAGTTTAATCTAAAAATAATGTATAAACATGTATAAGATTTGATTCGAAACTTATATAGAAAAAGGTTTACGCTTCCCATCGAATCATGTGTCATTGTTTCTTTCAAATTTCTGTTGACACAATTCTTATATTTTCATCACCATCATTTCCTTCCTTTTCCAAAAGATACAAATGATTTTTCATACAAATTAGTAAAATAAATTTGTATCTAGCTAACAATCATTCTACCAACTTGTTCATATCTCATTACTTTAATGAAATAATAATAACTTTGAAGTAAACTATTATGTACAAAACTAAGAAATTTCTATAGTTTGATATGTAGTAATTAATTCAATCTTTTTAAATATTGTATTTTTCTTACCCTTATCACTTTTCTCAATAATAATTGATGTTAGACTTAAAACGGATAAACCAAGGTCTAAACTCTTAGTGTAAATTTGATATGGTCATGTTTCTCTATACTAGAGTCCATTCAATATAGAAAACATTGTAAAGATATTCGTATACTTGCTGCAAGAAAAGCATAACAATCACATTGATGCTTTGAGTTCCACACTCAAAAACAATAACAGAATTTAAACCATTATAGATGAACCAATAGTGTCATCGAGGTCCCTCTTTTGTGAGTGAACCTCAACACACAAAATGTTCCCTCCAATTTTAAATTATGTGGATGAACTAGTTGTATCATTAGAATTCTCATTTGGGAATAAACTCTGACATACAAAGTATTCCCTCCAATTTTAAAATCTGTGGATGAACTAGTTGTATTACCGGAATTCTCATTTGAGAGTAAACTCTGACTTACAAAGTATTGCCTTCAATTTTAAATTATGTGGATGAACTAGCTATATCATCAGAATTCACCTTTGGAAGTAAACTCTGACATACAAAGTAATTCCTCTAACCTTATTTTGATGGATGAACTAGCAGTGTCATCAAAACCCTCATTTGAGAATAGATCTTGCACACAAATTGTTCACTCTAACTTTACTTTAATGTATGAACTAGTAGTGTCATCAAAATCCTCATTTGGGAGTAGATCTTGACATATAAGTTGTTCACTCCAATTTTATTTTAATGGATGAACTAGTAGTGTCATCAAAATTCTCCTTTAGGAGTAGATCTTAACACACAAATTGTTCACTACATCATACCCATATTTACTATGGAGTTTAATAGTTTTTCCATCCAAAATTAAGAAAAATCATGTACATTTGGACAACAAATCTTTTCCTTAATTTTGGTGCAAACCATTTGCCCCATATGAGATAATCAATTATATATGGCATAACAATAATTTAAACAAGAGCCAAAAAATCAACATTAAATAACTCATGCATTTATTGAACAATAAAAACATGCATATAAGAGAAAATAAAATTTTCCAAATTTTCTATTTTTTTAAAGTAAATAATATGAAAATAATATTATTATATTATATTATAATATGACCGATCTAGGTCTGGACCGGATTAGTCCAGCAACCTGAGCCGAAACCCGATTCAATGGTGAGAACGTGGGTCCGGTCACACAATGACCTTAGGTCGGGCTTACTGTCAAACCCAACTCCTTGGCCCAATTTTTTAAAAATTTTATTTCTATTATTAGGCCGGGCCAAATTTCTCCCACTGTGCTGGTCCGTACCCTTATTACAGTTTTAAATCTTATTGGAGTAGGCCAAAAGCCCACTGCCGAGCCCATAGCCTAAAGCCCAAACCCTTATGTAAATGTTTGAAAACCCTAGATAGCAGACACCTCCTTCTTTCTTCTTCATCCAAGCAGAGCTGCACCAGTCAATTTTCAATCTTCGTTCAGTTTGGCGCAATCGTGAACCTCTTCGACGAGGAGAAGAGGGCATGGCGTCCCTCCTGCCGCCGCCGACATACACCTCATTTCACTATTATCCCCCTTTTTATTTTACCAAAATCATCGACGGCCACTGGGCTTTAAAGCCCTTTGTGCCGTCGTCATAAAGGTGTCATGGAGGAGGTTCTTGGCCTCCTTCCAGTGCCAAACACCTCTCATTCTATTTTTGTACCAACAAAAATAAAGAAAAATCACTATCGGGCAACACCCATTCGGGGCTTCACAGCCTCTTATGCCACCCCCTTTATGCCACCATATATGTCAAGTTACGGGCTCAGTGACGCCGACCACCTTACGCTGCATACTACCAACCCACACAACGTCCCCTTCCTCAACTCCCTCTTCAACCCAGCATAAACACAATACAAACAACAGCAAGCATAGTTCATAGCTCATGAAATCTGAAACAAGTTAAAATACACATGCATAATATCAATACGAAAGTTTTACATATGCAGAACCAAAACTACAATTTTATGAACAGGTGGGACATTCATGTAGCATTCCCAAACAGCTTATGTTTTTTTCCTTTGATCGAAAAGAAATAACAATTAGAGGCACAAGCATATACAATATTTTATCGAGATCATAAAAAATTTATAACCTGACGCTCAGCTAATACTGCATGATGTTAAATATTTTAACATGAACTTTAGTAATTAGATTTTCAATTTTCTATGATTCACGGTAATAAAATAATAACAGTTAAAAAACGTACATCCCTCTGTTATAGTTTAATAAAGAATCTGATCTGACTATGAGAGAAGGATCATCCTAATAATTTTACCTCTGAGTGTCTCCCGATAGCTAAAGACACAATGATATTGTAGGTGAGAATCCTTTAATCCTTCAGTGCTATTTATAGACTTCTGATCATCATAAAATTTAAAAATTTTATATTTCACTATAATTAGATATAGAGATATTCTTATCTCATAGTGATTCATTAATTAAGTGATAGCATTAGAACTAATCTAAACCCATTATGATTTGGGTGTATTATGATTTGGGTGTGCGGGAGATTTCCATTATTCTACGTACGCACCTACTGCAATGACAAGACATTATGACAGCGCACTTCCACTCATGTAGTCCACTCTGAGAAAATAATTATGAAATGATGTTGATCAAGGAATGTTGGCATCTATCTATAAAAGCCCCTCGGTCTTGGCTTTCTGAGAACTCAAAGATTCAATAAACCACGCCCTAACGTTTTCGATCTTTTCGTTAGACTGAAACACTAGCAATCTTAATGGAAGTTCGCGAGGCAATTATATTCTTCAGTAAGTTGAGCAGAATTACGTTGTTTATGTTGTTAATTGTCACCGCCAAACCTGTTTATGCTCTAAGGCACTTAAAAGTAGATCAGAAGGCGGGAGGACTCACTCTGAATATTAATGCTACTAAAGTTCCGCTCGCAAAAGGTCCGGTGCCACCCTCTGCTCCTAATGCTGGCCCTTATATTCCTGTGAAAGGTATGTGCCGGAAGGGGAAGTAACTTATAAATTATGCTCTGCTCCTAATTAAGCAGCGCTGCTTATGCTTTGGATCAAGTCTCATCAATGCGCGCAGCATTATCTTTTGATAATATAAGTGTAAATTAGCTACCGAATAACGTGAGGTCATGTGTGTTGAGTGTGGAGCCTGGTTCTACAGCGGAGACAATCCGAGAGATCGCTTGTTGTTCGTTTGATCTATCGCTGGAGCGAAGCTCAAATAAAAGTGTTATTGTTTTTCTCTATTTTTCTTTACTATTAATCTCTTATTATCATTTCCCAACAACGTACTGCATGTACATGTGTGTGATCTTTTTTCCTTCGATCTTTTCGTTGGATTTGGATCGAAAACCCAAATGAATTATCGCCTACTGCTTCTGTTAAAATAAAGGTGTAGTCTGGACATATTCGGTTAATATGTTGGATTATAATTGCTAGTGTTACTCGTTTCACAATTTATTTATCCTCCAATCAAAAACTGTCATGCACGTCAATTTTTTCATAGTAAGTAATTAAAATATCCTCACTCCCACATGACTATTAATTAAAACAAAACTTTTAAAAAAATGATGATGATCACAACTCCGGCCACGTTTGCAGAATTAATAGTGATCTTAAAAATAGTTAAGAGTCAAAAGATTTATGCTTGTAGCTAGTCTATACGTGATGATCGGGAAGAACGTTGGAAAGTGCATGCAGCATGGTTAAAGGAATCATTTTGTCCGTGGAAAGTGCATGATGATCAAGTTCAAAATTACCAACTTGATAAAAAGAGGTGATCGATCGTCAGGTGAACGCAATTAAGAAGTCACGTATACAAGAAGTATTAAGATGCTGCATGCATATTCTTCCTCAAGTCCCGTTTGGAATCTGGATTGAACTGAAATCAACTTAATTCAGTCTAATTTTAAGCTAAATTTAGTATCCAAACACTCAACTCTCAAATCACTAAACTCATCTCAACTCAAAATATTTTTACACGTGAAACCCACAACCTTTTTCAACTTAACACCTCTTTATACTCGGGACCTACAACCGTTTTTAACTTCTCATAAATACATCTAAACTGATTTTAACATCCAAACACATTTGAACTCATTTTAAGTGAGCTCCACAAATCTCATTCCACCATCTCAAGTACTCACTATTATTTATAAAAAACTCAACTCATCTCAACTCAGCATAATATCCAAACGGGGCCAAAATGTTGCATTGAACGATCATGTTTAGATTGGAAATTATCTCTCTTTGGCCAGTAATTAGTGGCAGCCATTATATTTGAAGAGAAATGATTTAGTCACAAACAAATTTTATAAAAGTAAACATACAAACTGACGTGATTTGATACGGCATATTAGATTGTAAAATTATTTTTCTTGTAAAATAGATCTAACATATCATATGAAATTATGTCAGTTTGTAGGTAATTTGCTTTTGTGTGATCACTTCACTTCAATTTATGTAGTCATGTATGTAATATAACCGTTCCATACACTTTGCATGTCATGCTATAAAATAGCTAGAGAACTATTATGCAAATGAAATATTGAGAAATATTTAATTGAATGGAATACTAGTACACTCTATTCCTCTATTCTGATCATTCTAGCTAGCTAGCTTTACATGTAAAGTTCGAGTTCAAACTCAGAACCTCTATTCTGATACTATGTGAAACCATCATTTGTATAAAAACCTTAAGCCAATTGAAAGATATAAATTTAATTATTAATTTATATTATATTCTTAACATGAAAAACTTTATATCATGTAATAGATTAATAATTAATTAGTGCGATGGCCAAATAGTGATAGAAATATCATGTCCATTATGAACTAATTATATATCTTAATTAAGTAGTACAGATAATCTTGCATGGTAGGGCCGTAAACTCAGAATAACTTTCATAAAGAGAACTTATTTTACAAAGTATATAGTACTCCACGATGAAGATCAGCAAACCAGTACGTTAAGTGATCTATGATCTGTCAATTAGCTTTTTTGAATAACCATTTCTATAATACAAGTCATCATGTAAATTATAAGGCCGATTCGTTTTAATAGCTTTATATTTCTACTTATAGATAAATTATTAATTAGTTGCTAATTAATAGACATCATCGATCTTTTATTTCTTTTGATACGATCGGCAGCCATTGCACACTTAATTTATCACAATATGATATAACGTCACATGATCATCATGATTTGATTGCACGGTACAATTTTTTTAAAACTTTTCAGAAGGAAAGAACTGAACATGAGCTAGCTTCCACATATTTGACCTAATGGATTTGCTTTGGTTGTTGAATTCAACTTATATTAAATTAATTTGCGAGGACGTTATCGCAAAGCATTATCTAAGTAGCTAGTGATTATGACAGCAACGGACATGCGCATGCATGCTCGGTTCCTCTATCTTTTGTCTTTTGCCTTTCTGTTTCTTCCTCTCTTTTTCTTTAGTTTCCTTCTCTCCTCCCCTTTTAGACTCCGTTTTGTCTTTTCCCTCTTCTTTCTTCTAGCTGCTCCTCTTGCGCTACTATTTTTCTCATCTTTTCCTTCACTCTTTTCCCTCTCTATGGTCGAAAACTGATCTTTAGAGGCAACCTGCCCACCAGGGTCTTACGTGCATCCCACTATCAGCATTGTCATATCTTTGTTTCAGGAACTAATTTAATTGAAACTCATAGGTGAGAGTGATATGTGACGCCGTCACTGACGTCAGGCAGCATTATAATTATTTTAATGGCTAGTTAATTAACAGAAATTATAGATTGAAATTGAGAGAAAATCCAAAATAGAGAGAAAAATTTAAGAGCAAGATTTATTGATAAAACTACTCCTGAAACTCACAAATCGGACTCAAATAGCTAAGGAAATCCAAGATTTTGAGAATTTTTATACACAAAATCGCAATTATCACATAATAATAACATGCGTAATCCCAACTATTTTATTTTATTTTATTTTTATAAAACAAAAATAGAAGTGACAGTGAAACGTTTATATAAAAGAAAAAAAAACTTAAATTAACAATACTTCGGAGGGGAAAACGGCTGATTTTGGAGTCAAAATGTGAACTATCAAGCATAGCGTGGTTATCATGACATATGTGTCAAAAAGAACTTTCCGAATTGGGAACAAAATATTGACATGTGCGCAATATTATTTCAATCCGAGAACTCTTCAAATTTTATTCTCATATTTCTACTTAGAGGTATAAGCCGGTTGGTCCAGACCGGAGAAACCAACCTGACCGGACCAGCCCAGACTGAAGTTGGTCCGGTTTGGTCCCAGTCCAAGAAATAAAGGACCGAAGTAGGTTTGGTCCGGTCCCGGTTTAAGTTCCCACCCCAGACCGGACTAAACCGAATTAAAAAATATATATTATTTTATATATATTATTTATATAATAATTGTATAATTTATAATGTAATTTTCATCTAATTTATTATCATTGACCATATAAAATATTTTTTTATTAAGTTAGTTACATAATCTATATTAACAATTCACTTAATTTTAATTTAGTATTTTAAATAACTTTTTTTTATTATCTTATTTTTAATAAAAAAGGAATAAAAAAATAATTGAGCTAGACCGAACCGGTCCTTATGCCTATTCGGTCAGATCAAGGTGGGAAAACCCTGGACCAAATAGGCTAGTCCAGTCCACAAAACCTCTTCGGGACTAACTGGACCGGACCGAATTCACCCCTATTTGTGTTGATATATTCTGTCAAGATAGTCAAGCGCTATCAACGTAGAATTTTCCACCTCAATATTATTAGACCTGAATGCGCCTGTATCAGTACATGACTTTCATGATCATGATCCATTTACGAGCCTTATCGAAAATCTCTTGATACTTGGGTCGACCATGCACTAGATCCATCTCTATTTTGCCTTTCTAGATTGTCTTAAAAATGGTCTGATGCTAGTCACTTCTTCACGTACATTGCCATGCAAAAACTATGAGATATAAATTTTACTTTGAGAAATGTGTTTTACATTGATATTTTGTTGGATTTTATTTTTGGTAAAGTCATGCAAACTGTTAAAATATATAAATTAAATAATAAAATTATGTCTCTTTTTATTTGTTTAAGTTTTAAATAAGTGGTGATTTCACATGATATTAAAGCAAAGATATTGAACTTGAATCCAGACTTTAGACTTTATTCTATTTAATTAAATATTTCGTCCGCCTGGGAATAGTAATTTATCCATTCACAAATTATTACCATTTGGTGACGATCGTCAACATTGTCATTAGTTTTTCTGCATGCACGGACTATTTGGCTATTGCTGATCCGTATGGTTTCGGTTAAAGTGGATCACAAACCTAGATTAATGTAGGATTAATTTACTAACAAAAATCTAGTGAGGAAGTACTATGCTAATAAAGTAGGAAATTAACATAGCACACCAAGTGTATGAAGAAAGTCCTCAAAGGAGAATTGTTTCATTCATAGTGTAAAACAACGTCTCTGTCGTACTTTGTACAGTGTATTCACAATGTATTTATAGAGCCTTTTTACATCACAGAATTATATTCCACAGTTGGAATATTTTATATCTAAATTACACAATAACAAAATTTGTTATGAGGAATATTTTTTAGAGTATTCCTTCTAATACCTAGCGTAGGATTTCACCCTTTGATTGTGCAACATTCTTTCTAGAGTCTTCTAGAGCCATCTCCATATTTTTGTTGGAGCTTCTCAGATTATTATCATGTTCTGATCCAAATGAGTGCTTTTCTGTAACAAGCCCTGCGAGTCAAGCGGCACTGAGCAGATGGTGAGGCTTTAGCGTAAGAGAGTGAATCGAGCTATGAAGAGTGGTTTAGTAAGAATGTCAGCAAGCTTATCTTTGTTAGACACAAAAGAAATCTTAAGAGCTTTGGCTGCAACTTGATCACGGATAAAATGGTAATCAAGGTCAACGTGTTTAGTGCAAGAATGCATGTGTGGATTAATAGATAAATAAGTTACACCCAAATTGTAACACCATAGAGTAGGTGGCTTATGAAGAAAAATGCCAAGTTCTTTCAACAGTGATTGTAACCACAGAATTTCACATGATGTATTAGCTACAACCTTATACTCAGACTTAGTAGAGGATTGAGAAATAGTGGGTTGCGTTTTAGAACTCAAAGAGATGAGGTGTGATCCAAATTAGATACAAAAACCACCAGTAGACTTGCAGGCATCAGGGCAACCAGCCCAATCAACATTAGATTAGGCAGGAAGAGTGGAGGAAGAGGATGAAAAGAAATGAAGACCAAACTGTTGAGTAAGACGTAAGTAACGAAGAGTTCGATTGATAGCTTGCCAATGAGGAAGAATAGCACATTGCATAAACTAATCACACTTTATTAACTAAAAAAGAGATATCTGGCCGAGTAAAGGCCAGATATTGTAGGCTACCCACCACACTACGGTATAATTGAGGATCTTCAAAAGAGGGACCATCCAGGGCAGTGAGTTTGATGGTGGAGGACATGGGGGTAGACATAGGTTTGGAATTATGCATATTGGTCCTATGTAATAGATCACAAATGTACTTGGATTGAGACATGAATAAACCAGACGAATTACGCTAGACCTCAATGCCTAAGAAAAAAATGCAATGAGCCTAGATCTTTAATAGATAAATAAGACCTAAGAGCATCAATGAAATTTGAAATAAGAGAAGCATTAGATCAAGTAACAGTAATGTCATCTATGTAAATTAAAATATAAATTGCATGAGAATGAGAATAAATAATAAATAATAAGGAATTTGGTCAGGAAACTTGAAACCCAAGAGAGAGCAGTCTATCACTCAGTTTAGAGAACCAAGCCCTAGGGGCTTGTTTAAGTCCATAAATGGACTTTTTCAACTTACAGACATGAGTGGGGAAGTTCGGATTGACAAACCTAGGGGGTTGCTGCATGTGTACGGCTTCCTCCAGATCATTGTGTAGAAAGGCATTTTGTATGTCCAGCTGATGCAGTGGCCAATTGAAAGCAACAACATGAGAAATGAGAAGGCAGATGTGACTGGCTTTACAACCGAGCTAAATGCTTCAGTATAGTCTATGCCGACTTGTTGATGAAATCCCTTGGCCACCAGACATGCTTTGCGGTGTCCAAGGGTGCCATTAACAATCATTTGGTTTTGAGAACCCATTTAGAACCCGAAATATTAAGATTAGAGGACAAGGGTACCAGATCCCAGGTACTTGAAAGCCTCTGTATAAGAAGTGGGTTCTTCAAAGATAGAAGGAGACTAAGAGATCGTGAGAGAGAGCGGGTTTAGGAGGAAGCCATGGGATTGTGCCATCTAAGCGATGAATTGGAAAAAACTTGTTTGCTTTAGAGTGGGTGACCATAGGATGAGAAGTGGAAGGCCGAGATTCTAAGTCAGGGCAAGGGAGTGAGGAAAAAGATGGCGCAGAGGGAGAGGCACCTGATTCGTGTCAGGAAAAGGTGGAAGAAGATGAAGGGGAAAAGGTATCGGGTAGGGTTGATAAGTGAGGGAGAGAGTTTGGTGTGGGCTCAATATTGAGTGGGCTTGGTATGGGAAGGCCCGTAGAGGAAGATAGAGGTCTGAAGAAAAATAAAGGCCCAGGGCCAGAAGGGACTGAGGACGAGGGGGATGAATTGGGCTGGTTGGTGGGTTGAGAGGCAAACATAAAACGTAATTCATCAAATCTTACATCCCAAGAGACATAGATTTGGCCCATGGGAATATGTAGACAATTATAGCCTTTATGATCAGGACTGTAACCCATAAAAACATAGAGTTGAGACCGGAGATCCATTTTATGTCAATTGAAGGGCCATGAATTGCGCCAATAGGCATACCCAAAGTTACGTAAAAACTTATAATCAGGAGGATGATGAAAGAGTTTTTGAAAATGAGAAATGTTATTAAGGACGAGAGTGGGCTTTTTATTAATTAGAAATACAATGGTTCGAAAAGCCGCAGACCAATATTTGGAAGGTACAGAAGCATGGGCTAAAAGAGAGCTCGATTTCAATGATATGATGATGACGCCGTTCGACACTTCCATTTTGAGCATGAGAATATGGACAAGTTAGTCTTTGATTGACTCCAAAGGATTTGAGTAATGAATTAAGAGGGCAGAATTCACCACCCCAATCTGATTGAACCGAAATAACATTGGTAGAAAAATAATTATTAACATAACACAAAAAAGCCAAGAAAATAGAGGACACATCAGAGTTTGATTGAAGCTGAAAAAGCCAAATGTATTTAGTGAAATCATTGACAATAGAAAAATAATAACGACAACCAAGTTTAGACAGCACAAGTGCTGGCCCCCAAACATCAAGAAAAAGAAGTTCAAAAGGTTTGTGAGACTGTGAAGGAGAGGATGAGTGAGGTAGAGCATGCGATTTTGCTTAAAAGCAAACCAGACAAGGATATGAAGTTGTGCCGTTAGGCACTGGAAGTTGAAAGTGTCGAAGAGTAAAAGATGTAGTTTGAGGAGATGGATGACTAAGTCGTGAATGCCAAATTTGAGGAAAGGTACGTCCACCCATACAAGCTTGCGATGAAGAACAATTAGCCAGTGGAGACAATTTTGGGAAAGACCGCAAGATCAGTGGGGAGAACATACAATCCATTTTCAATGGTACCCTGAAGAACCACCTCCCAGATATGCAAATCATTCACAAAAAACTAAGAAGAGTGAAATTCGGAGTATATAGAATTATCAACACAAAACTGACGCACGGACGATAAATTTTGAGAAATAAAGGGAACATGAAGAAGTTGACAGAGAAGAAATTTGGCAGAGAGGTGTGTAATTGAGCTGAGCTAGTGTTCTGAATAGGGAGTGTAGAGCCATCGTCGATGCTAACTTGGTTGAGACCTTGATAAGTTGCTGAGTCTAGGTTGAGATTGGAAAAATCTGCAGTGAAATAGTTCGTAGCGGCTGTATCAGGAAACCAAGCATTAGAGTGAGTTGAAGAAAATAGCAAAGCCGTCAAGTGAGCAGCCAAGGATGGTAGAGTTGGGGCTTGGTAAGTTTGATTGAAGCGGTGATAGCAAGACAAAGTCGTGTGGCCTGTTTTTAACAAACCTGACAAACAAATCTAGTATCAAGTTTATTTAAGAAGAAGTTGGAATTGTCGCGACCAGTCCCACAACCACGACGGAATCCACGAGCTCCTCTACCTAGACCTAAAGGTGATGTTGGGGATGCAGGCTTGGTGGTGGTGATATGGGCCGATAGAAAACTGCGCGAAAGACAGGACTGTGCTAGTGGGCTAGCCGTGATTCATGGTTGAGGAGATAGCTGTAGATTTGTTGCGGGGATAAGGGATCTGGTCGTGTAGTGATGGAAGTCACAATGGAGTAATAATCAATACCTAGTCCAGCTAAGAGATAAAAGGAGAATTCGGAAGAGAATTGGGCTGTCCTGCAGCACCAAGAGAAGTTGACAAGGTTTTTGCCTTATGAAAATATTCAGTAATGGTTTTAGATCCCTTTTTGAAGGTTGCAAGTTGATATTGAGTTTGCATTACGTGAGCCGATGATTGAGTAGCAAATAGATTATGAAGAGTAGTCCATACCTCGTGTGAAGTTGTGCATTCCAAAACGTGGGCTAAAACATGATTTGACAGAGAGGAGTTAATGGTTGAAATGATAAGTTGGTCTTGTAGAACCTATCTGGTACACGTTGGATTGGGGTTGCCCTCAAGTATAGGGGAGGGCATGGGAATAGTCCCATCGACATGGCCAAATAATTGATGGCCTTTGAGAAACGGAACTATTTGTGTTTTCCATAACCGATAGTTGTCAATGGTAAACTTGACGGTGACAAAATGGGTAGTTGAGTTGATGATGGCAGCGGTGTTGGAGGATGGTGGTGGTAAGATTTTGGTAAATTTTTCTAAGATATCTGAGGGATCCATACTGTTTTATTGGTAGAGAGGTAGATGTGAGTGTTTTGGAAGCTGGTACCATAATAAAGTAGGAAATTAACATAGCACAACAAGTGTATGAAGAAAGTCCTAATGGGAGAATTGTTTCATTCATAGTGTAAAACAACGTCTCTGCTTTAATTTGTACAGTGTGTTCACAATGTATGTATAGAGCCTTTTTACATCATAAAAATATATTCCACAGTTGGAATATTTTATATCTCAATTACACAATAACAAAATTTGTTATGAGGAATATTTTCTAGAGTATTCCTTCTGACACCTAACATAGGATTTCACCCTTTGATTGTGCAACATTCTTTCTAGAGTCTTCTAGAGCCATCTCCATATTTCTGTTGGAGCTTCTCAAATTATTATTATGTTCTGATCGAGAGGAATTCTTTTCCTTAACATGTGCTATCCAAACTTTTTGGCAGTCAACTGTATATTGGAGGAACCGTACGTACATTAATCTGACCTTTACATTGCAACCCTATTTCCCTCCCCCCAATAGAAATGGAGGTTCGGATAGAAAATTAATTCTCAAATTTTTGCAGAGCCATAGTCTTTGTCTTATTGATTCTAAATACCAAACTTGTGGCAAACTTCTAGGCCCTTGAAGCCAGAGGCCGGCCATGAATGCTGCAAAAAATGTAGTTGCAAGAGCTCCTAGGCTCTTCCACCAATATCTGCTAGCTTGATCTTCTCCTTGCACTTACATTCCTGCAACGAATCAAGAGGGGCTTTGCCCGAGCCTTCGGTACTGAACTTCCTTAAGTAAAATGCGTC
Organism: Juglans microcarpa x Juglans regia; assembly: GCF_004785595.1. Taxonomy (NCBI): domain Eukaryota; kingdom Viridiplantae; phylum Streptophyta; class Magnoliopsida; order Fagales; family Juglandaceae; genus Juglans; species Juglans microcarpa x Juglans regia. The sequence goes on from NC_054596.1 coordinate 40,886,334, forward strand.
GTGCAAGTTTCAGCGCTTGTTGCGCATGTGATGATATGCATGGTGTACGTATCAATTAACTATACATGAGTGTAAGGGTACCCTTTAAATATTTGAATTTAAACCTGATTTGAACTAATTAAATTTGTCTCAGCATTAAACAGTATTACTTTTTTGGGCTCCTTCCAAAAATCAGGCTGGCCCAATTCAAGTATCAAATGCTCTGCCTGATCATCAGCTCACTCCAAAATCGTTGCAGGGTCAAGCCCGGTTAGATTGAAAATTGGGCATCCAAATTTTGCTCCCCCACCAACTTCTACAATACGTGCATTTGCATACACTAACCTATATATTCTTCTTAAATAAATTGGTTAACGTGCAGCACAATAGAATTGACTAATAGTATGGCCGACTTGAGCTTATATATATATATATATATATATATATATATATATGCATTTAATTAGTCACATAATGACTAATAAAAGGATATATAGGACTGTTAATGTATGGCCGGCAGCTTTGTCCTTTTCATAAAACAAAATATATATGATGGAGAAATCTAGAGAT